>NC_071402.1:14915291-15231680 GCF_017976375.1 Cuculus canorus
AGTGATAGAAATTAAATTTTTTGGAGATGGGGATCAGAACAGTCAAAAGAAGTTCCTAAAAAATGGTAGTGCTTAAATGGCACGCTGTTATGAAGAGTGAACCTTCCTGTCTGTAGGTACAAATAGAATGGTTTAACTCCAGCAACTTCAGCAAAAGCACACCCATTCTTACCAACTCCAAACTATTGAGGAAGATCTCGAGGATCCAGGTGGATATCCTTGAACATTTTTTTTAAGTACAGGGATTTTTACCCCCACCTTTGGAAGGGCATGTGGGCTTGTACAGTGCACCTGATCAATAGTCAGGGCACAAAAAAAGGCTGTGGAGCCAAAGTGGCTGTTTCTTTGGGTGTACATCAGAAGGAGACTCTGTGTAGGGGTTTGGGCCTGCTTCTCCCGATGTGGTAAAGTTGCTGTTGAAGACAAATCGACTTAGCAAAGGTTTTCACAGATGTTATTTGGATTCCCTGAGTTTCAGATGCTCATGCAGTAACAGTAGCCCTTCTGGAAGGAAGCACCTGGGTTTTTAATCACCAGACGCTAACGACTGTTAGCTGCAGTGAAGATTCCTGAAGCTATGTGAGCGTATCACATTATTGTTGGGGCTTTTTTTATTTGTACATTTCTACTGAGCAGATGCTTCTGTGCGAACATTCATTTGTTGATGTTGTGTTCAAAATAGACACTGGCCAAAGTAGGCTGCCAATGTGTGTTATGGGTATAGTTTCTTTTGTGTGCTTCATACTGGAGATGTCAGTGATGTTTATGGAAATGACACTAAGAAATTCACTTTGAGGAGAAGATTGCTATGGAAATAGAAGCTTACTTATTTGTTTACACAATGAAAAACTTGTGAATTATTATGAAAAGTAGTGTTTTATGGTGTTTTCTCTATCCTCATCTCATCTCATGAGGCTTTCCACAGGGTTCTTTGTGGGGGAATATTTAAACTTTAGGTTTAGACACACACGTGTTCATTCACACTTAAAAAATGCTTTCTATTGCTATTCTGTTTGGATCCCTGAATCACAAGGTTAAAGAATACACTTAACATTCTCCCACCTGAAATTTCAAAACAGAGGTTTAAATCTATACATCCAAACCTGCAGACAGGTGTTAACAAGGCAAAGGCAACAGGAAGAGATGGAAGAAGCTTCAAGTACTGCAAAGGAGCAGCGTGGAGATGCACAGGGCAGTGTGAGAACCTTTTATATGATGTGTTGTTTGAGACTTCCTGCTTTTGCAGTTTCAGGGAAACCTGGTCATTGAGGATGAGCTGACTTGCTGTTGGATTCTTGCTTTGTTGTTGCAAGAGTCTGAAATTTGGAACAGTGCAGAAATGACTGTTGTGGTGATTGTTGTGGTTAATAACATAATATTGGTAATCATATTAGTATGAGAGGCCCTAGGGACTAGCCAAACCTGTAATGCTATGGTGCAATATTGCAACATAAACAGTACTGACAGGAGTAGATCCTGCTCCAAACACTAACCATCTGAATAGATGAGGTAGAGGAAGGAGAAACATGGAACCACACATCAGACGTTGTATCTCTGCTGTGGTTTTTGTTCCTGTGGGACATAGCCAAATGGACAAGTACAGAAAGACAAGTCATGCCTGGGGGAAGGGAAGAGTGGGACAGCACTGGAAGAGATTGGAAGATGAAGCTGAGCTAAGGGAGCCTGTGGGAAGATGGCTGTGGAAAGAACAGCCCATCAATGCCATGCAGAGACCACTGGCTGCAGACAGATACACGAATTGTTGAACGGGCTGGAAGGTGTTGAAAAATCCCCTATTGGCAAGAATAAGACTAGCCTTCTCTGAACCTTTCATAACCCTATAAGATTAAGTTTTCACAGTTGCCAGGAGACGTCAAAGGGAGGAATTTTAGCTTCTCTGTCTTCTTTCACTTTAGATCAGATAGAATGGCTGTTTGTGCTCATCAAAGGTCATGTACATCATCAGTTGCCATTAGCCTGGGCATCATTAAGTAAAACCTCAGCCTCTCACCACTTCAAATAACTTGAAACAGCTGTTTGGCTATTTGCAAACACAAGTAGAAGGAATGGGTTGTCGTTATAGAATCACATTCAAGCAAGTGAATGATTCTGTAGAACAGTTATGAGGAGCAGACTACTAACTGATAATGATTATGCACCTGTAGCCTTGCATGGACCTGCAAAGAGGTTCAAAGTTTTGGAAGCAGCAGCATTGCAGGCTTCTGTACTAAAAAATGAAATATAAGAATAACAATCTCAGAGGTAACAGCTCACAGACTACTTTTCTGCTAGGAAAGCCAATAGCCACAGTATCAACTTGAATCAGGCCCAGAGGTTATTTGTGTAGTGTCCGGGATTCAGCAGCAGGTTATGAAGGTATTATGCACATGTAGAGAAGACAGCAAAGCATCTTTGCTCCAGATCTCCTCTTTCCCTTCCTCCTCTATCACTCTGAAGTTCTCCCCTGGCATTCACCATCACTGCTTGCCCCTTCCTCTGGCTTTATATGGGTTATCTGAGGATGTATCTTGCCTGGGGACATGCTTTTGAATAAACGGTAGTTTTAAAGGGATGCTGGTTATATGCATGAATATGTGGTAATAGCTAGCCTGATTTCCATCTGGCATAATTTGGGAGTAGATCCATTGACGTCAGTAGAATTAAATGGATATAAATATAATTGAAGTCAGGTCTTATATTTTTAAGGTTAGGCCTAGAAAACATTATAGCTTACTCTTCCTCCTCACTTTCTTTTCTCTTTCAAGCCCTGCCACAAATGTCATTGTCTTAATTGTGTTTTAATCTATTTCTGACCGGTTTAATCAAAGATATGTCAGCAAAGACTTTTAAGAGATGCGGAGGTGAAGCCCTGCTGACCCCCCTACCTATCTTTAGAAAAATCTCACTGGCTGCTTGTTCTGAGAAACCTCAGCAGCAGTTGTTCTTCTTTCCCTTGGTCAGTTATGTCAAGCAGCGTATCTGTAGCTATGTTTAGTTCTGAGCACAAACATGAAGCACAAATGCAAGCTTTTTGGCAAGCAAAGGACATGATTTTTAGCTCATTCCCACAGAATGGTGTTAATTAATAGATTGTTTTCTGACAAATAGTTAATTGTGCCTGACTATTTTCCATATGGTTAAGAAACTAAAAAACCCAGTGAGGACATGGTATTTAAAAATCCAGAAATTTTGCTATGAAACCACTGGAATAATATCCAATCTCATTTGCTATATTTCTAAAACGGGTTATATTAATATTTATATATGACAATGTTACTGAAGTACATGGTTTCTAATTTTCTTTTTGCAGTTTTATGCTGGTGCTACCTGAGTTACTTAAGACTTTTTATACCAGTATGCATAAGATGTTTAGGCAGTACAAACTATGAAAGATATCTCAATGAAAAGACAAATATTTATCTTCATAGTAGGAATAAAACTGGAAGAAATAATTTGTAAAATTTCCAAGTGACTTCAGTGCAAATACACTTATAATACCAAGGGTAGAATTAGGTATCATTAGTCATTTTCACAATATTCATACACGTTTGTCCTCTTGGGAGTTTCGCTTTCTTGTAGCTGCAGAAGTTATAGCAGCTGTATGATGTTCATGTTACCCTCAGCCAGTTCTTACTGTAAATGGCTGGCGTTTACTGGCTGAGGTGATTTATTAGCTGACAGCAGGAAAGTGTCTTCCATTGATGAAATCAGTTGCTTCATGAGATCGTATGTGTCTTGTGCCAAAAATAATTTCTCTTTGGATGTCTGATATGTTCATTAAGTGTTGTAAAAGTGTAGTGTCTTTATCAGGAATTCTTTATTTTATTAAATTATGTATTTTAGGGATAATTCTTAAATCTGAAACTTGAGTTTCCCTTCCTGGCCCCAGGGAGATAACCTGTACATGCAATCTGTATATATTAGCTTTGGAAATTGACTTTATTCCTCTCAAGTTTTTCTGCTAGAGGAATATTCAGTTCTCCGTAGAATTGTCCTATGAGTAGTTAAATGCTGTGATCATTAAAAAAATATGAAACACTGAGAATTGCAACCAGATAAAGAGCATTAGCTTTCAAAATTGCATAGCTTATAGCAAGTAATTTGCTGATATTTGTAGGCTTTGGGTCTGTAGATTGATGGCCCTAATTGTGTATCTTTTAGTATAATCGAGATGAAATAATGTGGCACAGCACTAAATCCATTTGTCCTGTGTGGCTAATTTAGAGCTCAGTATAGATTACTGCCAAGTAGAAGGTCCTTTATATTTGTCTTCCTTGTATGGCTCTGTTGGATATTCATAGCTTCTGCTAACACGTGCCCTTCAATATTTGCTACGCTTTTGTCATAGATAGTAGATTAATTAAAAGAGTTGCTGCCGTAAACCCCTCGGTTTTGATCTTGGCAGATATTGTAATATAAAAATATAAATCTTATAATGTCAGGTCTGAGAAAGTGATGCCTCTTGAGAAGTGGCAGCTCACATCCTGACCATAGGTCCAAACCTCATAGCTTCAATACTTTTACTCGAGGTATATTTCTTCTAGTAACCATCTTCTGAAATAAAGAGGTTTTCTGAAAGGTGGGCTCTCATTTTTATTGTAGATTCATAATCACAGCGAAAAGCTAGAAACCATGGAATGGCCGCAAAGCAAAAAAAAAGCCTAGATGGATCAGAAAAAATTAAAAATCTATTTTAAGTACCAAGCAAACCTCACACTGATTTTCAAGCCCCACTTGACATCTCCATGGGAGCTCTGGGTGGATAGAGTTGGTAATACTGGTTTCATATTAAAACTGCCTTTTTGATTATTTTTGCAACATTAGGAATGTGTGTGCATTTCTTCACGTACCGGATACGTAGTGGTGACAGCTATCCAGCAAATCACAGGTCTGAACTTTCTCTCCTGCATTCTTCTCTCTTACCCATTTCCTCTGCAACCATCACTCTCCTGAATTGCTTTTACAGGGTTGGTGTAATGACCATCTTAAAAAGACAAAGCTACAAAATAACCGAATTTGAGTTTCCTGTTAGTCTCCCAAGCACTTAATGGTATCACAGTATCGCCAGGCATGTGATCCACTGTGGGCAACAATTTCCTAATAGTGAAACTCTCCAAGGACTATGTCAGAGCAGCTGGGGGTTTCTGTTAGGGAAGCTCTTACAGGACAGGCTAGTCAAATCTTGGGAGCTGAGTCTGTCCTTTCCTGAGCAAAGGCTGAATAAGTTAATCTTTCAAGTTATCTTCAGCCCTCTTTCTGTGACTATGAACATTCACACTTCTGAATCAGTCACTGGCTTAAGGCTTCTTCAAAGGCAGAACAAGAATGTTCTCAGCTTTTTAGTGTGGAAAATGAAACTTTTTGATTAGATCCTATTTGTCTTCTTACCCATTCCTTAGAAAATTAACAAATCTCAAGTTAAACAAAGCTATCCGAAAGGGCAAAGATGTTAAAATTCAACTTTGTCCTGGTTAAGGGGTGAAAGAAAGCAAACTGGATATTAAATGGAGTAACTATTCATTCCCTGCCTTTACTAGGACCCTGAAATCTTCCAGCACTGAGATCCACCATGAAGACCCACTGGATGGTTTTCCAGCTGACTGCACAGGTTGCCAACATGTGGCAAATTGGACACTTGTTTGGTGGGCAGAGGTCTCTTGGAGCTGAGCTGGGTTTCTCTGGGAAAAAAGAAACATCCTGCCTGTCAGAAAATTTTCAGTTTGATAAACAAATTCTATTTAAGTTCCTTTTCTTCCCCAGCAAGGAAGTAGGTGTATTCCTTGAGTATCTTTGATAGCTTGTGGAGATCTGTTATTGTGCAGAGATATGGACTGTTTATACCAGTTTAAAAAAAAGATAAGGTCTCAAATAATTGAATGGCATAAAAAAGACAAATATAGGAACTTTTTGTGATCGATCTTTATTTAAGCATCTAAATAAGTAGGTTTAGATTCACCAAACTGTTCATGAGCCTGTGGCTGGTCCACATTTTTTTCAATATTAAGCCAAATTATTCCCTTCTTGAATTTTTGCTTTTTCAATAAGAATTCCAAATATTTCTCAGCATGTTCCAAATTCCAGTAGATGAAGCATAGCATATAGATTTTATCAGTGTTTTTTGAAGGTAACACATTTTTGGTGCCCCGCATGTAGCGAATTCAGTCGTCCGCTTGAGGTCATTAGTTACATTGCAGTCCATCAGTATTACTGAATATTGATCAATGACACAATAGACCGAAATGACACAGTGTTCCAGACTCTCCTTGAGACAACATAATAACAATGACAAAGAAACATCTTGTTCTCTCTGTATTGCTGTCCTACTATTTTTTCTTGCAGCATTTGTGATTTATAATGACCCTTGACTAAAGTAGGCAAATCTGTCAGTCTTGAAAAGGTACCCGTAGTGATGGGCCATCATTTCTGAGGCTGAATATCCAGAAAGACAGTGTGATAAAGAAAGGAACAGAACATCTTCTGGGACACGTTTCAGTCACTGTAGTTTTAATGTAGACATTGATGATTACCTGTCCTTCACCAAACAGACACCGTAATAATTACTAATGGCATTTTACATGTTTGAGCTATCATTAAAAACTGCAAGCTGCTTTCAAATCAAAACTCTGCCTGCAGCATTCATGTTTGACTCGGTGCTGTTGACAGTTGTTCTTGGGCCGATGATTTAGAAACAGATGCACTTCTACTGGATTGAAAAATACGAGTATCATAGTATAATTAGGGTTGGAAGGGACCTTAAAGATCATCTAGTTCCAACCCCCCTGCCATGGACAGGGACATCCCACTCACTAAATCAGGTTGCCCAAGGCCCCATCCAGCCTGGCCTTGAACACCTCCAGGGATGGGGCATCCACAACCTCCCTAGGCAACTTGTTCTAGTGTCTCACCACTCTCACTGTGAAGAAATTCTTCCTAATGTCTAGTCTAAATCTGCCCCTCTCCAGTTTATACCCATTCCCCCTGGTCCTATCACCACAAGCCTTTACGAATAGCCCCTCTTCAGCTTTTCTCTAGGCTCCCTTCAATTACTGGAAGGTTGCTATAAGATCTCCTCTGAGCCTTCTTTTCTCCAGACTGAACAAGCCCAACTCTCTCAGCCTGTCCTCATAGAGAAGGTGCTCCAGCCCTCTGATCATCTTTGTAGCCCTCCTCTGGACCTGTTCCAACAGCTCCATATCTTTCTTACGTTGAGGGTTCCAGAACTGGACACAGTATTCCAGCTGAGGTCTCACAAGAGAAGAATAGAGGGGAGAATCACTTCCCTCAACCTGCTGGCCATGCTTCTTTTGATGCAGCCCAGAATATGGTTGTCCTTCTTAGTAGCGTGTTTATCTTTTGAGGTAATAGGTATTATTGCTCACTTATCCTAACCTGGTACCCACTTTATCAGCTGAAGTCAGATTCAATTGTAAATTATAGACTCTTTAGAGACAGTGAGTTGAAACTCTGGTGTCTTTACGTTGATTCTACTCCTGTACATTTACCATTATACTCCACTGATGGTGATGAACTCCCTCATAAAATGCTTCACCCTGACTTGAACAGCCAAACTCTGGCATATAGCAACTTGCAGAGCATAGCAGAGAATCGTGGTTAGTCTTGGCATCCTGGAGCATACCTGTGAGAAACTGGTTTCCTCTGTTACTGAGCACAGGAGATGTGGTAGAGCTTCCAAAGCTCCTTGTCTGTTTTCTTTCCTCTAACTCAAAACTATTCACAGGTATAATAGCTTTTCTTCTGGGGCTGACCCTCATGTGCAAAATGGCTCTGTAACTGAAGGTGACAATACAAGACCATGCCATGGTCCTTCTTATTGTTTGCTAGGGCAAGCTTGGCTTACTGGAGGAAGATGACTGCTCAGTTTTAAAGAGCAGTTCAATATTTTCCCCTAGTACTAGAATTATTGTCCTTGAAGATCTAGTGTTTATTTTGGAAACAGCACAGCTGCTCATCTCTCCCACATCTGAGCTGTTTATTAGAAGTACGCTGCATCCCATATTTTAATTCTGTAATTTTTATTTAAATATCTATTAAACTTCAGGCAATTGCTAACACCAACCTTTCTGGGCTATATTCATGAGATGTGTTTCAGAAAGCAAGTTTACAGCCACCCTCACTTGCAGGCTGAAGATCCCAGACAGCCCATAGGTAAGCCATGTGTAGTCAAAATGCATGAACACACAAGATATACGGAAGTGTCTGCTAATAGCATCTTAACTTTTATCTTGAATGTGTGGTGTGAGTGTGCTTGAAGAGAGGATTGCTGTGATCACCTCTGTTTTCGCAGGGTGTGCTTTGTGCTCACCCCCACTCTAAGGTTTTCCATTCATTTGTTCTATCAGTATAACTGATTAGAAAAGCCTGAGTTCAATGGTCTTTCCTTCCCTTTTTTTTCACTCCTTGCCCTGTGCCTCTCTTACAAGCAATACTTAAAATGTGACACCTTCCATCACAGGTTTGTTCCTGGTCAAACTGGCTTTGAAAGTCAGTTGAACTGTAGCTGGCCTGTCCACTATCTCTTGATCAGCCTCAGTTGCCAGTGCCAGCTGGGCTGTTCTGACCTTCCCATGTGTCTGACTTCCCTTCTGTCTCTGCCCTTGGGACATACAGGTTGGGCCTTCCTTGCCACAGCCCTCGAGTGATGAAATGTCCTTCTCCCTTCCCTGCTCTCCCCTGGCAATTTCTGAGAAGCAGTAAAAAGAAAAAAAGAAAGAAAAAAGAAGAAAAGATGGCAAAGTTCAGGCTTCTCTCTCTACAGAAATAATTTAGCTCAATACTGTATTATTCCAGGAGTGGACCTTTACTGTTTGCAAAGCCTTGCTATCATAAATTATCACTGTTTAATTTCAGACAGTGCTCTCATGGTCTGAAGAAGCTGCTATAGAAGAGAACATGTTTTACTCAGGAAGCATCAGAATAGTTCTTAAACCACAGCAGAGTTCCTTTCACCTTCTCTGAGGTGAAAAGCAATTTGTATCTTTAACAAATTGTGTGGGGCATTTACCATCTCCTGTGCATACTGCCTGTTTACTCTTCCCTGGAAAGATTCCTGACATTATCAGAAAGGTAGAGTCTTCTGTCTCACTGAGAAAAAACTCTTACTAATGGACCTTCAAATCTCAACTTTATGCATTGGAAAATAATCCTGGGTCATGGTGGAGGTTTATAAAAGAGATGAATTACCATTTTTTGCCTTTTTGAGTCCCGTGGAGTTAGATTTCTGTGTATTTAGTTAGCAAGTGTCTGTGGACCTGTGGATCAAGAGAAGAAAGAGGATCAGGATTTTAAGCTTTTCTCATGCAGTTGTAAAATATATTTTTACTTAAGGTATGTTGTACAGTGAATGAAGTTTACATGATGCTGGGTTTTCCACTGCCTTATGATCCTTATCTTTTGCAAGGAATATACTGCAAAGCAAGTCTACAAGTGAGGAAGAACAGGGATACACATTTTATACAGCTCTAAATGATTTAAGGTACAAATCACCCTGTAGACCCTCAAGCTGCAATGGCCATTTTATATGACTAGTGCATTCATGTGGATGCAACATTCATGCCACACATACACATGAAAAACTGCATGTGTACGGAATAATTATACAACCGACTTTAACCCAGGGGCAGCCAAAATGATGACTTTCTGATCCAAATCCGAATTACGTCTTTTATTTTTTACAATGTTTCATAGATTCATTGAATGATACAGGTTAGAAGGGAGTTACTGTGGTTCAACATCCCTGGTCTAAGCAGAGCCAACTAGACCAGTTTTCGTAGGGCCTTGCCCAGTCATGTTGTGAGCATCTCAGTGGATGGACATGTCACAGTCTGTTCCACTGTTTGACCACCGTGATATACTGAAAAAGTTTCTTTCAGTATCAAATCAGAATTTCCCTAGTTTCAACTTGTGAGAATTGAATTCCATTCCCTCACTGTGCACCTCCAAGAATAATTTGGCTCAATCTGCTCTGTAACATGGGAGACGTAGCCCTACAGGCTTGTTTCCCAAGCACCTAGTCCAAACACTAAAGAGTCATTAGAAAAACTCTCGTTGACTTCACTGAGCTCTGGAGTAAACCTCTGTTACAAAACTGGGATCTAACATTCTTCTTTGGCTGTAGGAAAGGTCTCAGATCACCTGCCATTCTCGCATGAGTGAGTAAAGAGGACTGAGGTGCTTATTGTGACATTTAGAGGTATTTGGATGTGAGCCAGAGCTGTTTGAAAATCCTATTAGTCCAGAGAGTTAGGACATTGGCTTGAACATATTGCTGTGATTATGTGGTCGACTGTATTACTTTTGAGAAGAGTTGGCTTCTATCTTGTTGTTTTAAAGGGTATTTAGAAGGAGTTCAGACTTGAACAGAACTGTCTGGAGAATGGATGTCCAGTCCATACTCAGCAGCACCTGTAACTATAGCAACCAGTGTACGCCCAAGCTCTGCTCAGGATAGCAGAGGTGGATCAGTGTGGTCCCAGCTGTGGCTCCCACCTGCATGACTCTGGCTGCTCGCACAGCAGTAGCACCACGGCATTGCTCGCTCACTGCTCACAGGAGGAAATACTGTTGCCCTTGGGAGATTTTTGTGTATGCGCTGACTGTAATACAGATCTAATAATGGCACAAGCCACCTTTGAGCTGTCACTGAGGTCAAAGCAGAGAAGAACAGAACCAGACAGATTTTCATTAGTAGTTTGTTTTTTTTTTCCCCGCTAAACAATATGCACATTATTTCCTGTTTAAAACTACAAAGTTTAGCAGCAAAACACATCTCATCCGCCTGTGGCGTGGGAGGTGTTGATATCTTCTGCCTACTGCTGTCACTTACACCCAGTCCTGCATTGCAGATTGCCTCCTGTCAAATGAGCTCACAGAATTACCAGCATTGTTGCATATGCTGGGGGTTGCATGATGTATTTCTGCATTGCTGCTGTTCATCTTGCAAAAATCCTTTTCAGTCTCAGCTGTTATTTTCAGGAAATGACAAGTAGTTTCTGTAAATGAATCAAATTTATTCTGAACATAGATGTAGTCCTTCATCAAAAGGCAGTGGAAAGACAAGGAATACGTAGCAAAACATATCCCAGCCTCCATGGAAGCTGGGTCTTGTCACCACAGAGAAATTATAAGTGAGGGAGGAGAGAAAACAGCAAGAAAAAGTTGAGGAAAATTCTTCGTTGCTTGTCCTGTGCTCTGTGTGAGGGAGGGTAGCTCTGTGTTTTGGGAAGGGGCTATGGAAAAAGGGTTTAAACCTCTTACTGTAAGTGTAAACTTGCTCCCTTCACAGCAGTTCTGTGAAAGGCCACATTTGGATACTTGCTGCAGTGGAGTCTGCTGGCAATATATAATTTGTTTGCTAAACAGGGAATGTAATTGAAATGTCCCTTTTGAGTTAATGAAAATATAAAACAGCTTTCCAGAGTAGACTGAGGCCTCTAATTTAATTATCTGTGAGCCTCATAGATTAAAAGTATTCTTTCATCCATTCCTGGCAGCCTGAAGTAGATGAATAACTGAAATTCAAAGAAAAACCTTACGAAAAGGAGACTGGGCAGATGAAAGAGCAAAGGACTAAATCGTTTGGTTTGATAACCACTGAGATGCCTGTTGTCTTTACGGCAACTAATTGCATGTGAAAACCGTTAAGGATTTGGAACCTGTGATACCCATTAAAGGGGCCAGTGGTCCCCATCACCTGTGGGAAAAACAAGCTGGCTCCTCTTCGAAATACTGTTTGCTATGTATCAAACAAGTTGTTCTTGAAGAGTACGTTGCAAGCAATGACCTTAAGCATGTGAGCAGTTGCCAGAAAACCAGCAAGAGTAGTTGTATGGGTAGCATTGAGCTTTCTACATCGTTATTTGCAGAGTCAGTCCTTCAGACCAGAGATCTGGCCCTAAAGCAAAGCCTGGAGCGATGCTGCCTACCACTGCAAAGGCATCTGGCAGCAGCCAGAGCTCAGGCACATCCTCAGTGCAGTGGGCTAAGGTGTGTCCTAATGCTGTGTGAGTTGTCTGCTTTCTGCATCTAAGCACTTTCGCTCTTGTATCAGCCATAGGCTGATGGACAAGGCACTTCTTATCTGCCTTTACGTTTATGTCTGTTCTTGCTGTGTGCATTATAGCAGTACTTGCCACCCCAGCAGAGACTGTGGTGTTTGTGTGGAAATGCAGAGATTTTAGGCTAATTTTGCAGGGGAAGCCTGTGGCCAAGCAAGATGTGAGCACAGCCCTCCTCTGGTGTCATCTCAGGCCCGGCCATGGCGTTTTTAGCACAAAAAACATTAGGTTTTATCCCTGCCGTACATGAAATATTTTCTGAGTTTGGAAAGGTAAACTAGAGAGGTACATATAGGAAAAAGTGAGGTTTGCACTTCATGTGGTGAATGTGCGAGGAGCAAAAAGGTCTGTGAGTAGCAAAAGGCATGCTTCGCTGCCCTTGGGTTTCTTTGTTAGAATATGTTCTCCTTTTTCACGTTGGTACTGGAAGACTTTGATCTAGAGGCACAGGGTGTCTAGGAAAGAAAAAAAAAAAAGTATGCTTCTCGTATAAACATTTACAGCTTCATTGACTTGAAGTGGAATTTCACCTGGGAATACAAGCAGTGACCTCAACTGAGATGTGCCGAGCATGGACAGGGGGCACTGGTTCGTGTTGCTTAGAGTGACCTGAACAGTGCCCAGCAGGCCAGCAAAAAATCTGCTGTTCGATTTTATTGTGGTGGGAGGGTTGAGGAGTACTCACTTTTTATTTCTCTAGTTTGTCTAGATTTAAGGTAACATTTTTTACTTTTGAAAAGGGTTGAGTTTGAAAACTTTTTTAGAGTGGATGGTGGTTTTATTGTCTGCAACACAGATCAGTGCACTTTGAATTGTACGTGCACAAGTGGGAACTGGAGTGGAGAAACTGTAGTGCAAGTGCCGGAATTTTGAAAAAATCTCACTAAGAAACTGGCTCTAACCAGCATCTAAAATGGTGCCTCTAAAATGTATCCCAAATGATACTTCAATTTACTCTTTCATTATTGTTATGATATGTCACATTTTAAAACCCTTAAAACTGAATAAGTCCTTCACTTAGCTGCCCATAAGCAGCATGTTTTTTTTATTTTGTTTTGTAATCTGCTACTATACTCATGCTTGATATGGCACTTGCTTGATCTGGATTAATTTCCCATGCTGATTTATTCTGAATGTGCCCTGTAGGCTAATGGTTTATTTGCAGTCTCTCTTCTTCCTTTGTAAAATTTGCTATTACCCTTTATGTTCTCTTTGACACTTTCCACGAGTGCCAACTGCTTGTTGAACAGTACGGAATCAGCTGTTAAAGCCTGATCCAAACCTCAGTGAAAACAGGGAACAGTAATGCAATTCAAGGTTTTTAAGGAAAGGCAGTATCTTTTATTAGATCAGCTGTTACAGTTAGAAAAAAACAGACAAGCTTTCAGGCAGACAAATCCTTCTTCAGGTCTGAAATAGCAGCAGTATTGCTTACACTGGCATTCCTTAGCAGTGAGACAGCTATGGTCCCAGCAAGGTTTAAAAAATGTGTTTCAAAAGAGTGTGTATTGCGTGGCCCTTCTTAACGGGCAGAGCTTCCCAGCAGGACACAGACAGACTTCGTTCTCCTCTCTCCTCTTCCCAGTATAAACCCCACAAACAGGGGATATGCCCTACCAGGAGAAGTAGTATAAGGTCAGTTATTCTTGAGAAAAAGTCTTCAGTACCTGTGACCATGCCCCATCTTCTCTGTGGTAACCCTGCTGTTGGGGAGGACTGGGATAAAGCTCTGAGCTTCAGTGTGCCGGTGGTAATAAGTACAGGATCCACACTGGGTATTCTGGCTCCTGATATTTATGGCTGTCCAGTAAATAGTTGTGGGACCAGCTGGCAAAATAAATTGTATTCCTTTTCTTGTGGTAGCTTTACAGGGAACAACATTTCTTAAAGTTTCTGGAGTCATAGTTGACTGACCAGTCACCTAATAATAAGGCTCACAACTGAAAATTATATGCAGGCAGAAAACACAAAAGCTGTAAGCAGCTTCCCGTAGACTTTGTGGTCACAGGATAGTAACAGCCCAGTATGCTGCCTGCTTACTCCTTTAGATTATGGATCTGAACATCCTGCGTTTTTGTCCTGTGGGACTTCTCATGTTTGTCTTCCTTTTTCTTTTCTGGAAATCTTCAAAAGAGCGTACTGAAACCTTTCTAGTTAAAGAACACCAGCAGATGCTCAAAAATTCAATGTTAATATTAACCATGACATTTATTAAATGTTAACATTAACTGCAACATTTATTTCTGTATTCCCATGCTACAAACTTGGGTGTTAAGTGTAGTTAATAACTCTGGTATTAAGAAGCGGAGAGTGCTTTTTGCTCATGTGACTATTTCCGTGGTACATGGGCTGTGAGAACTCTGGAGTTTGTATTCTTTCTGGAGTGTTTTAATAGGTGTGTTAATTATGTGGCTTCTCTATTCAGTCCTATTTGAAAATGAAAGGTTGCGTTTCAAGAAACTGTCACCACAAGCAAATTGTGAATAAGTACTGATGTTTCTGAAGACATTAAGAGGATGAACCGTTTATGGCTTTAAGTTGATTAACACACAGACATGAACAAATGATAAGCCAAGTAATGCTGTAAACAGGAACATGATTACTTGAAAAGCTTAATTCAGAAGGAAAAATTCCTCTTAAAAATTATGCATGCCTAAAATCTTAGATTAGGATCTCCTTTGGGCATTGGTGTTCAGGTGTGAAGCTATGTTACAACTGTCTTGAAAGTCTTAAAAGCTTAGAAATTTGTAGGACCCTTTCTTCACGTAAAATACAAGTGTTTCAAATGTGGCTCTCAATTTGAATCCACCACTTAAGGCACATCGTACTTAAGGATCTGAATCACCGTTCCTGGCTGTGCCACTGTCAGCCTAGCCAACCTTTGATTGATCTTTTTTATTTGTTTCTCCACACGGTGATGTGCCCAGTGACACAGACACATGGCGTATAAGGTGGCATCAAACATAAACAGCCTAAACAACTGCTTTTCTTTCCTGGAGAAGGTTTTAATGGAGGAGTTATGTAGACCTGCCAAGATGTTTGAGTTTGAAAGCATGGCCATGAATGTTACTGCATCACAGGGTTTCTTTTTCTTTATGTGCACCAAAAGGAAAACAATGAATTTGTCTGTGAAAGACAAGAGCTTTGTTCTTACTTGAAACTAAGACCCTTTCATATTCCCATCTATTTTAAGACATTTCTGTGCTTCCAGAGTAGAATAAGTTAAAAACAGGAGCTGTACTTCATCCCTGTAAGAGTAATTGTGTAGCCATAGGGGCTACCACATGTCTAACCTACAAAACAGAATCCCACATTTGGATCCTGCAGCCAGTAAAGGGCTCTGATGTCCCAGTCTTTAGACGTCTTCTGCAGATGGGTGTGAAATGTGGATACAGACCCATCACAGACTCAATGCTTCAGACCAACACCATGTTTAGGTTGGATCTCTTTATAAATTGGCACTTATAAAACTGGAAGAATAGTATAAGGGAAGAAGAAGCAACAAAAACGTGAACTGCTAAGGAAAAAAAGCATCTGCTCCCAAACTACTATTTTTTACTACCTGGCACACTTCTTTTATAGGGATGATGTTTCAGCTTTCTTCACTTATGAAAATAGAAACAGCAGCAGTACTGTACAGCACTCAGGTTAATGTGCCAGTCACACATGAATGGTGCACGTTATAAATATACATTTAAGGTCCTTTCATGCATACCACAGCTGAATAACCGCCAGCTCTGTCTCAGTGTTCTTCCGCTACTGCATTTATGGAGTAGCCTGTAGTAAGGGAAATCTGCAAGGAGGGCTGGAAATGGCAGTGCTAATGAGAGCAGCAGATGTCATTGCTCTTCACTCCATTTCTGCTGCAGCTGGTTATAAATTCAGGTGGGAGATGTCAAAAAGCCAAAGAAGCAAAAATCTCGTGTTCATTATCTCACCCGGGACTTGACATGTTCGTGTCGTCAGGCTTTCCACAATGGTAGCTTGGTGTCTTCTTGTTTCACTGAGACTGCTCTTTTTCAGGTGCCAGGAGACAACGAGAAACACTGGAAGCCAGTGTTAGTGGTCTTGACAGAGAAAGACCTCTTAATATACGAGAGCATGCCGCGAATGAAGGAAGCGTGGTTCAGTCCTCTGCATACCTACCCCCTGCTAGCCACCAGGTACCTGTGCTTTTTTATTACAACTACTTCAAGAGCAGTGGGAATGGCTGAGTTAGCTGAGGCATTAGCTATATATCGCACTTGTGTCATGGTTTGAGAAGCATATTCTTCTTCAGTGGGCCGATGTGCTCAGCTTAACTCCTTTCTTCTCTGTTTCAAGTTCTGGCTGAAACTGATGGCCAGAAGCACACCAGGGTGATTATGGATGTGGCCATTTGGCCCAGATCCAGAGGTAGGAGTGCTGAGAAAGCTGAGAGCTCAGTCTCCTGAGATTTCTATCTCACTGTGCAGACCTGAGGGTTTGGCAGAAGCACTCAGATTTTCAGCCCCTCCCCCAGGCTGAAAGTTGTTGCTCTGAGTTGGATATGCTGGTGTGGCAGTTATGCACCAATGGATTGGGTTTTTGAGGAACAGCACATGTGATGGAGACACTTAATATCAGCACACCTTGTGCTCCTGCTCCAGGAAACAAATTCCTGGCTTTTTTAGCTTAAAATGGTGACCTTGGAAGACACATTCTTGAATCTAGGTTGGAAATAACCATCCACATTATTTCAAAGGTATCCATTAACACTAATTCAGAGAGAGCTTTCCCATGGTCATCTTTATGCAGTGGAAACTGTCTGTGCTTCTTGATGTGAATCTTAATCACATATCCCTGCCAGTATGGTCAAAGTGCTTGAAAGAGAGCTGGTGTTCCATTGTTTTGGCCTTGCTACAGGCCTCTATTATACTATTTTCAATGAGTTCTCCTTCAGAAGGACTGGTAGCACACAGCCAAAAGCAGTGGGTCTTATTGCACTCTCATTAGTTAATTTTTGTTCTCGGCTTCTTAGTTTTCTACCCATATGAACTGAGGCTTTGGTGCTAAATCATTATATTAAAAAAAATAAAATTAAACTCAGTAAATTATGCTAATGGTTGCTTTATCCCAGTCTACCTACCGGTGATAGAGCTTTCAATCTGGGAAAGCTTGCTTCTGACTCACCCTGTGCTACCATAACGTGAGGCAAGAGCCCCATGCTTTGCAGCTTGCAGCCTACTGTATGCCATGACAGTGAGGTTGACATTTCCAGGTGGCAATTCCCAGTGAAAACTAGGTAAGTTGTTGGAACCGGAAGCTGTGTCCAGATGTATCATAGAATCATAGAGTAGTTAAAGTTGGAAGGGACCTTAAAGATCATCTAGTTCCAAACCCCTGCCATGGACAGGGACATCCAACTCACTAAATCAGGTTGCCCAAGGCCCCATCCAACCTGGCCTTGAACACCTCCGGGGATGGGGCATCCACAACCTCCCTAGGCAACCTGTTCCAGTGTCTCACCACTCTCATTGTGAAGAAATTCTTCCTAATGTCTAGTCTAAATGTGCTCCTCTCCAGTTTATACCCATTCCCCCTGGTCCTATCACCACAAGCCTTTATGAATAGTCCCTTTCCAGCTTTTCTGTAGCCCCCTTCAATTACTGGAAGGTCACTATAATATCTCCTCTGAGCCTTCTCTTCTCCAGGCTGAACAAGCCCAACTCTCTCAGCCTGTCCTCGTATGGAAGGTGCTCCAGCCCTCTGATCATCTTTGTAGCCCTCCTCTGGACCTGTTCCAACAGCTCCATATCCTTCTTATGTTGAGGATTCCAGAACTGGACACAGTATTCCAGATGAGGTCTCACAAGAGAGCTAAAATCTGTTTCTGTTTGTGAGTAGAGAGCGCCCCAGAAGGTGATGCAACTCTTCCCCACTGCTTCGGGGTGTTATTTTTACATGGACCCAAGTCTGCCTCCTTAAAGTGACTGGAGATCCTGCAGCATATCCTGCCCTTTCCTGCCCACCCACCCTCTCATGTGAAGTCAGCCCTTTGATGGACATTGCCAGCCCCCATCATCAGTGACCATCATTTTACTGGATCAAACAATCTAAATCCTCATCTTGGAGGGCCTGATAATTACTTTTTGTCAGGAGTTCAGGTTTTATAACCAACTGACTTGCCTTATGAGGATAGTCATCTCTCTGTCTGATGAGATTCCTGTGTGAGTGGAGCAGCATCAGCCTTCAGACTAGAGGGCAATGAGAAGTTGATTGACATGGGTGTCAGGCTGCAGTTCAGAAAGGACAAGCACAAGGTTCTGTGTTGAGGAATAATCAGCTGCACTGGTTTGGGATAGAGAGTGACTGAGAAAGTATTTACTCTGCCAGGAAGTGTCTGGGAGTGTCGCAAAATTGCTTAAATCTATGTTGTAATGTTTTTTGTGGAAAAAAGACAGTCATCTTGGGTTATAGCAGAAGTATTGCATATTGGGTGGATGTAGTAATCATACCTAACTACAGAACATGGGTAAAACCTCAGGTGATACACCACTTTCATGGGAGACATTGCACATCCAAAAAGATGCTGGTTAACTATGGAAGGTCCAGAAGAAAGCAGTGTAGATATTAAGATCACTATGACTAAGGGAATATTTAAGAAACTGTAGTTGTTTAATCCAAAAAAGTCCATGGGAAACATGTTAGTAGTTCTAAAGCATGAAGGTGAGAACTCGGAGGACAAGGGGGCATGTTCTTCAGGTCCCTTCTGGATACAGCAGGACCTAGTTGGCTGCATTTGTGGCGGGGGAGGTTCAGGTTAGGTCCCAGAATAGTGTGTGGACGAGGTACTGGATTAGATCCTCTGGGAAAGGTGTACAATCCTCATCACTTGGGGACTTTGAAGAACAGGTTGCACTATAATCCTCAGGACTGTGTCAGCACAGTTAGCCGTGCTCTGGGAAGGGAGATGTACCAGATGACCTCCTGAGAATTATTTCAGCCCCATCTCTGTGATTTCTTACTAATCTTGCTGTGAATTTGTGCAGGTAAAAGATAATAGATCTATCAAATTTGACATTCAGAATGGAGCAGCAATCTGATAAATGCATATAATTGCATGAATCCCCGAGGTGAACATATAATATAAATTGACAGATTCCCTGAATCATTACATCTACTGTTTTGGATACTTTTGATTAAAACCCTGCAGGATTCTGCTTTTATGATCTGTCACACTGAGTATAGTTGTACTAAAAAAAAATACACAGGGTTTGCTGTCAGTATTGACTGCTGTGTTCATGCTCGGTCAGTGATTACTGTCTTTGTGACACGGTTTTTAATCCCCCTTTATGCATTGATCAGTGCAATTTAGAACTTTTCACCTGGAAAGTTTGCAGACCACATGTTGTAATCTTGGCTGCTCCTGTATTTCAGATTTTTATGAGTCCTTGGGAAAACATTTTTGCTTAGCTAATGAGTATTTGAAAGCTGCTGAAACCGGAAAACTTCAGTGCCAGATACTGTACAGAGTCATGCTTAATCTACCCAAGACATAATGAGCAGAGAAAATTGGAAAGTGGTAGGATTACAATCTTGGTACAATACTTTAACAGCAGAATTTCAACATGCCCTTTCTGTTTGTTGATAAGTCTGCCTTCAACCTATAGATGCTATTAAGACCTAAAAATATTTTCCAATCAGTCTTTCCTAGCTTTGTGTGAAATATAAGTAATAGCTCAAATAAAACTGAGATCAGGAGATTTAAGTTGTTCCTTTAAATCTGCACTGGGAGGCACAGCAGCTGGCTCGTTACCCTGACTCCAAGGCCCTTTTCGTCATAATCTCTGTTTCAGTGTTTCCTTATGCCTGAATAACAGTGCTTCCCTCTAGCATGGGAATGGGGCTTAAGTAAATGTTTGTAATCAAATTGCATTATCTAATGTAGCCAGATATGAAATAAATTAAAAAAAAATAATAAAGCAGCCCATGCTGGACTGATTAAAGATCAGGTAAGTGGCTTTTGTGTAAAGTTGAGATCTGAAAATATTAAAGCACTTTTATAGTTAATACCATGGCAAGTTGGAAAAGGAGTTTGTACACCGATTAGTTCTCTGTGCAAGTGGAGAAAGGGGCAGGCAAGGAGCACCAACGACCCTGAGCTCTCCAGGGAAGGTGTATGAGGTGCTGTGTAAGTTCTCCACTCATCTTCCTATGCAATGAGGGTGCTTGTTACTCCCTCTAGGGCAAAGCTCAGATGAATGAGAGCCTGTGTGTAGGTTTCCAAAGAGCACAGCCTTTCCAGAGCAGGGTGCAAATGCTAAGTCAGGGTATGGAGTGGTTTAAATATAGGAATGGTCAGTAGCTCTACCGGGCAGAGCTGCATCACTGTTCATGCACTCGTATCACACACTCTTCCGAGATAAATCTCAAATGAGCAGCTGAACACTTGCTTTGACTGTCAGTGCCGGTTTTGCTGTCCTTTTTGAAGAGGCCATTAAATACTGCTGTGGCAGTAAATGGTTGAAACTCTTTTCGTAGCATTCGAATGAGAAGCAGGTCCCAGTGCGTCTCACCCAGCACTTCATGTTGGATCATACCCATCTTGTTATCACACACTTACTTAGGAAGAATAATGCTAAAGAGATTCTCGAACCATACAAAGACAAGGGGGAAATGAGAGAAGTTTCTCCCCAGCTCCCTGGGGCATGCTAAGAGCTGTATTTTGCAGCCTGCTAGCTACACGCTGTATGAACAGACTTGATTGGGACCATCCACCTCCTGCCCCCTCGCGGCTCTGGCTGCTCCGGGGAAGCGTTCTTGGGCTCACAGGTATTGCAGAAACCTCCACGGAGCAGAGTAACCTTCAGGGACTACAGAGGAATATTATACCAGAGCCAGCCTGCGGTGCCTTTTTAGCTCTCGGGTGCAGCCTGCACCATACACACAATCTCCACTGTGGTCAGAGTGAGGGGAAGCCTTCTGTGAAGTTTGTAAGACTGTTCTTTTAGCTTTTAAGGCATTTTTGTGGTCTTTAGGATAAAATATCTTTTAGGTAAATGGAACAGCTCATGTGAATGCAACTTTATTAAAGCTTGGGAATCCTTTGACCTGTAACCGGATACATCAATACTGACAGCTGATACATACACGCTATCAGATGTTCCCCTGCGTTATTTGTCTAGTTCATGCTCATTTTCCGAAGCACAGTCTGGAGTTGTGTGATAGTAAAGGATTTTTAAATAGCAAGGCTGAATTATTAATAATGAGGCAATAATGAGAAGGCAGGCACGAAACAGTGTTTGCGTTGGACGTCCACGTACTTTAATTTGTAAAGTAGTACATCTTCATTCTATCCATATGCTGAAAAAGCTGCAATGCCAGTGCTATGGATACAGCATGAAGATGTAGGGGAGCAGTGGTGTCGACTTGAGATAAAACAGTGGAACCATCTGTCTGTCGCATATTCAGTATTACAGGGATTAGAAAACAAGTTTTAGCACAGCTGATGAGCACTGTATGAAGAGAAAGGATGACCCAAGGAGAAGCTGGGATAATTTCATTTTTAATGATAAACTTGATATGATTTCGCAGGCTGTTTTCCTGCAGCTGTCCATACTCTCCCTCCCCAGTAGCAGAGGCAACATGAATTCAGCAGCCCTACCTGCTCCTGAGGCAGCAGCAGAAGTCACTGGAGATTTCAGTTCCTGATCTGCCTTGACTTCATTATCAAGAGGCAGTGTTTCCTCAGAGAGGCTTCCTCTCCTCATGCCAAGTGAATAAAAGCTTTTGGCCTGTTTGTTTGCCGCTGACTCCCTGACTGCAAAATTTGCCTGGGGTGCAGTTAGGAGGCCCCAGGTATCAAGGCCGAGTGGAGCATTAGCACAGCTCTTCTAAAGACAAAAAAAATAGCATTTGGAGAGGGTGGTGATGCCTCTCTGGAAGAGGCTTTCCTGCCCTTTACAGTTCTGGCCAGGATACTCTGCCCCTTGCCTCCCGGAGCCTCCTGGGACCATGAAATTAAGGCAGTTGTGCAAAATCTGAAGGAAGTTACAAATCTTGCAGGCCTTCTAGTGGGGTATGAAAGAGATACGTGTCTGTTCAGCACAGAGCGCATCTCAAATGTCAGCACAGGGAACTGGGGAAAATTTCGGATCTGCTATGGTTAGCGTTTCAGTAACTGAAAAGCTAAAGTTGTGCTTTTTCCTTTCCTTTCTGCATTTTTTTCCCCCTATTAAAACATCTCTGTTTGACGGCATACTTATCCAGTGTCAGGTAACAGGCAACTTTTCTTCCATATGCAAAACAATAATTTCAGGGTGAATTGCATTCCATAGATGATTAGTATAATCTAATGTTTTATGCTTCAGCACAAGTATTCTACTACCGTGCTACATACTTTATATAGTCTCATAAGAAGTACATTGCTTCCCTATAGAAAGGGAAACATTGCTTGCCTATAGAAAGGGAAACAGAAAGCATAAGACATGAATAAGCTTTTCAGAAGAGTTTGTGTGGTTTCATTTTGTGACTTCCTCAAGGGGTTGGTGCCTGGGTCTCAGAGGGAAGGAACTCCTCTGGATCATTATTTTCATCTGAATGAGCAAATTCAGTGTTCACTGTCCACAATTCTATAAGAAATAATGCCCAAGAGGACAGCGTTTAAGAAGAATTAAATATTATGAGGTGTCGATTTTATTGTTCAAGAATATCCCTGCAATTAGTATTCACCCAGAAGAACAAACCTTTCCTGGTCGTGGGAGATCAGCTATTGATGCCAGGCAAAAAAATGTTCATTGTAGCAACATGTGAGAGAATTTCTGATCACAAATAGCTACATTTTGTGTTTTGCCGGTTCTTTATGGGAAAAGTATGCAAAAGACAGTAGTTTGGCATCTGCGCACTTTACATAACTTTTTCTTTATCCAACAGCATTTATCATTAAATTTGTCTGTAAATATTTAAGCTTTAAGGCATCTACAGCCTGACAGTGAAAGCTGGATTCAGGTGCCTCATCTAAGCAAGCACTTGTATGAATTTTGTGCACGAAATTTCATCACAGACCAGTCGGTGATTTCTCTTGGTTCCTCATGCAAAGATTTCTTTTCTACAATTTGTTAGGAATTTAGGGCACTCTGGAATATCCCCATTATCTCCTACATGTCCAGCTGCTTCAGTACTCACTGCTTTGAACTTTCACTCTTCTGCCTGTCATTGGGAGTCACTTTAGGCTCAAATACAGAGGAGATGCAAGTTTGCATGCTCTCAATTACATGCATTTAGGAACATACAGAGCAAAGCTGTGCTCGGGTGGGAATTTTGGCACAGTGCATTGTGCCCATGTTGTAATTCCCTGATGTGTTTTCAAATCCAATTGCAGGTTGGTCCATTCTGGCCCAGGAAAGGGCTCACCCCAGTTGGGCCTGGATTTGTCTTTCGCAACCCGTACTGGTACAAGGCAAGGGATTGAAACCCATCTGTTCAGGACAGAGACTAGCAGAGACCTCTCACTGTGGACGAGGAGCATCGTGCAGGGCTGCCACAATTCTGCGGAGCTCATCACAGAAATCACCACATGTGAGTAGCACCTGCGGCGCCACACCTTCACATCTCCTCCACATGCTCGTGGGTAGTCCAAACTCCTTCTGCTAGTAGGGATTAATTTAAAAAAAATTGCATGTTTAGGATTTTATGTATTTAACACATTGGTTTCTGAGCCAATCCCAGCTGGTGTGGTACCTTTGGCCAGTTGCAAAAGCAGATCTCAATCTGATCAGATCATGATCTGATACCCGGAACACAGCCAAGGTCACCAAACAAACTATAACAAAACTTGGATTTGATCCGACAAACCACAATGCCAGGAAAAAAACAGAATGCACAGTAAGATAAGTAAGAAAGAGAGAGAGAAAACCCAAAAGGTAGTGTTTCGGAAAAAAAGGTCACCACTCTAATGGGGCATGGCAGTACCTCTGGAAAACTTGGCCCATCCAGAAGCAATTCTTCAGGAACACATGGCCCAGTGGTTCTCCAGCAGCAGGCTGGTTCTATTGGGGTGGTGGGCACGCATGTCACGCCTTCTTGGCAAGCTCTATTTATAGGATAAGTCCATGTCCCATTAGCATGTGAGGGGTGGTCTTGCTATGCATGCACAGAGCTCCATTGGGAAAGTTTTCGAATTGAGGCTGGGAGCTCCAGGGCAGTTTGGAGGGGTGGCCTGCTGCTGCGTCTCCTTCCCCCACACCTCTGCTGCAGAGCAGGGGAGGGGGGAACAGTGCTTACCCCTACATCTCCCCTTCTCTCTGCTAGCCAGGAGCCACAGAAAAGGCCCACAGGTGCAGGCAAGCAGCCCTGCGCTCAATGTTTAAGACACAACAGACAAGTAAAGTTCATCTTTACATCTGAACATGGAAAATAAAAGTAATCAGCTGCAGATGCTCAGTAGGGATGCCTCATTTGGCCAGATAGCTGCTAGAATGTGGTGGTTCAGGGACTTTGAAGCTATGCCTTTCTCTTAAATGCCCTCAGGATTTGGGATTCCTTCCCCTGCGATGCCCACAGTTGGCAGAGCTGTTAAAGTTGAACGTTATCTCCACTCTTAGCCTAAAACTGTAAGAGCATGACCCAAAATATAAATCTGCTCTATGTCAAAGGGCAGTGCAGAATTCAGGAAGCCCTCAGGTACATCCCACGCTGCTGCACATGGGGATGCCACCCTGCTCGCTGCCAGGCCCTGTGCCTTGCAGGGAGCTCAGGCTGCTTTGTGAGCATCTCCAGTATGGAAACCAACCAGGTAATCAGTGGGAAACACATGGAGGGCATGTCCATCTCCTCAGCCCTGAGACACTGGTGACTCTTTCCAAAAACAGGAGGAGGGCATCAGCCTCTTTTACCACAGTACTTTTATCCCAGTGCCAAGGACCGTTCTTGGTGGAGTTGTTCAGAGGAAAGTGGGGGAAAAGAGAATTTGGGATGTGAACACTCTTCATTTTGTAATTTGGATCATGGCCTGTGTTTCTGAGCTGAGGGGAAGATGCAGATCCTTCTGCTGCAGTAGCAATTACATAAAATTATCTGAGCCCTTTTTCAATTACCACAACACTAATGAGGACTTGTGAGTGTCTTCATCTTTGTCAAAATACTTCAGGGAAACCCTTTACTGCTTCTAATTTTGTGTTGCATTGTGTGCTGCGTTTATGGATTTTGGCTATGCATGTCAGATGTAAGAAGAGGAGTAGCTGTGACTTTGTCAAAGTTTGGAAGGAGGAAATGCCAGTGCGATTCTTCTTAAATTTTGTTAGACTGATTTTGTGCCAGCGTGTAGATGTGTGCCATGTGCATGAAGAATGCAACGAATAACCTAAAGAACTGACATCGGTACTGCTACTGCTGAGTGCAATTTTAGTCTGTGTGTTTACACCATAACTAACAAACCTTGCTTGGACCTTGCCCAACAGAATCACAGAATGGTTTGGGCTGGACAGGACCTTAAAGATCGTCTGGTTCCAATTCCCCGCCATGGGCAGGGACACCTTCCACTGGATCAGGTTGCTCAAAAGCCCCATCCAGCCTGGCCTTGAATAGTTTCAGGGATGAGGCATCCATGATTTCCCTGGGCAACCTGTGCCAGTGCCTCACCACCCTCACCGTAAAAAAATCGTTCCTACTATCTAATCTAAGTCTCCCCTCTTTCAGCTTAAAACTGTTACCCTTGTCCTGTAACTTCATGCCCTGACAAAGAGACTCTACCCAGCTTTGCTATAGGCCCTCTTTAAGTACTGGAAGGCTTCTATAAGCAGTGGTTTCTGTTGTTCTTCCAAATCTGCAGGTTTACAGTTAGAGCATGATAGCTCAGTTTTAGTAGAGGTTAGTTTCTGCAAGATAGCGTTGAGATCAAATGTAAAATGCAGACATCTGCAGACAAATGGAATGTGTTGCTTTTAAGAGCATTACAGACTACATTTTCTTTTGTTCTTCAGCTTGCACATATAAAAACCAGGAGTGCCGTTTGACCATCCATTATGAACATGGATTCTCTCTTACAACTGAACTGCAAGATGGTGCCTTCTCTAAGACAATTGCACAATATCCCTATGAAAAACTGAAAATGTCCTCAGATGATGGGATAAGGATGCTTTATTTAGACTTTGGAGGAAAGGATGGAGAAATAGTAAGTATTGTGTTTAACAGAGGTAGCACATTACCACCTCTTTAGTTCTCATTCAGTGTGTGAGGGTGGAGGAGGACTAATAACAGCTGGCCAGTACAGGTTCCAATACTGGTATTTAGATGTCATGCTTCCTAGTACAGCATGACAGTCTGGCTTTAGAATGAGATAAACTAAAAAGAGATAAAATAAAGATAAAATGGTAAAACCACGTAAAGATAAAGGATTGTTCATCCTTGTTCTTAACTGTACATAGCCAGATTTTAGAATTTTTATATGTACCCATTTCACTTTTTAAATGATTGCAGTCTGAAGAGCTTAAGAATGAGATATTATTAATTCAAATATACACACAGGGGCTTTACATTATGATAATAAGCTATGTTTCAGACAGTTTTGAACATCTAGTTCCCGAAAAAAATCATGGACTCCAATGAAATACAAACTATCTGCTTAGGTGTCTAAGTTACTTGTCACAATGCCTAAAAATAAGGTGCTTATTCCTACAGTCAGTTTAGATACCATAAATTAGGGATGTAACCATGGTCTTTCCTGCCAAATTTTTTAGCAGTGCCTGAGCATTCTGGGTGCTTGATTCTTCACATCACCTGTGATATACACTCTGTGAACTGCTTATTGTCAGGCTTTCAGAAGGGAACTTGTCACTAGTTCTCGATGAAGTTGATGTGTGACGGGTGGAAAGGTAAATCTGGTTTGTTGTGATGTGAACCTAGTGTTGAACTTGCTGTCCACACTGACAATTGTGTCATGCTTAGCAAGCACGTGGCGAGATCATCTAAACCGTGACTATGAAAAAAAAAAGCTTGGTTCAGTCTCACTGCCGGCTGTGTGAACAGAGGAGCAACCATTTCGCATCAGCTGAAGGTGTAATATGCTGTCTTCAGCTGTGACCAACAGCAGATGCATTGCGTACAGGACATCGCATTCCAATCCCTGCTCAGAAAGAGAACCTGAAGAGATGAACCTCTTGGAAAACTGCTTGCAGTATCTGATTCAATTTTCTGCTGCGTACCTAGGTGAATGCAAGCCCAGAGCATCTCAGCTCACAAGCATCATCAGCTGCTTGCAAGATGCTTATTACTTACTTTTAGTAACCTATACATTTGCAGCTGTATGTAAAGGAAAGACAATATGTTGCAATAAAGTGTTGTTATTAATAGAAGTCTGTTGAAAATACCAGGCAGCAGTTAAGCAAGTACTCTGTAAATGATTGCTTATTTGAGCTCTAATCTAATCATTCTCATCTTGCTATCTTTCTGCACTTTCAGCAACTGGACCTTCATTCCTGTCCAAAGCCAATTGTGTTCATCATTCATTCCTTCCTGTCGGCCAAGATTACAAGGCTTGGCTTGGTGGCATAAGTGGGATACATCTGTTTCTGCAAAGAATGACAGAGCAACCATGCTAATTTGAAGTACAGTCAACAGCAGCAACCCATACCAGCTAGCAGAGTACACCAGCTTGGGATCAGTACTGAGCCTTGGTCCTTTCTGCAGTCTTCCAAGGCCCAGGTTTCATTTGGATCAGCTAAAGAAGTGGCATGACAAGGAAAATGGTGGATTTCATTGTAAATAATGGGATTTTAAAATCCCATATCAGACAGTAAAAGTGTGTAGTACCATACATGTAAATGTTCCAGAATCATAAATTGTGCCTATTTCAATGTACTTGTTTATACAGACTAAGTAAAGGGCTAAGCAGACGAGAGTGGGTCTTGGTTGTGATGCAAGCTCAAGGTTTGAGTAGTTCTCCAAACAGGATTTTCCCACCACCCAAAAGTGAAACATTTTCTTCCATGTTAACCTGCGCACCACTTACGGAGGATTTTTCTTTCAAGGTGCCATCAGAACCTGTTGCTTGAATACGCAGCAAAGCACGCTAACATGCACCTCTTAGTTATATGCTCTAAAGCAATACAGCTGTGGTCAGTGAACCGCTGGAGGGTCCCTGCCAAGGGGCACTTTCAAGTTAAATGATGTGGACATCTTGCGTACGTTCCCAGCAATGGACCCAAAGCAAAAGTAGCTATTACAGTGTATGAGTGGCTGTGGGACATACGTAGGAACGTCCTTTATTAAGGAACACACAGTTGTATTTTTATAGTAGCTTCCCAGAATGGCTTCATGAGTTTCAGCTACTCGGGACCCCTAGCTCAGGTAAAAGTTACCTGAATCCATGTTGAAGCATGACTTAAGTCTTGGCCAGCATGTTTCTGCAGCAGAGTTTAACAGAAAGCCATGCTCAGCTTCCTGCCCTCCTAGCCCTTCTGTTTCAGCCCGAGCTCTGCTGAGGCTGGTTGTATTGCCTTGACAGAAGAACAGATCGAGGAATGAGGAAGTCTTGATTTTTTAAGCCTTTTCTAGATTAGATCAGGAAAGTTATTCAAGCAGTGCCACAACAGTGAGCAAATGCACACAGGCAGGAACACGAGCTGCTCTGCTGTAAAAGTCTGACTATGGAAGAAGCTGCTTCTACAAAGATGACTTGGGCAAGTCCAGATTTATTCCTTGCTGGTGAAACGTAAGATGGTCACCTCCATACCCATAACTTACTAGCTCCTGTTTTGCACTATAGCTTACTTTTTTAAATCAAAACTTTCAAATCGCTGAGTTTTTGTCTTGCTCACGGGTTGAGCACAAAGCAGACAGCAAGCAGGAACACTAACCTTCATAATCAGAGGTGATACAAACAGCTTGCACCTGGAACTCCTAAATTGGCTTAATATGGTTGGGTGGGAACAGGAAGAAGCAGAACAAGGATGGCATCGATGTTGCTCTTGTTTTGGCAACAGAGCTACTTGATATGGGGATGGGATTTCGTTCACTTTACAGTTTTGGCCTAAATTCACACTTCGAAGGACAGGAACTGTACAGGAAGAAATAAATCTGAAGCTTGTGGATGTTTGCTTGTCATGCTACAACACTTCTTTTATTCTTGAGAAAGCACACAAGTTTCAACTTAACGAGACTTGACTAGCAAAGAGGAAAATTAAAAACAGTATGGTTCCATGTTGTTTACAAGCTCAGTCTCCAAAGCTGAGCATAAGTCATGCTGTTTATTCACAGTATAGGAATTTGTTTGTAGTGGTTTCCATAGGTTTCCATCTTAATCATCAAAACTAATTAAAAAAATTAAGATGATATGCTGAATTTACAAATACAGAAAACGATGATTGAAGAGCAACAGCTAAATCGCCTTTTGGAAAAGCAGCCCCACTCCCAGCACCTCCTACCAGTCAACAGCAAACCTGGGAGGGGATTCACCTTGCTGTGAACTTGGTTTTTACTGTCATGGTACTTGCACTTAAAAATTAATTCCTTGTGTAAATTTGCAAGGTAGGAGATTGCAAGGTAAGTTACATAACTTACCGGTAATTTCCAAATGGACGTTTCTCATTTAGTGACCACTGCCGTCACAGAACTTTTGCTGGCAGTTATTTGGGTCTCCTTTGGCTTGGAAGCTTCTAGAACGTCTTCTGAGAAACTGAGAGCAGTCGGTACGCTGGGGGAGTGAGTCTTTGAGTAGGAAATCGCATCGCATCACCAAGTAAAATGTCCTGTGATGTTTCTAAAAAGTGATCCAGGACACATTTATTGATGTTCCAAAGTATAACTTGAAAATTCTGATACAGGCTCCTATGAAAATTCCAGAGGTTAAAGTGAAAACTTGCATACTGTGGGGTAGGTTTAATACATAAATAAACTATACTGAACTATTTCCTTATTCCTTTAACACTTACAAATCACTGGAATGTTATACTTAAAATGTTATACTTGTGCATTGTAAATATTACAAATTCCTATATTAGTACCAACAATTAAATGACACAATATGTAACCTAAGGTGCTCAGTACTATACGAAGTATAAGTGAATAACTAAATGGTTTGCAAAGAAAATTCGTATTATATATATTTATAGAAAAAAGTAATGATAATTACAGATGCTATTTCTTCGTTTTCAGATTTTGGACTGATTCATATTTGGATGGGATAGACAAATGATATATGGACCTACTCCACATTTATAAGAGTATAGTGAATATTTATATTTTAGAGGAAAAGAGTATATTTAATAAAGTCATTTATTGGATTTCTGTGAGGTGAGCTTACTTTGTACCCAAACAAGCCGTTTCAAAAGCTGTACTTCGGTTTTGGGCTGGGGAAACTCCATTATAACACTCAGTCATTCTGTAAGAAGTCAATTACTTAAGAGAACTATTCATCCTCTTGACAGAATGACTTGTAAAAATTTGTAAACAACAAAAAGAAGTATTAGTGATCAGTCAATGGCTCATCGGTGTTTTCTATTAAATAAGCTCAATGTTCATGTGACAGTGGTGCTTTTGAGGACAGGCTGGAATCATACTCATGCAGCATTCCTTTTGCTGCTGGCATTTACTTAAAGACCACAGGGATGTTCTGGGGAAAGTCATTCAGGCTCACCTGCTCAAGTTACAAATGCTTTCAGTGTTGCATATTTAACTGGGCAGTTAAGAGAAGTTATAAAAAATGAGAACAGAAACTTCTGCTCAAGCTTCTGCATTCAAGGAGTGAGGCCAACATGTGCCTTACTTAGTTTTTATGAACAGTTATGAAAAAAAGATGTTTTCCTTCCCCTCTACCTAAATTCCTAACTTCGTGGCCCAAACAGAAAAGCTAACTGTGAGATTTTAAATCCATTCTTTCAATCTTACCCAAGGTACAGCAGACCAGCTTCATGGAAAGCCTTATATAGGAGTATCCTAGAGTTTCAGTCTTTTCATAAAATACTGACTATAATTGAGCGATCTGATCAGAAAGTTTGTATAGCAGCTTCACCATTAGAAAGACATGGATACATATTGGAACATATATGTTACTGGAAAAATGTGATATAAGGTGTTTGTTAAAAAATAATTCAATAAAATAAAGCTGATCTGACTGTGTTCAGGGAAGCATAGTGGTGTTTCCTAGGAGTCCGCTCTTTAAGTGGAACTAGCATTTCTCTTGAGGCATTTCATAAATCAGAACACAACTCTATGCTCTACCAAGTAAATCACCACCACAAACATCGTTAGAATTTGACTAATGAAGAAACAAGTGCTTACTCTTTCTGCAGAAGGTAAGTATTCCTTCTTCCCATCAAGCATGGTGGCACACTCCATCTGCAAAGAGATTTCTCAATGTTCCATTCCCCTTGTTTAAAAGTTAATTGGAGCTTCTTTGATTTCAGTGGAAATAGAGCCTAAACAAACACACTCCGGATTGTTCTACTGTCACTGATCTGCGAGTTTGTCTCTGTTTCCTGAGTCAAACTGGCAGGTTTTTACTGGCAGCTGTTTACTGCGGGTACTTACTATATATATGTACACACACACACACACTATTACTGCAGTATACCGTTTACCTATATTACTATATATATACACACTACATACACTATTATTATTAAGTAATTGGGAATTGCATCTAAAATGGAAACTTTTTAATTTAATAGTGACTTTATGATTTTAAAGAGTAATATTAATTATATAGCAAAATGTCAAGAAACTGCCAGCCTGATTAATGAAAGTGAACCCCAACATTAACCAGGGCAAAAGTTTAATTTAAAAGCTTAAGGGAAAAAACATTAAATATTTAAATAACAAAGACTACAGCCTCTTGTGAACATATCAGCTACTTTTTTTCCACATAGGATTAGCTTTTCAGTTTGCTTCATGCATTAGAATTTCCGTGCTTGCGTAAATAATTTGAGGCATTAGAAAACAGCTCCCAGGGGAGAACTGGAGAGTCTGAATTTAGAGAAGTATCTGTACCAAGTTCTGTGGTAGCCCAGAGAATTACTCACGCAATTGCTGTAATGGTAGAAGCAATCATATCACCAAGTAATCATGACCACATCAGTGTTGTCTTACACCAGTCCTGTGTAAGCACATGCCATGGATTCTGTGTAGACCATACACATATATTGGTGAATATTACTTCTAAGCAAAAGCATGAAAGCAAGCACACAAACCTTCTACAGTAAGGTATGCACAGGGCAGACCGCATTGAGGGTTCATCGTCCACAAGCAAGAAAAAATTTGAAGTTCAGAAGCAGAGTTACCTTGTGTGTCACGTAAGTTACTACACTTTTGCTGAGCTGTGGGAACTCCTAGTGTGGTATTTTTGAACTACGACAGATGTTCAGGCAATCTGGTTTAGTGCTGTTACTATAGATTAGGTCAAATTATTTTACGTGTTTTATTAGGTTAAGAGGATGCATATGGACAATTATCAGAACTGAAATGGGGCACAGCATTACTAAGCCATGATAATAAACTAGCTATAACTTACTCTATAGAGCAAACATAGTAACAAAGTGCAAATGAGACAGCAATGGGAATGATGTTCTGTGCTGGGAATGATGCAAACAAACAATAGATCAAAATGCTTATGCTTCCCTAACTGATTTCCTGCTGATTATTTCAGGCCAGCCTTTGAGTCTACAGAATTAATTAAAACAATAACCATTGGGCTCTAATTGCTCATGAAGTAAGGTAGTTGGCATCTAAGGCCACCAGGGCCCACTACAGACACCAGACAGAGGAATGAGAAACAATAAAAAATATTTTTTAAAAGTGCCTTTTTGTGGAAGCCCTTTACAGATACACACAGATCAAGAAACCCAGTTAAACAGCATTAATTACTTTCCTGAAAGGGATTTTCTTTGTTCATGGCAGCTAGCCTCAAGTATTTTATGAAATGTAGATGCTGTACTTTAGCTTATCAGCTTGTGTGTAATTTATTAACTACACTTTTTTTTTTTTTTTGTAAATACAAGTACCAAAAAAAATCCAAATTAAGTAAAAAATGCCATTTTCAGCGGCTTGCTTCAGTATTTGGATAATAGTATCAGCATTCAGGCTGAAGATAATAACCTCTCTTTTTTGTAGTATTCAATATTGGATGTTAAGGAAGATTAATATCTGGATTAACTTGTTTTATGGGCCAAGTATTTTAAACTTAACTCATTAGAAGTGTAAATGTTAAATTATTTTAAAGACAATGTCTGTCTTGAATGCAAAGAAACGTGAGCCATGCACAGCACTTAATACCTTGGAGCAATTTTATGCATGCACTTAATAATTACTTAATTATCCACCTTCACTGTGTTTCCTCTTTCACCAGATCAGCAAGACTCTGTAAGTTATTAAGCTGGACACTATGAATGTGAATTTTACACACAAGTGTAATCCGGCTGCAGGATGGCACTGTCACGGTAAAGCAGCTCATAGCTTTCCTGCTGCTGCTCAGAGTTCAGTGAACACGAGCGCACACCCACATATAAAAGGTCTCGTAGAGTTCAGAACAATACACATTAGAACAGAAGAGTTAAATGCAAGATCCTGTTAGACAGAAAAAAAAACTCCTTAGGGTTTCACTTTACACAAAATAGAATTAGGCAAAGAATAATGAAACAAAATCAGGAAGGATCTTTAGAGAATGAGTAGATTTTACAGTATTAAGTCTAACTAAAACATGGTTTAGTTCAATTACTTCTTCCTAATATTAGATTTCATTTATATTAGTATTGCTTAATTCATTTTTCTTTCCAGGCTAATACAGCAAACAATAACACTGCATCTTTATCAATTTTAATGATGTTAGTTTATATGAAGGATGAAATTCTTTCACTGAAAGCTATTTGTTGGAGTATAAATTCCTCATCTCAACATAATATCACCTTGAATAAGGACACTAGTAAAAGCCAGGTATATGCCTGAGACTTCAGCAAACTGAGGCCAAAAACTTAGTATTTTACACTGGTTGCATCTCAGGCAGAAATTGTTCTTTCTATCATATTTCATCCCATCACACTACGCCAGCTCTTTCACAGCTCTCACAATCATCGTTACTGCTATCATTTTGATTATCTCCTCCCCCACGCAAAGAAATCATGGAACTCATAAACTGTTTTTAAGGAGTGTTACAAAGAGTATGCATGAAATTATATTGGAAATCAGCTTGTAAAACAATGAATCTTGCTTTAATGGGACCTTGCATCATGTTTCAAAAGATAAGATTTTTTTTTCTTACACTACAACACAGATAATTGTGACTTAGATTCTAATTATGTTCGCTTTCACCTGCAGAATAGGAAGTGTTCTTAATTATTCTATGAAGTGTCAACGGTTGATGCTGTAAATAGCTGTTTATACAACAGCAAACAGTAATAAATAGAGATCTTCACACAAAAAAGAAAAAGTACCTTTGCTATTAAAATTGAATCTAGTGAGGTTTTTATTCACATAAAAACCAAATATACTGGTTGAAAAATATACAAAGTTTTATCAAACCAAGTCATCCACACTCCTTTAAACAATAAAACATTAATAAATATGCATATAAAATAAAACAATAAAACCTTTTTTCATTTGAATGCGTTAAAAAATTAAAACTTTCAGTATAAAATGTTTCCAGACAACAACTGTGCCTGAGAACAGTTTACATAATTACACTGACCAAAGTCCTTCCAGCCTGCAGGTTATGTATGTGCATGTGTTAGGCACTACAATGCTTTTCCTAACATTGCAAGTGCTCTGTCTCCACAGTTTCTAGGAGTGTGTGGAGAGCATCCATTCAGTTCCTCTACTTGCCAGTCTTCTCCAAAACCCATTCAATCACCTGGGAAAATAAATGAGAAAAACAATTTACCCAACTCCAGCTCTTGAAAGCAACATAAAAACATCTCACATATTTTATCAATTCTTTATCACCATCTGTGTGGTCTTTACTAAGCAGGATTTAAAAGTAATCCATTCAAAAGAAGAAAGAGACGTTAATAAACTGAGAGGATATAGTGTTACCCATTAATTGTATTTCATTTTGGAGAATGCCTTGTCTTTAGAAAAAGGCATACATTCCCTGAATTAAGCTACTTCACTCTCAATCTCTCTATGTAGTAGCAACAAGGTGCACATCCAATGCTAAACAGCCAGTGACTCCAGCACAAAAAAAATCCCTAAAGCTGCAAAAGAAAGACTGAAGAATAATTTGTACACTGCTGTATCTGCCCCCATCATTACTGCTGTTTCCCAGACAGGACAGTTGAGCAGACAACTGACTAGTCCTGGGCAATTATATTTTTCATAAGGTAATTTCAAAGTATTCTCTAACACAGGGAAAGGTGGACGGCTTAAGAGATGCTCAATTTTAACACCTCTTTTGCCAACAACAAACTTACATAAAACTACCCACTGGCCTCCCCAGATGGTTGTGAGAAACAGTGTGTCAGCACAACATCTCGGTTCAACATCAAGGATCAAAAACCAATGTTATTTTTGAAACCTTACGATCTGTAGGAAGCAGTTTACGAGGGAACACAGTACAGATAGAACACAATAAACAGTGCTTTCCTAGAATCAATTCTGTAGGGATCAAGCAGTTTTCCTTCAGAGTTCAGCTTTTCTTATTTAACTATCTCAGTCCAAATAATTCCATCTAATTTATGATCTTAAAAACTGTACTGTAAATATGCACAATACTTTAAAAAAAAATACCATGGACTCACTTCAGCATGTTTTTCAGAATTTAAATCAAAGAGTTAATAGATTTCTAGAGCACAGAAGTATTTACTCCTGTCATGAGAACAGTTGCACAGAGCAAATTAAGTCCAACATTACACACAAATAAGCTCATCTGGTATCCCTTGTGCTTAGTTATTCCCAAGCTTAAAATTACTAACTTTCATTGCTTCTTTTAAGAAATTTATTTCCTGTTATATATCCCTTGATTGCTTCCTAACCTTTGAAAAGAAATGTTATTTCCTTCAATACAAGGAAAAAATTCCCTAATGTCCCAGGCTCCTCTCAAATAAAGATATATTATCTCTTTTTTTCCAGTGAGGTGGAAACATTTATCATCTTAATTTCCATTTCTCATTGCAGCACATCATATTGGCAGCTGTAACTAAAATACCACCTAAATCCTGGATATATACCACTGGAAATTTTGCTATGGCACTACTGATGGTAAGAAAGCTTTTGCGAGATGAGAGAGTGAAACAAGACCAACAGCCAAAGGAATGTGTCTCTTCACCTCTCAAAGTTGTGGACTAAACCACTTTACGGCCACGCTGCTGCCACCAGATTTAGCCTCAGCTAGTTGCAGAATCAAATAAACGAATGATCTTACCTGTTTAGCATTGTTATTTGCTGTTTTCTTCATTTCATCAAGAAGTCCTCTAGAAGTTTTAAGATCCTAAACATGAAACACAAAACCACAAAGAATAGCAAACGCATCACTCTCATTTGGATTATAAGAGGCCTAACATCCAAAGGTAGTGTTACCTTTTATTACCTTGTTCAGAACAACAGATGTATTTGGATTTGCTTTTTAAGAAAAAAGAAATAATCTAAAACCATTCCAATGGGCCACAGATTTCCCTGAAGCAATCCAAACCTAGTATTCAGGTGTGTGATTGAGCCACACTTTTCCTAACCTTTCTCATATTTCCAGAAATGTATTTTTTTCTTAAAAGATATTTGAAGTTTTACAGTCTTGACTGAAATCTTATTTCAACAAGAACACGGAAATCAACAGCGCACTTAGATTGCAAATACAGAATTCTGTCAAAGAATAGAGAAGAGGACATGGAGAAAGAAAATCAGTGCAAGAAAAGAAAAATCTGGAATAGTTTGTCTCTTTTGTAGTCCATTCAGCCCAAGCTAATCTACTCTCTTTAGGTAAAGTTATGTGCTTGCTTTGCTTAAGAGAAAGGAAAACTAAGAAAATTCATTTACTACTTGTCTCCAAATGAAAACATTATCTATGATATCACGCTTCTGAAGCACACGGCACAACAAAGGGCTCCTTCATGCTTGAGGCTATAGGACAGTTCAGTAGAACAACCCTGCTACACACTTTCTGAAGGACAGGATCATTGCAGTCCTCTTCGTTTTGCTCTTCTATTTGGAGTGGAAACATGTACCCATCTGATTTGCCCTACTCACTCATCCCTACACACAGCTCCTTCTGCCTTTGAAGTTCTTCCTTCAGGGCACATTTCTGGGAGATTTTGGGAGTGCTTACAGAATATGACTGTAAGACTGTGTTCTAATTATTTAAGAAGTTGGTGCTTATCAGCATGATGTTCTGATTGTCTATATATGCATTCAGCCCTCTTCAATTGCAACTTCATTTAGCATAAATGGAAGGCTGAAGGCACGCAAATGAATAGAAACCACAGCTCAGCTTGTGAGCAATAGCTTTTAAACACCGTGGGCTGTAATTTAACTTGATTTTGTGCCCAGACTAAGGAACACCGGCTCAAACATTGACTCACAAAGTCTCCTAGGTATTATGTAAAGAATTCACATCTCCTCCTAAAAATGAGGTTGATGCAATTCTACGCGGTGCTGCCAAGCCAGTACGTGTTAGACAGCTGTGCGTATTTACAATGCGATTACAAGGACTTCCATGAGCATGTCAGGGAACTAGAATTTCTGGGTCAGCTGTGTAAGTTACCCATTGAGCCAACAGCCTTAAATCAAGGGAGGAGCTGGGCTGTCGCAGCTATGGCCGAGAGATAGCTACAACAGCTACGGAAGCGATATAGTATAAGCATGACCTTACCTAACAGACCACTGCCTTAACATGTTTTCTTACATAAAAGACTACTTCTTTATAAGGTTTAAAAACAAATAACCAATCACCAAAATATACTGTAAAACTACCTCCAGCATTTGACAATTCCAAAGGTCTATCCACACACACTACTAACAGACCACTAGGAAATACTAGCTTAATCAAGTCTGAATATCACACAGTCCATTTCAACTTTGATTCAGGAATGGATTCATGTAACTAAGAACTATAAGAGCATGTCTTCTAGTTACCTTTAAGTAGAACTTTGATATCTCAAATAGACGCTGGCTGCATGACGCAAAGCATTTGTGATCTTCTGCAATCCCATGGTTTTGAAGAGTCTTGGCAACCACCTCCTTCAGCATCTTGGAAACAGAAACACACTCAAAAGTTCATCCCAGTTATAGGCATGAAAAGTTGTCCAAGAGAAAAAAAAAATAGCACACTTGATCTTTTTTGATCTTGCTTCTATCTTTAATCCATCGGCCAAATGCCATCATCAATCCACTGACCAAAATTGGGCAGCTATTTACCAATCAATTTCCGTTCCCTTCACCTCAAAAATTAAGGAAATGCTTACATGTAAAAGCAATGTAAAGAAACAGTGATTATACATATGGGGCTTGGAGAAAAAGAAGAAATAATGGCTTGGCTTTTCTCTTCTCCAAAACACTACAACACATACATATATGTTAGTTTTCTTTATATTGATATTCTCATGTTTGACAAAGCTATATTAAAAAAATAATTAAAATCAATCAGACACTAAAGTCAGATTAGAAAATTTACTCTGACATTCTTTATATCAGAGATGTTTAAACTTTGCTGTAGGTCTGTATGAGTTACACTAATTTCCACTTACTTAGGTCATCCTAACTTGCCTTTGGCACAGGAGGACATCAACGCAGTGTCCTCTCTAGCAGCCTGGGACTAATTTAAAATTAGTATCACCAGCCCAAAACCAGTTTTGAGTAACGTATTTTAAAAGTTGCATTCTTAATCTATACAGCTATTAATTAAAGAATATTGCGTTAAAAACATTTAGATTTTATCTTAGTTCATGGAATTGTCCAAATATTGAAATGTCTTTTTATTCTCAGCATGGTCCGTTCTTCCACAATGGCTTTAACACGTCCAGCACAGATATTTCTTTGGGGCTTTCAGGTTTAATATTAATCTTTCGCATTTCGTACCTCCTATTCATTGATATCCATTCCCAACTTTTTTATTCATAGTTGTTTTCTCTCAGCCTTAATTCCCTGGGCATGATACAATACTCCTTACTTCATACTTTCTCACTCCTTGCTTGCTTGCTACACTCTCCTCAGTGCCTTCAGGATTCACTTACACAAGTGAACAGAATGAAATTTAGTAATAAAAAATGAAAAAAAAAGTCAGATCACATGGAAAGAAGTTAAGCAGAGATTTTTTTCACCAACCAAACAATGTAAACCTTTACCCTTGTATGTTTCTGAGATCTTGATTCCTTAGCTGGCTTTGAAGTCTCAGAGGCAGTTGCATTAATGTGACTTCCTGAGCCGACCTTAGTGGTTACTTTGTAGGGCTGACCAGGCTGTTTCAATAGAATCGAAGCTGAAGAAACTGATCTTTCAGAGCGCCTCCTTGTTACAGCAGCTGTGTAGTGACTCCCACTACTTCCACTTGCCTGAGAGAGGAGAGAATCTGTACTCTCAGATTTGGTTAGCCTGGAAAGAAAAAAAAGAAGATAAAAAGAACTTTTAGATTTTATACTGAATCTTTCTGTACCTTTGTTTCTGCTATAGAGATTGTGGCTAAAAGTATTAAGTACTGTACATTCTTGCTTATAGCTTCTGAAAACTGCAGACAGGATTCTATTATTCAATCGTCTTTGTATTGGAAGATACATGCATCCGTTGCATCTCTGATGTAAAAAGTCTGGAAATTAACTGAACAAATGAGATAACTATGAAATGAAACTATTTGGAAGGAGTAGTTGTTTTGCATACGGTCCCTAGACAGCTAGGAAGAACCAAGTTTCCTGGACTCCAGTCGAAGAACAACAAAACTCCCCAATTTCTTTTGGCCCTACAGGAATGTCACAACTCATCTATAATTATGGGAAGCAGGATGTTACAATTCAATCAGAACATTGTAAATCTTGATCCTTCAACTGTAAGTGTGCTAGTAATTCTGAAACTTCAAATGAAGTGCTTAGTACTATCTCATCTTCTTTTCTAACTATTCATGAAGCTGCAAAAGGTATGGATATTCCTAAAACCATTACTCTTTTAGAGGCTTACTGTGATTACATCATAAGGAAGAAGAGAAGTTATTACAATAAAAAGTAAATTCAGAAGTAGTGTTATGGTATAACAGTTATTTTTTATTGATGCAAACAATTTGCATCTTCAGAGTGAGGATAAGTTACAAAGAGAAGTCTCAAAAACTAGACTTTCAGAAAAGACTTTAATAAACATGGCTGACAATAATTGAATTTTGGTAGGTCATCTTACACCAGCAGTTCTTTGGATTAGGAATTCAATTATTCTGTTTGTACTGTGCTTGGCTTTCTAAACCTTTAGTTGTTTATTTGCACAGAAACAGCACTGACAGTTTCAGTTCTGGATGAGGCTATCTGTCATCTTTTCAAAGGCATTTGAGACTTTGGAAGATATAACCCCAAATCTATTAAATAGCAGGTGCCTGAGCTGCATGGGTTTGATTAATCTAACGCTACCAGTGAGAGGTCACACTTGACAAAAAAATGAACCTACAGAAAAGTATTAAACAACTAGAACGCTTGTCTAGATAGCTTCACTAAAAACATTTTGAGATTAAAGTCAATGCATTTCACAAGAGACTATTGAAATATTTCATGCTAAAGATTTATTTTATTCAGTGTATTACCTTTTCTTGGGATAAAAGCAGTCCAAGTCTTTTGATCTGCGTTTTAGCCTCGATACCTCTGTTTTGAACTCATTTTGCAAAGCCTCTCCATCAGGAACACTCCCAGGCTCTGACAGAACTGCGGGAGACGGAAGAGGGCTCAAGACAACTGGCACAGGGCAGCACTCTTTGGTGCAAGTAGTCTGAGTTTCATAGCGAATAAGACGAGTTTGAAGTTCAGCATATCCCACATCTCTCTCTAAGGCTCTTCTATTATCCAGGCAATATCTAAAATTGAAATTGGTGAGAAATCTGTGAGAGAAAATCTCCACTGTATTACAACCAGATAAAAACAAGAACTTACTTTTGGCTATCCTATAATCTGCAACCCTTTTTTTTGTTTTGACTCGTCTATTTTTCTGACAGATGCTTTAAAACAGCCCAGTAAATTAAGACACGCCTGATGGATCTAGCTGTATTTAAACATAACTCCAATAAGGAAGCAGAATTGTATGCTATTTGTAAGTCTTTTGCTTGGGGTCTTACAAATAAGATTTCCATGGACATTAGCAGAATTTTTTCCTTGAGTAAGTGATGGATTAGGACACTGACTGGATTTTTTTGCTCCTTATAGTCATCTCTATGTTACCCTGGTATCATCAGTCTCTCTATTTTAGATTTTACTGGTTTTCATATTCAGTTCATACTTAATGGATGTTATCCCTGTTAACATGCTGACCAGTGTGGCACCCCAATAAAACAGCGATGAGGATCACTCTGAACCCAAATACATAATGAACCCAGCATACCATAATGGATACAGTATCTTCAGACCTCAGACGCTGCAAGCATCCACCAAAACTTTGAGACTTAGAAAATATCATGTTATTATATATAAAATTATTCACTGTAATATGATTATCTGATCATACAAAATGCCTCTGTTTCTTCCTGGGAGAATGCAACTTTCCTAATCAAAAAACCCCAACCAAACCAAACAACTAACCAACCCAAGATTTCTTCAGCGCATATACTGTAAGAGAATCACACAGGATATACCCGAAGAAAACATCCCAAAGTACAATATACATGATTTGCAAGTTATGGGTACTTCAGGAAGTTATGGGTACTTCAGGTACCTCCTGAAGTTATGGATACTTCAGGAATCCCAAAATTAAATGATACCGACACAATTTTCAGAAGAGCCAAGTTGTGCCAGAAACTAAGTTGCTGTGAGACTGTATTAATTGAGTGTAAGTATGAGGAAGAGATTGTATGACCAGTGTTACACTATTAGTATAGATTTTTTGTTAACTGCAGTCTTGGGAAATGTAACCTTTAGCTTTGTCTGAGATAAGCACTGCTATGGGAGAAATTCATACTTTTAAAATGCTAAAAATACATCAGTGTCCAAACACAAGGTTCCCAGTGCCATATTCATTACAAAGAACAACTGGTTTAATAAACCAAATTAGAAGAATAAACTGTATTAAATATGATGGAGCTGAAAAAGAACAAACAGTGCTAACTCAGTGAAACATACTCATGAGATAAAACCAACACAAACTGCATCCTAACTAACCTTTCGCTTGTTATTTCCAGGATTCCTTGCAAGAGACTAAGGTTTCATTGCCCAGTAACTTACATTATGTCTACTGAGGGAAAGACAACAGTACTATCCAATACTATTCCACCATTTTCTTAACAAGCATTCCGAACAATGTGAACTCTCTCTCAGTCCACCCTCTAAACTACTTAGCAAAGCTTCCTACTCTTAGGAATTCTAGACACGTTCTTTACTTTTATCTCTTAACACAGTCACATTAAATTGCTAGACCGATTTTTCCACTTTCTTCAGAGTATTTTCATATTCACGGAGAAATTCGCTTTTCTAATAACAGACCAGTGAATCCATTTCTACAGCTGAGTAAGACTTTCCACTAGAAATAAATTCATTATCTGATAAGAGTAAGTTCTCTTAACTTACAAATTTCAAGGTATTTAATTTTCCTTATTTATATTCTCAGTCCCCTGAGTAATCACGCCCCCTACAAAGATAAAAACATTTTTATCTTTAGAAGTTAAATGTCAGTTTACTCACTGTACTTTAACGGCAATTACTTTCTCTTTGCAACACAGGATTTGAGTGTTTGGCACAGGTTCATTACACCAGAAATTTGATTTAATCATAATTGCTACTCCTGGTTTTGTTGACAAGACTTTACTTCCAAATATAAATACAGCAGCTATGCAGATGGAAACCGAAATCACAACTGCATGGTACAAAAGACATCAGCTCCAAAAGACCATAGGATACTTTTGCTACAATATATTCTGGTCATACAACTATAGGTTTCTCCCTTTCACACTAGTTTCTATCTCATTCTACTCTTTTCCTCCCTTATTGCTAGCACATCCCCCTTCTAACATTAATATGCCAGGGTCTCCCTCCTCTCCACAACATCCAGGCCTCCCTGTGGCCTCTCCCTGTCGTATTTTGCTATAAGAAGAGGCTGTGCTGTGCCTAATTTGAAACCCCCCACACACTCCCCTGCTGAGGTTGGCAGGTCAGCAAGCTACCAGATGCCAACAGACAATGGCCAAGTGCTTCCTTGCTACACCTGGGAGGACAAGTCTGCATTTCTTCTATCTATCCAGCTGTGCCTCTGTGCTTTTTGTTACAAATCTAGAAAGGCTAACTAGCTCAGGAGTTACCCCTTAGGAAAAGAGAAGAAACAGAGAGCTGAATAGATAGAATGATTGCTTCACTTCCCTAGAGAATATGGCTAAAACTACCAAATATTAAACATAGGCTTAGCCAAACTTACTTGGGTAGCTGTTAAGAAAAAAAAAAAAATACCAGCAGTATCATCAGTCTGATAATCTGCAAATGCAATTTTTAGGAGGCAGCAGAAATTTGCATGAAGACCAAACTGCCTGCACCTGGCATTTACTGCATTTCTTAATACAGATTGTGTTAAGACTAAAAGTCTGTCTACACAGAAGAATTATGCTGAATTATCTACTACAGGATTTGTGAATGTCCTTTTCCTCTTCTCCTGAATGACAACATTTATATTTTTCTAAATATAATAAATAATTTATATTATTTCAAATATAAATATTATATACAGCTACATCATATGGTGTTTGCCAAGCTTTGACAAATAACTAATGTGGGCTTGCCTGGACTAAATACAGTCCTATCCATGTCGATCCTTTTGAAAATTCATATCACTAACACTTTCCTGCTGGTGTTTTCAGGCTCCTGGAACATACAGGTAGCTTCACAGCAGATCTCATAAACCTCATGACTATTAACATGAAAGTGCCTATAATGTAATATTAAAGTATTATAGAAACTTTGCATGTAGCTCTCTCATGTGCTGCTCCGGGGACTTTATATGTACTAATGAACCCAATGCCCTTTGCCACTTCTAATTCTGAAGTAGAATTTTCAGAGACACTGAGAAGAGCTACAGCAATACAAAAGAAACCTAAATGGTTTTACCTTACTATCAAGGCAGGAGCGTTGCAAGTTACAACACTGAATAAAATAAAGGTAAGAAAGGGAGAGGTGGAACGTGCAAAGTTGTTCCAATGAAGGAACAGGATTCATAGAGTTTTCCATAATTAATGTTCATGTTGCTGAAAATGTTTCTAATTATGTCTTGGCCAGAAGCTGAAAAATAATTTTGGGAAAAGAAGCCAGGAAACTTACTCAAGTCCATGATAATAGCATCCAGCTGCTTTTTCAAATGGCAAACCTCTGAGTTTCCGAGGAGTAAGCTCTGGTGTCAAAAGAAATGCGTTTTCACTGTAAGGAAAACAAAAATGCACATCTACTTTAAATAGTTACAATCAGGTTAAATTATACTTCCAGAAGTCAGAAATAAATGTCTTGACATCAGAAGACAAAACCAGCATGTCTTGCAGCTAAGCCCACGGCACACAAAATCTAAGGAAAATTAAATCTTTGTTGAAGTGAAAATTTAAGTTCCACTAACTAACACTGACTGAGTTACCATTATTATAGGAGCTTTTAGACATTTCAAACAGTTTAGAGGTCAATGCTCCAAATAATTTATCAATAAACTGAGGCAATTACAACCCCATTCCACAATGGGGCATCCGAGTAGCAGAATGAACTGAGAGGAATCAGGAACTGACCTCAGTTCTTTCAATCCAGCACTATAATCAGTGAATTGTTTCCCTTTAGCTTCAAGTTGTTGCCTCGCCTAACAGTCACCTTTCTCAGGTGTCATAACTAACCACTTGTCTCCTGTGATCTTTGAATTCCAGCTAGTAACTCTCTGCAACTAAATTACATGAATATATTTGAAAATATTTCAACAGAATAAACCATAGCAACACAGATAGAAAGAGGTGGCTGCCAGATTCTATCATACCTTGTAAAAGTACATCCCAATTATGTCTAAAGGAGAGAAGAGATGAAAGCAAGGCTTTCAGTGTCTAAGTATCTGAAACTTACACATTGCTTCAAGTTTTATTCACATAAACAGTCTCTGCACAATCACCACTGAAAAAGCATCTGGGAAAAACTTCCAGGAAAGACAAGATACTGAATCTAGCCAGATGGTCATTTAGAAGAACTGTCAGCCAAAACTCTAATCAAGCCCCTGTTTAAGCTCAAACACAGAAAACAAATGAAAAATCCTTTAATTCACCAGCCTCTCAAAAAAATCTCTTTTTTCCTTCTGTTGGGTCTGCAGTCACTATACTTCAACATCTACTGTGCAAAGCTGCTAATTATTCCAGAGAACCTAGTCAGAGCACCTGCTGGAGGGGCAAGGAGCTAGGAGTACAGAGTTCTATTGGACACAACAGTAACAGCAGCCTAGTATGTCAGAAAGAGAATGGTTCACTGTTTTCCACACAACAATCTACCTACAGCTTTTCACCGGTTTTCTGGTTTCTTTTGGAAGCACTGGAACAGGCTGCCCAGGAAGTGGTGGAGTTGCTATCCCTGGAGGCGTTCAAAAAAAATGGCACTTTGGGACATGGTTTAGTAGACATAGTGGTGTTCGGCTGATGGTCAGACAGAGGTCTTTTCCAACCTTAATGATTCTATGATTCTTTTCTATGAAGTGCAATACATCAGTACGGTATAAGTCATCGGCAGACCTTGTAGCCTTCATGCAAAAACATTTTGTCTGCTTTATTATCCAGTATCTTGATTTTGGCTTGACATTTCCATTAGATATCCAAGTCCTCTAAGTATTATGAGAGAGACTCACATGACAGTAACATACTACAAAGCAAAGGTTTCATAATCATACTTTCTCATATTAACTGGCAGAAATCCAAGCAACCTGGAGCAAACCGCCTCAAATTCAGACTCGCTCAGCTATAGCTCAAAGCAAATCATTCAAGAGAATCAAAGTATTCTATGCCACAAAGCTTCTCTAGAGGCTTTTGAAAAATCAGGGATTAAGAAAACATTTCTGTAGTGAACAAATTATTCACATCTTTCCCACACAACTAGCTGGAATGAAAACATTTTACATCATGGCCAAAACCCTAAACGATCTGCACTCATTAATTAACAGTGCTGTAGAAGACTCTCAGTCTTCACTGCATAATTTCTAACTTTCTTAAATTCTCTGCTCAGAACAACTTTAAGTTAGTTTCAAAATTCCAGTAAGTAGTTTACAGAAGTCTCCAAAATCCTACAGAATCTTTCTCTTACGAATTCTCTTAATTTACTACAGATAGCGATGTTTAAAAAAGGATCAAGGGCTGTATCCAATAATTCCATTATACACTCTTATTATGCAACATTGAAAAGGTTAACAACTATAATTGTAGTGAGTACAAAGACTGTCTTGCTTACCTACCTTACCAGTAGGTCATAGACCTACTGTACAAATAGCATAGGCTCTGCTTCTACAAACACTATCTGCCTCTTGTATAGGTTGGCCTTACAGGTGTTCAGATCGTGAAAATTATTCCATTAACTCCTTGTATCAGTCTTCCTGCTGAAAAAGCAGTGGTTGATACACTAATACTTACCAGCAGACACATTCAGGATGAATACTTGCAAAGAAATCAGAGTGGACAAGCTTTTAAGAAACACTTTATAAAGCAGTAATATTGATAGAAATGCTGGGCTAGCATGACATGAGGCAAAAACAGTTAAATGGGCTCAACTATTGCCTTTTTTACATTTTAATTATCTTCCCACCTAGTCTCTTTTTCCACTAAATGAAAGAAATCTCACCAATAAAATTAAAGTTCTGTCACAGTAATTTCTGCTTTGCTACAAATACTTTTTTGGAAATAGATAGGCATGGTTGAGGTAGCTTGCAGCATAGCCACAGCAAAGCTCTGCTGACACACTTCTGTGCATCAGGTGATTATTTTTCTTATTTAAAGGCATAGGAGCATCATAATCATCTCTGGCCACTTCAGATTCTGAAAGAACACAATAGCAATACCAACCCAAAGACATTAGCCATTGATTTCACTAGCAGGCACGTGATGCAAGGACGTTGCAAGTTACAAACTCAAATCCAGTTAGGTCATTCTGAGACTTCAATTTGATTGCTAAGCACACTCCCCTACATCAGTTCTCAGTATGGTCCTCTGTGGTTTCAATATGCTGGATTCATACCGTTTGGGAATTTGTAGTGGCTGAAGATCACCAACTGGTAGCCCTTCTGGTGTGAAATATTTCAGCAATTCTTTAGCATCGAGCAATGTCAATGACTCCCGTTGGCTATCTTTATGCCCTAGCAACTGCTCAGATGAATGTGCAAACATAGAAACTCTGAAAAACAGAAAAAGAAAAAAAAAAAAGGCCATACTAAGAAGTTTTTTTCTTTTCAATTTAGTGATATTTCTGTATTAAAAAAAAGTTAAAAATCACTGTTATTCTGGAGCAATTAAATGTATTTCTAGAGTAGACTGAACAAGATTGCTCCTTTAGAGCAGTTTTATAAAAGTTCATGATATATGATGCAAATTCTCTACCATCCCACTGATGAAAGTAACTTCAAGACTTTATAGTTTGGTTATGAAATACAACATGGGAAGAATATTATACATCCCTTTTTTCCATTTATGGACCCGTAAAAAAAAGACATACAATATGCAGCACAAGAACTATGAAGCCACTACTGCATACTACTCTCCACTCCACTATTTTTCAGTAACCTCCATCAAGTATAGCAAAGTCCTGTCTTTTGTAGTGTTAAGCAACACACTGTACACTGATTCACAATAATCAGAAGATAACCAGTTCAGAATGAAATAAAAATTATCTGACTACCAAGGTCCTTCAGGAAGCTTTTCAAAAGCTAATTGGAAGGAAGACCTTTACCTGTTTGAGAAAGAAAGGCAATAATAATAATAACCAAGAGAAAGCATAGATCTAATGTGAACATTTCTGACATGCAGAACTCCAATCTAGGCCATGGCCAACTATGGTATTTGAAAGACAGAAATGGGATGGAAGTAAGCAAGACAAAGGCAGTTGGACACCTGGCTCTAAAGGTCTGTCAGCAAAAATGTCAAGACTAAGAGATTATTATGTCTTATATAAAAATGAGAGCTAAATGGAAATCAACAGGCTGTAGTAAGTGACACAAAGGTCTACAGGTTTCACTTAAATAGCACTGAAGGAAAAAAAAAACCTAAATATAAATTTCAAACGTAAACCAAACAAGAACTCCTACTTTAAAACTACATGAGGCCTGATACTAAGCCTTGACTATTTAGGAAATATGAGGAGATTAGAAACACATTGTACAAACACATTGGCAAAAACTGCTGTACTATCTTTATTATTTATACCCTGGGGCATGTTGGGAGAAAAAAAAAAGCTTTTATATGTCTTTTCTAGTATGGCCACTGTTGTCTATTACTGCCTTTTCAGTACTTTAGTTTTGGAACTGTTACTTTTAGCTAACTTTCATCTGTGGTTTGCTCGTAATAATCAAAACAACCCTACTTTTAATACCAAGAAATTATGCCTTTAGAAACTGACCGAAACATAGTTTTAACCTTAAGCAATGTTTCCTCTGAAAGAGTCTCAATAAATTTGAAAATATTTTACAAAATGACTGTCAGCATATAGTTAATATAGAGTGATGTTCAATGGCCACTACAAAGAAAATTTCCAGTATTTAACCATTACCTTATTTTTTGTTTGTTTTTTTCAAAGTTTTCCAAATTCTGAAGAACATGTCTTTCTGGCCACTCCAATGGATCTTCCTCCACTAATTCAGACTCTGCAAGAAATATATTGGGGATAATCCTTAACAGAAGAAAAGAACCTTAATTTTTAAAGAAATAATGTATGTACACCTTTTTATATACACATATAGTATACACATATACTACATATACACATAAAGTATACACGTAGGAGGAAAATCTGCCTCATGCTATGTTGAAAAATGTTTTCTGCATGAATTTTTATCAAAAGAAAAGAAAGGAAACAGCTAATGGGAGGGCAATTTCAGTGTGCAAAAAAAAAAAAGTCCAGAAAGCTACTTTGTATTCCTTCTATTTTTCCTTATTTTGTTTAAATAGTCTCCTTCTTTCAATGAAAAACTGACAACAGGTATGAAAATACATCAAAAGAGAATAAGCAGTGTACCTTCTAAATAACAACACTTACCAGAATTCACAGCACATGACCTAGTTTTATTGGCAACCTTCTGTAGAACAGGTTTAGGGAAACTAGTGTTGAACAGGTCTAAAATAGTTTTTCTTGTAAGTTCTAACAAGTTTTTTAACTCATCAGTAGAAATAACTGGAGGCTGCTCAGTCAATTCCTTTCTCTCTATAAAAAGAAAGAAAAAGAAGCTACTGCACCTGCTAAGTAACAAAGGGTAACTGAAGCCCACTAAAAACCAACAACAATAAAAAGTCTAAACCCCAAAATAGTAACACAAGTTAACTTGACACTTACTCTTGCACCCTTAAGGAAGGCACAGGTGGTTTATTCCATAAGCAAGTGAAAAAACTTAGCAGTAAGAACAGCTGAAATCACACGAATCACCTTTTTACAGTCCTTTAATTTCTGTGTATGCGCATTTCTGAGTATATCCAGGTTTGAACTCCCTGAAGACAAACATCTGGACTTGCTGAGCCTAAATATGAAAAACTCCAGTGTACAGAGCCTCCTAGCCACGTTTTTTACCACCTTTGTAGGAGTGTAGCTCCAATATGACTGACAGTCTATTCTGGTCTCTTTGGTCAGAATATCAAGGGTCAGGAAATTCTGATATCGTTTAGGATGACTAGCAAATCCCAGCTGCTCTTACTAAGTCTTCATCCTAACGGAAATGGGTGAGTCACTCAAAACAAACTAAAACATAAGCTCTAAGGAAGTCCTAAGCTCAGTGTTAGACAGGAATCTGGGAGGACAGCAAGTTGATAGGAGTGAGGGGTGGAAGAAAAGACTGTTAGCAGAAATCTTATTTTCCTTAAGCCGGTATTCTGTTAATAATAACACACTTAAATTATCTTCACAGTATGCCGTTTTGAACAATCTAGCCAATCTCACGGAACCATTTCTTGTTTTAATTGAGTCTCTGAGCAATGGACTTCCAAAAAATCAGGACAGTCAAATATACTTCTCTGCAAAGTCACGAAAATCTACACAGGCTGACCCGTCAGTTATTATTAAGAACAACGTACTGTGATAAATGTAACAAATCTCCAATGTATACTTTGTCTTTGTTGTTTAAGACTTTTGCAAGGAAGAACAAATTAAAAAACCCTGAAAACCGTAAAACAGTATTCTTATTTTTGTTGAAGGCAAATCCAGCAGGAAGAAATTTGGGGTAAAAAGCACTGAAAAAACAGTCCAGAGAAAAAGTTAATTACCACAGAATTATTCTATAACTATGCTCAATCTTTCAGAGTATTACTGTAACAAACACATACCCATTTTAAATTCAGTATTCTCTTTTTCTTAATATTTAAAAGTCATTATCTGACATACAACTATGGATATAATACAAAAAGTTTCTTTTTTTCTTCACTCAACTTTCTTTTAAGGTGAGCCATCACATTCCATCAGAAACAGACCTTTTATATACTAGTTTGAGAACTATCAGTGCTCTCCCCATTACTTACTGAGATATTCCCTCAAGACAAACACTTGGAGACGAGACAGTTTCTTTTCTCTCTGTAGAATCTCTTCTCCACAAAAATGCTGTAGAGACTTGATATAGCCAGCAATATGAAAGCCTGTAAAGATGACAAGAAATCCACTATTAATATTCTCTCATATTACTTCGGAGATACCAAGTCATTACTTCTTAAAAGAAAACATAAAACATAGCAGACATACAAATTTCATATTCAAAGGAAAGAATCAGACTTTCAAATATGGTTAATCAAAACAAACAAACAAAACAGAAAATTAATTGCAATTGATTTAAGAAACCGGGGGGATAACTTAGAATAACCAGTATTTTTTAGTTTCTGTACAAAAGCAATATTCTGCCAACACAAATGACATGAATGACATTTAAAGGAGGTAAAAAATCCTAAGTTTGATATGAGGAAATGAAAAATTTTCTTCAATATACAATCAAGGACTTTCAGTCTTCTGACACTGTATTAATGGGAGTTTAATTAGGACAAATAGTGAGCAGGAAATAAGAGGATAAAATGCAGGTCACTGCTCTTTTTCTTTGTCAGTGTTATTGAGAGCAAATACAATTAGCAGAGCTATATAGTATGTGTAGTTGTAACAGGACAACTACTCTAAGATAAATGTCTACATAAACACCCTCAGCTAGTGGAGGAGTTGATCATCTGCTCGCCCATACCCTAAACACTCTGCAGTAATACGGGCATCTGCCAAATAACTGAAGACATGATCATGAACTTCAACCTGCCGGCTGGCCTTGGGGTTTTTATTTCAAATCATCAGTGAAACAGGCTTGCCAACAGATAATTACCTAAATTTTAGGCATGGACTGGTCAGTCTTTGTATCAACAATAGATACTGCGCAAACTTCAGGTTTTTGCAAATTTGATTTGCATTAATATTACCTGGACAGCCCTCTACATTAAAACATTTACAACTAATCACACTTATGAGAAATGACTGACTACAAATATGGTAGTAGTAAATTGTGCGAATAAATAAGCTTTTATCATATTTTTTATCAATTGGAAAAAATACTACTGAAAAAAATAGATATTCATAAAAAAGTACTGTTCCTCCTTGTTTTCTCCCTTTTATCACAGACTGGAAGTAATAAACCAAACGTATAAATTTTAGTAGCATTTGCCTGTATTCGGATACTTTTATATAAATAAGTAACAACTCTTACTTGACTCTGTTTCTTCTGCTTTTGATTTTAATTTTCCATTTATTGAAGCAAGAGCAGCCATACCATTGATCTGGCTTGCTGAATGAATCAAGGTTGCTTTACACCCTCCAGATCCATTGCCTTGTAGCAAGAAATAATATCGGCAAGATTCTCCTTTCAGTTCAATTTCTGGAACTTAAAAAACACAACACAACTGTGAAACATCCTCAGGAAAGCAGCTTTAAAGCAAACTATAATCTGCCAACAAAATTCTTCCATTTGTTCTCTTCTGTTCCGTAAGAAATCTTATTAATGTCTTCTTAGGAAGACATTAATAACATCATCTTCTTAACATCTTCTTCTTCACTAACTACAGCTAATATTTTACAGAACCACAGAATGGTCTAGGCTGGAAGATACTTAAGATCATCCAGTTCCAAACCCCCTGCCATGGGCAAGGACACCTTGTACTAGGTCAGGCTGCTCAAAGCCACATCCAGCCTGGTCTTGAACACTTCCAGGGATGAGACATCCACAGCTTCTCCAGGCAACCTGTCTCAATGTCTCGTCACCTTCATTGGGAAGAATTTCATCCTTACATGTAATCTAAATCTTCCCTCTTACACTTTAAAGCTACTCTCCCTCATCCTATCACTACAAGCCCTGCTAAAAAGCCTGTCCCCCTCTTTCTTATAAGCCCCCTTTAAGTACTGAAAGGCCACAATAAGGTCTCCCTAGAGCCTTCTCCAGACTGAACAACCCCAACTGTGTCCTGTCTTCATAAGAGAGATGCTCCATCCCTCTGATCATCTTCAGGGCCCTACTCCGGACTTGCTCCAAAAGGTCCATATTCTTATTATGCCAAGGGACCCAGAACTGAACGCAGTACCCCAGGTGAGATCTCACCAGAGTGGAGCAGAAAGCCAAAATCACCTTCCTCAACCTGCTGGCCATGCTTATTTTGATGCAGCTCAGGAATATGGTTGGTTTTTTGGGCTGCAAGCGCACACAGACAGGTCATGTTGAGCTTCTCATGAACCATCATCCCCAAGCCTTTCTCCTCAGGGCTTCTCTCAATCCATTCTCTGCTCAGCCTGTATTTGTGCTTGGGTTGCCTCGACCCATGTGCAGGGCCAGTCAAATCTTTCCCGGCACATACAACCAGTTCATTCAAAACAAGGCCTCCAGAGACAACAAAACACAGGAAAATACGGAGGCTTCAAGCATACAGATCATCAACATCAGCTGCACTAAGACAGGAGAACAACCTGTCTGTAAGACAGCTAAGAATTCCAATGAAGAACAAGAAGACACCAGATCCAATATTACTACTGGATGTGTGCGGAATGAGTAAATAGTCTGCAAGGATATAATTGCCCAGGGATTTCTTTGTTCATTTTGGCCCCTCTCTACAGAGTCCACCATGCTGCTGTATCCTTCCATTAAATTATTTATTCTATGAAATCTGATGTCTGATATTCTACTTCACGAAACCTTGAATCCAGACTTTCAAGCAAACCGACATGCGGCAACAGACAGCAGGACACTCAAACAGGAGGTGAGCATAGGGGAGAAGCATGATGAAACGTAGAAATCTTAGCTAAACAATATAAAGAATAGCAGGTACACATATAATCTTCTAGTTATTAACACAAATAATCCTCATCCTCTGTATCTCTTGGCCACAAACCATCAACCAAGCTGACAGTTTAGATTCGGTGCAGACACATCTAGACTCCTGTCTGAGGAGTTTAGAAAGCACAATTCTGAACATCATGACTTGACAAGAGGGTCTCCCTCACCTTCCTGCATCCCAAGTCCCTGTGCAAAATTTCACATTGGTTATAAACCCATTCTCCATCCATATATTTCGCTCATGCAGTAAGTAATACCGTGACTTTATCATCAAAACCTATTAAGTCACACTTCTATTTAAATACGATTTCCAGCTAAAAAATTCATTCACAACACTGCATTATTCATTAATAAGAGTTTCGCTTGCTGCTTTACACTTGGGAGTAGTCTGTGTGAGAGATAAACACATTCTATTTTTAATCACAGGCATATAGAAAGCAGTTTTGAAAATAAATTAATGTAGGACTTGATAGTAACATTGAAAGGATGGGTTTGCTGTCTTTCTACACAAAAAATATTTTTATAGCCCCTTAGTAGATGCAGAAATTCAGAGAATGAATTTCTCTGAATATGAATACTTCTTGATGTACTAAGTTTTAAAGGTCAAATCACTTATATTTGCAGTACTGTCTCCAATAACACAAGCAGAACTTGACAGTTCTTAATATTATATATTTTTATTATTAACAAATAGTATTTAATATAGCCAGATTACTGGTCACTAAAAAAAATTTTCCTTGGAGATAATAAAGGGCATCCCAAACATACAGAAAAAAGATTACCATATACATACACATATAGATATAAATACAACAAAATAAACCTGTAATTATTTTCCTTATACCTACCAGTAACGACCCTGGGTTTCCTGGCCATATACTCCTTCCATTTCTTGGTAGTCAGCTGAGTAGGGGATGGGATCACTACGCTGCTTACATTACATGGCAATGTAAATAACGCTCCTACCTAAATAATGAGAGTAAATACAATGCACGCAGTATTACTGAAACCTATTTTACGTTTCATTCTTGAACTTGATTCGGCATTATTTCAAATGTACTTCAGCTGACGAAAAACATCTTTATTCAACACTTCTTTCATTCGCATCAACTGAGAGAACAGCATTTGACACAGAAGCTATAAAAATTGTGCTTATTTTTTGCTCCAGTTGAGAGATCATTAACTGCTGAATTTCTATTTCATACATAATAAGGCATTTGTTACCCATTATAAATCTTTCAATAATCCAGCTAACAACGCTTCGCTAGAGTAGTACACAGAATGAAAAGACAGTTCAAAGATACAGTTGGCATCAGTGACTCTGCATTCCTTTGAAAATCATGCATATTTTTTCCTTCCTACAGATTAGCCTTTTCAAATAAACACATAGCAGACTATGCTTATGTCTGTAAGTAAATTTCAGGCCAATAAGCAATTTAAGAATAAAATGTGTAAGTATTTGAATACTTAAGCAATAAAACAATGCTTTTACAGCTACTGGGATAGCCTACAAATACGTAACATTTTCCAGAAGTAGACTGAAAAAACAATCCCTACAAGGAGCTGTTATCCTGAAAACATATTTGATTCAACATGTGCAGACTCTAAAATGTAGCCTGAGAATGTGTTTTAACTGTCTTTAAAACTTCTTTAAAAGAACTGGTAGAAATGAAGGATCTTAGACTGTAAAAAATATTTGATCTACTGTTCAGTATCCTCATGTAAAATGAAAATTACTTGAAATATTTACCAATCTAAAACTATTCCAAAAGACATTTTTGGCACAGCATTAGAAAAAGGACTTCTTTCTTTTCCGACTAAGTAAAATGGAGAATGGAGTAGCAGGGGAGGAAAAAAGTTACAAAAAACTAATTAACGTGCTGCAGATTAAACATACAGCCTTAAAATGGAACGCCGTCTTCACAGAAATGAAGATCATAAGTCATTCATTCTAACTGTACTGGCATTTTCACATTACAAGCTTTGTTTTGCTTTGCACAGATTTATTTTATAGACATTAAAAAAACCCTTTCCTAAACAAGCATACATCACCTTAAACATTGGTTTGTAAATGTTTCAACAATTTTTTATCTAAAATCAGAATGGAAAAGCAGAATATGGCTTAGAAATTCATCGGGCTTAGAAATTGTCAGGAGCTGTATATTGTGCACCTTTAAAAGCCAAATTTGCTTTAGAACTGAATATTGAAAAAGCTTACACAGGCACTAGGTTTGGAACTATTATTCTTGTATCTTTTAGGAGCAATATACATACCTTCATTTTAATGCTATACCTAAATAAAAAGAAGATTTTACCTTCCCGGAGAGAGAAGAAATTTGGTCCAAAAGCAGTGCAGATGTCTCCTTGACACTCTTTCTTGCCAGGCTCCTAAACAGAACAGTTTAAGGAATCTCATCTTCACAAAGAACTGTTTGCAACTCTATAATATACGTTACCATCGTATTTCAAATAAGGATTGCAAGTGTCTAATAATTGATAGTCCAGACCCACAAATATAAGAAACTCACCTTTCCAGGCAAAGTGATACACTTGGAAATGTTATGTGATGAAATACACAGTGGCATCTTTAATATAGGTTGGTATAACCAGATATTTCTATATTCAAAATCCTGGCAGGCTTATAAAGCCCCAACTACTATTGTTACACTAAGATTAGTACATAAAGCACATAAATTTAAAACCAATAGGAACACACTTTGAGAACTCTGCAGCAGATACAACTCAAAAGAAAACTTCTATGCTATATTTCCCTACTCTTTCCCCACAAATAGTATGCACATCAACAAAGTGTATGTGCAAAAGTAGCTGGCCATGGCTACTGTAATTTAATTTTCAACATTAAAAAAATCCAGTTGTGAAGAATCACTGTGACTATTTTGGCACATTAGAACGCAATGAGCCCTTGGAATTCCTCATGTGTTGCTTGCATTGTTAGATCCCGATTGTTTTCTTTTTGCTATAGATCATTATCAGTACTGGTGTAGGTACTTAAAAAAGGATACAACTCAAATTCCAAATCTGATATAAAAAAGGAAGGTAGATCAGAGAGTACCACCATCTGTAAAAATTCTAGTGCAGGTCCATAGTAATGAAAAACCTGAAAAGAGATCAAATTGAAAAATCAAGTGTTTTGCTGGAGTCTTTTGCCTTACAAGTACATTTGAAAGAGGTATAAAGGACTATAAAGACAAAACCAATTCAGAATACCGTATTAAACATAATTGAATAAAAAACAAGGAAGGCATTTAATTCTGTTTAATAAAATTTATTTTCTAGGATGTTAACCATGTGCATCAAATGGGTTGCAGAATCATAAAAGTTTGTGTTGGAAGGGAACATGAAAAGTCATCAAGTACAAACCCCCTGCCAAAGGCAGGGACATCTTCAACCAAATCAGGTTGCTTAGAGCTCCGTCCAAACTAACCTTGAATGTTTCCAGGGATGGGACACCTACCACCTCTCTGGACAACCTGTGCAAACTTCATCACTCTCAATGTAAAAAATTTTTTCTTTATATCTAGTCTGAATCTCTCCTTTTTTAGCTTAAAACCATTGCCCCTTGTCCTATTGCTACACAGTCTGCTAAAAAGCCTGTCCCCATGTTTCTCATAAGCTACCTTTATGTACCGAAAGGCCACAATAAGGTCTCCCTGAAGCCTTCTCTTCTCCAGGCTGAATCCCACGCTCACAGCCTCCCACAGGGGAGGTGTTCCATTTCTCTGACTACTTTTGTGGCTCTCCTCTGGACCCACTCCAACAAGTCCATGCCTTCCCTGTGCTGAAGGCTCTAGAGTGGGACATAGTACTTCTGGTGGGGTCTCACCAGAGCAGAGTAGAGCGTGAGAATCACCTCCCTCCACTTGCTGGCCATGGTTGTTTTGATGCAGCCTAGGATACAACCGGCTTTCTGGGCTGCAAGTGCACATTGCTGGCTAATATCCAACTTTTAATCCACCAGTACCCCCAAGTCCTTCTCCACAAGGCTGCTCTCAATTTCTTCATTCCCCTGTCTATATTTATACCAGGGATTGCCTTGACCCAAACGCAGGACCTTGGGGACAAGACTTGGTGAAACTCATGAGGTTCGCATGGGTCCACCTCTCCAACCTGTCAAGTTCCCTCTGGATGGCACACCATCCCTCCTGCGTATCAACTTAACTGCTCAGGTTGGTGTTGTTTGCAAACTTGCTGAGGGTGCATTCAATCCCACTGCCTATGTCATTGATGAAGACATTAAACAGTACTGGTCCCACTATGCACCATTGAGGGGTGACTTATCCAAATTCAAAGAAAAATAAAATCTACCAGGAACAGACAAATGCAATCAAGATGTACATATTTTGACTAGGAAAATAATAATCTCTTAACAGATACCAGTTTTCACAAAAACTCTTTTTTGTTTTCATCAACCAATATATGGAGTTCCCATCAAATACCTGCTTCCAGTGGAAATCATGAAACCATGACAGTAATTAAAAAAAAACAAACCCAAACTTTTAAAACAAAGCAGAAAAGGTTAGACAAATACAAAATTCCTAAATAAATTACATATTTTGGGTATTAAAATTGAACTAAGTCTTAATTCCTACTGGAAAAAAAAATTTAGCCTTGCACTCCTCAGAACAAACGGGTAACATTTTAAGGACCTGTTTTGCGAACACACATGAATAAAAGAAGTATTTCTCGGTCTTATGTAATCATCATTTTTAATGTTTGATTTTCATTTCTGACTAATGCTTGCCCTAATATTAATTTTCTTAGGAAAGTAAAATATTAACTCTAGTGGCTCGAAGAATGGTGAAAAGTACTTGCCTCTGGTAAAGCATCAGTATTCCTCAGTTGTTGCTCTTTTTTAGCAGCAAAGCAAGAACTTAAATGTGAAGTGCTGAATGTCCTTGCTGAAGTGCTCTTTATACAAAATTCTGGAAACCTAAGTTCTGATCCAAACTGGGAAAAAAAGAAAAAAGACAATAAATGTGTCATAAGAGAGAGAAAAATTATTCCATTGCAGCCAGTTACATGTATTATTACTTTAAACAATTAGTACTATATTTCTTTCCTGCAGATCTGTAAAACTAGGTACAAATATTCAACTTGGGTAGCCAACCACTATATCCAAAACCTTAATGTTGAAAATGTAAACAATGACTTTCACAATGACAAAGCTATCAGTACTTGCAGAAACTTTAGACATGCTCACAACAATGACTTAGAGTTACATGATAATGATTTGTGATAGGTACAAACAATCTAAGGCTGAACAAGAAGTTCTAAAACAAATATTTCATGGGAGAGCACCTGGATTTCTGAAATTCAAATCTGAATGCCTTGACCTCATTTATCCTTTCATAAAAAAAACAAGTTGTCAAAACCAAATTTAGCTTAAAGCATAAAATGCAACACACAATGCACGTTCTAAATTACGCACACAGAAGCTTTAAAAAAATAACCACTGGTAAAAAAAGTTATTGTACCTTTCTTTCCCATATCTGAATCTTTCCTCTCCAGAGTTCTTTTACATCGATAATATTCATGACACTATCTGAAGATACTAAGTCTGCTGACAGATAGTCTGCAATCTTTTGCCAGCTACTGTAAAAATAAGAAAGAATTAATCTTACCAAATTTAGTATTACAAAGTAACATGCAGCGTGATTTGACTGAACTTATGTATTATCTCCTAGCACGGAAATAGTTTCGTGTATGCTAAGACAGACATACGTAGCTCTATATTCCAGTATGTGGTGGAAAGGAAAGTGAAAAAGAAAATATTTTACTTCCTGCTCTCATAGAAACAGGTACTTCAGGGGGCTTCCTTTTTGCCTGCCCCTCTGGTTAGAGCATGCATTTCCAGCAAGAGTAATTCCCTCCTCAAACAATAACAGAAGACAAATCTATGTATTTGCAAAGTATAAATGTAAAGTACTGAAGTAAAATGCTTTAAAATAAAGCATTGACATAGACTAACACAAGATTGACCTTGTTTGCAGAGCAAAAATAAAGGGCATACCCTTTAGAGTCATTTGCTGCAATAGTGATTTGCGCAGAGTGCCATTCTCTCAGGTGTTTCAGGGCACCAACAGCAGGTAAGCACTCTTTCAGCTTGGGTCCATCTTGTTCAACGGCCTCCAGTATTACATCAATCATTGCTCTGCCTGTAAAACAGTAACATATGACTCAAATGACCATTATTCAGTAAACGATCCGTTTATTTATAGATAGAAAAGCATTGATCATCACTGAATGCACTGAAATGGCTTCAAGAGTGATTTTAAGTAACTTCAGCATTATGTAAAACACCTCTTTCACATTTTGACTCATCCCTCGCTGCTCCTCTCAGATTAACACAAAATAAAGTTAACCATTTTGTGATTTTCTCAGGTGCAGCAGTTCTATTCCTTTCTCCTTTCACTCAGCACAGTATTTGACAGATTCGTCCTATATCCCTGTCTCCAGGACAATTATGCTATGCCATTTCTTTCCCTTTAACATCTTTAAACTGCATATTTCTTTCTTTCCACATTCAGTTCTTTTGCTACCCCAAATCAAAAACTGAAACATTATGTAACCCAAACAAAAAGGAGATCTGCATCTCCAGTTTATAAAATCTGAACCCCATAGTTCTGATCTATGTTACTGCACAGTTTCTTGGCTCCCACTCACAAGCAATCAGCTGGCAAATCAGATGTAAACCCAATATCAACACCTTCCATTTTATTCATAAAGATTTCCTACTTACTCTTTTACTACTTTGGTGCCACTACAGATGGAAAAATTAATTATGTAAATAGCTATCTAAATCTCTGTTGAAATACAGCCTTCCAAAGAAATAAGAAGCAAACTACTCTGTAATTTGCACAGCCAATCACACTGAAGTTCCTTACACTACTTACAAGAGCTGCATACAAGTTAATTCAACTAAAAAACTAACATCCTCTCGTTTTTTCCATTTGACTATGATTTCACCAGCTGAGATTTTAGAGTAATAACTAACAGGATAAACTCAAAAATAGTTAAAGAGTTAAGAGAGATTACCTGGGGCAGGGAGTTTATCAGCTAACTGATGCAGACTTTCTGCAGCTTCATCGTAGATACTGAAGATGAAGAGGAACGCCGTTGGAAACACAAAAGTAATTTTGAAACAAGAAGATACAGCTAATGAACACTACCTAAGTATGTTATATCTTTAAAATTTTGCACAAACATATTTAGACAATGAGATAAATATATCTCCCCTTTTACTGAGGCAGAAGTAGGCTAAATAACTTCAAAACAATCTGCAGTAAAACTGGAAGTAGGATTCAAGACAGTCAGCCTTTCCTTGCCAGAAAACTTCTTTTTGTACATAAAACTGTCAGCTGATACAAAAGTGATCAGTTATTCTATAAAAATAGAATATATATTCTATAAAAAGCATTTATAGCTAAAAAAAATGAAGCTATGTTAAACAAAATAGAATCATATACTATTCCATATATACTATATCTATAGTACATACACTATACTTTCAATAAAAAGAATAATATGCATACTCAGTCATAGACAGTGACTCTCTACTGTTATTGTCTTCTTCCTCAAAATTTTGTATAGCTCCCAGGCATTCGTCAATACTTGTTTGGAGAGTGTCTTCATTTTCCCGTGTGTCAAAATTTATTTCCTCCCAGTCAGAACTACAGAACTGATCAAGCAAAAAGAATTTTGAACATCAGTTTTAACTTGCACTAGAGACAGGCAGAGGGTCGAGAAATCTATATTCTCTCTTACCTGATTACAACCACTTATAACATGACTTGCAAAATACCATTTCCTTACACCTGGACTACCAGCCACTGAACAAGCTGAAAAGAGATAAAACGACTATTTAAAATAATCAATCACCGCAATCTATTCTTCCTATTATAAGAAGCATCTTTTTTGAAATACTACAGAAGTCATTTAATGTGCCATAATGACAAGTTTTACTTTATTTCGGCATCACAGTTCAGGTCTAAACATATTAAAGTGTACACGTATAGGCATGTGTCAAAGTATTAATGATCCTCAGACTGTTAATTTGACCTCCTCTCCATCCTGGTCAATACTGCTCTCCACTTGCAGAGATTGTATCATACCTAAACTAAATCACAACTTTTGTAAATAAGGTTTATGTGGTTCACAAAAATTAGATGGTCTCTCAAAATTTCTATGCAATAAAAAGCACAGAGGTTGAAAACAGCTTAACATTCCCATATTAATGAATTTTAATAGCTTAGAGTGGTTCCCTCACATTAACCACAGCTAGATGACAGCTGAGACAATGAGGTGAGCCTCAACAGCTCAGCACTAGATATCTGAAATATGTAAAGAACCAAGAAAGGATTTTTTAAAAAAATAATCCCCTCAAAACATAAGAGCACTAAAGCAGATCTTCAGAAATCTATTTTAAGATTACAAAATTATTTAATACATATTTATGGATTAGGGTTCTGAAGCGCTACTCAACAGACAAATACTGCTCTCACTGAAAAAGTAAAGACATCATGGGAGTAACAAAACTATCAAGTTGCCCAATGACATGAGAAACAAGCCTTTTCCTATTCTTACTTGCTGTTAAGCTGGATGGAAATTTGTCAGCCTTCCAAAACACTTGTCTAAAGCTATTTAATTATCTCCTAATAGATCAGCTGATGACATGACATCAGTTCTCCAAAGAAACAGCAGCAGCAGGAAAAGTCCGGTCTGCAGGTTTAGCCACACTGCAGGAGTTGACTTTCCTTAACTTTCTGACTTGTTTTACCTAGATCACAAAATACGCCTGGGCCAATTCTTTGATAACACCTGCCTTACCTTACTTACACTGCTATATTTACCTGGGAATGTGCTCACATCTGCATTGATAGATGATGTACAGCTTTCTTTCAGGAACCGATAAATGTTTGCAGCAGTCCCAGCTGGAAAATAAAAGGATTTTCTTAAATCTACTAATTACAGAAGCCCTGTTTTGCTTTCTTTCAAATACAATATAAAGTTCAGTCCAGTATCAGCGGTTTGGAGTGTTGGACTCAATGACCTTTAAAAGTCCCTTTCAACCCAAACTTCTCTATGACTCTACTAAGTTCAGTTTAAAAAAAACAAAACTCTGTCAACTATATATTTGCAGGAATTTAAAAACCCAAATACTCTAACTCTAACAGGAGTTAGAGTAGCGCAAGTCTCAGGAACACTTTACACAGCTATACAGCAGTGTTGCAGTAAAACACAGCACCCACCCCCCAAGTTTCTGAAGGTTTAAGCCATTAAATCATAGAATCACTAAGGTTGAAAAAGACCTCTAAGATCATCCAGTCCAACCGTCAGCCCAACACTACCATGAATACTAAATCATGTCTCCAAGTGCCACATCTACATGCTTTTTGGACACCTCCAAGGATGGCGACTCTACCACCTCCCTGGGCAGCCTGTCCCAACTCTTGATCACCCTTTCAGTTAAGAAACTTTTCCTAATCTCCAATCTGAACCTCCCCTGGTGCAACTTGAGGCCATTTCCTCTCCTCCTGTAACTTGTTACTTGGGAGAAGAGACCAACAACCCTCTTGCTACAGTTTCCTTTCAGGTGGTTGTAGACAGTGATAGATTGCCCTTCAGCCTCCCTTTCTCCAGGCTAAACAACCCCAGGTCCTTCAGCCGCTTCTCATAACCCTTCACAAGTTTCATTACTCTTCTCTGGACATGCTCCAGACGCTCAATATCTTTCTTGTACCGGGGACCCAAAACTGAGCACAGCATTCGGCGCATGGCCTCACCAATGCTGAGTACAGGGATCAAATCACTACCCCGGCCCTGCTGGCCACGCCATTTCTAATACAAGCCAGGATGCTGTTGGCCTCCTTGGCCACCTGGGCACAGACTAAAGACTTTTATTCTGGAAATAAAGAGGAATATTTTGAGGAGGTAGGGATTCAGAGAAGCCTGCAGGGGCGCAGATCCCAGACCAGATCCCAGATCTCACCACAAGAAGCCCTCGGGAACAGCAGGGAGGTCCTGCAGCAGCAGCTCTGCACGTGAGGTGCCCTCCAGTTCACTGTGTCCCTGCTCCTGTCCCTCTCCCTGTTCCTGTCCTCCTCCCTCTACCTCTTCCCATCCCTCTCCCCCTCATTCTCCCTGTTCCCACCCCTCTCCCTCTCCCTACAAGTAAGCTGCAGAGGGACTGTTCACAAAGGCTTGTAGTGACAGGATTAGGGGCAATGGGTATAAACTGGAGAGCAGCAGATTTAGACGAGACATACGGATGAGTTTCTTCACAATGAGAGTGGTGAGGCAGTGGCCCAGGTTGCCCAGGGAAGGTGTGGCTGCCCCATCCCTGGAGGTGTTCAAGGCCAGGTTGGATGGGGCCTTGGGCAGCCTGATCTAGTGGGAGGTGTCCCTGCCCATGGCAGGGGGTTGGAACTCGATGATCTTTAAGGTCCCTTCCAACCCAAACTATTCTATGATTCTATCTCTCTCCCTGTTTCTATCCCTCTCTGCATCCTAGTTCCTGAACTTCTCGCTGTTCCTATCCCTCCCCCTGTTCCCAACCCTCTCCCTCTCTCTATTCCAGTTCCCAAGCCTTTCACTATTCCCGCCTCTCTCCCTCTCCCCATCCTTCTCCCTCTCCTGTCCTCGAATCTCTCGCCGCTCCCGTCCCTCTCCCTCTCCTCGTCCCTCTCCGTCTTCCCGCTCCTCTCCCTCTGTTTTCCCTCTCCCGTTCCCTCTTCCCCGCCACTTCTCCAGGCTCCTTTCCCTCCTCCTGTTCCCATTCCCTCTCTCCGTCCTTCCCTCTCCACAGCCCCGTTCACGTCCATCCCTCCCTCTCCCCCCAGTACCTGTCCCGCCGCCCCCCTTCGCCGGACGCTGCCCCCAGCCCAGGACCAGCACGTAGCGCTCCATGGCTCTGTCGACGGAGTCAGAGCTGCCGCTTCGCGCGCCCCGCGCCGCTGGCCCCGCCCCCCGCGGGCAGCGGTTCCGCTTCCGGTCGGCCCGGCGGTCATGGCGAGCTTTACCAAGGCGGCCCAGGTCAGCGCTGCCGCTGCCGCTCGCTGCGGGCTGTACTGGGGGCGCCGCGATGCCTCACGCCGGCACGAAGGGGCAGGAGCTCCCCGGAGCAGAGCTAGGCGGCTCCCCTCCCCGACCCCTTTTCCCCGACCCCTTTTCCCCGACCCCTTTTCCCCGACCCCTTTTCCCCGACCCCTTTTCCCCGACCCCTTTTCCCCGACCCCTTTTCCCCGACCCCTTTTCCCCGACCCCTTTTCCCTTCCCCCATCCCTCTTAGCCTCTGAAGAAAGGCTGAGAGTTAGGGTTGTTAAGCTGAACAAGACAAAGCTCCAAGGAGACCTTATTGCAGCCTTTCAGTACTCAAAGGGGGCTTATAAGAAAGATGGGGGAAGAAATTTTTAGCAGGGCCTGTAGTGATAGTACAAGGAGTAATGTTTTTAAACATAAGAAAGAAGAGGTTTAGGCTAGATATCAGGAAGAAATTTTTTACAATAAGGATGGTGAAGCATTCACTTCACTGAGAGAGAGGGGTGCTGGGCCTTAAATGACCGTGTTTTACAGTTCAGTTATCAATAATGGAAACTGGAAGCAAGTGATCTTTATTTTTGTTGTTGAATATTGCTATTTCTTCTAGAGTGTTTGGGTTTTTTTAAGTGTAAAAAGGGTGTTGGTCCAGTTATAGAAGCCTCGATTATGTGTGGTAGTGTGTTCGTTTACTATGTTAAGTACTAGTTTTCTTTCTCTTTAGCAATGGGCTACTTTTGCCAGAGCCTGGTATCTCCTCGATGCGAAGATGCAGCCACCAGGAAAAATAGCAGCTGCAACTGTAATCAGACTTGAAGGCAGGCATAAACCTATTTATCATGCAATAAGTGAGTATTGCAGTTGATAAAAGCACATACACTTTCCTTCAGTTGTATTCTGATTCAGTTTTACTGTCAAGCCTGATGTTTAAGATTACATTTGTCAGTTGTTTGTAAATGTCATAGTTTTCCTTCTCATCTTGTGCCTTCATACCCCTCTACAACCTTATGTCATTGTCTTTACCAATCATATAACCTCACTATAAACTCATAATTAATTTTTAGTAGCTGAATTACAGTGGGTTGTGCTTCCGTTTTTAAAAAAAAATTGAAATGTGTTTTGCTGCCTTGATTTTGGATGTAAAGATGTAATTCACAATGCATGTAACGAAACACTGGTGTGATTCTTGATTAGAGTTTCTTGCTACCTTTCAGTAGCCACACAATGCCATAGAATCTTGAAGTAGTTCTTCATTCTGAATAAGGTGCAGAGAAGTCATGTCTTTGTGAGGCAGCAGGCACAAACTGAAACACAGGATGTCTTCTCTGAACATCAGGAAACATTTTCTTTACTGTGAGGATGACTGAATGTGGTTGTCCAGGAGATTAGGGAGTCTCCATCACTGGAGATATTCAAAAGCTGGTCCTGCATGAGCAGCGGTTTGGACAACATGAACTCCAGAGGTTCTTTCCAACCTCAGACATTCCGAGATGATGAAGCTGGAGCCTATCTGATATTTACACAGGGGAGAGAATCATTGAATCATTGTTGAAACATATCTTCTTGTTTAAATGAAAAAAAAAAAATTTGCTTTTCTCTAAATTAGAAGATTCAGCAGTAAAGATGTATCTGTGCTCTTGTTCTTTATTTGTAACACTGTAGTGCTTGTGTTGCAGTGATGAGTGTTTTATAGATAATAAAAAGGTGATCCCTCCTATTGATGTTGCAGTGTTTCCTGTAATACTCATGCAAATTTTTCAAAGATATTAGTGAAACATAAAGGAAGCCTTAAACGTTGCTTGTACATTTAGAGTGTACAGGCAAAAGCTATACTAGGTCTGTTTTTCGTAATAGAGGGTAGCATTTGTACTGTCTAAAGATGTTTTAAATACCAGAGGTGTTCTGGTGCAAATTATGTCTTATCCACAAGATGTCACTGGATACTAAGGCTGTCTGAAAAAAGCTGACGCTGAGAGGAAAGGAGTTTGGTTGTCCTGTGGGAAAGATCTTCAATACTTTTATGTGCACAAATTATAAAATTGTGAAAAGTCATTTCAAGGATAAGTTTATTTGGTCTAAATCGGTACCAAATGCATCGCACTGGAGATTGACATTGATGGGTTACTACTACTGAGAGACATTTGATAGTCTCTAAGAGACCAAAGTATGTGTGAATTCATGGTTGGTGTACTTAATGCTGTTTTTTTTTTTCTTTTTCTTTTCCTGAACTAAAAAGAAATATTTTGGTGTCTGTGAGATAACAGTATCTTAGACAGAATAACATTGTGGAGTTTGGTTTGTTGTGGTTTGTTTTTAATTTGGTATCCAGATGCCCTCCCATAAAATAATGATTTATTTATAGCATTGAAAAGTGTCTGGAACTGAATTTAAGCTGTGGTTAGGGAAGGAAATAAATTTTATTTAATTTATATTTTCTCTTTTAGTCAAAATATTTCATTATTCTCCAGAATCTCATATTTTCAGATGCTGTCAGACCATATGCCTTAAATAAGAGGATACAACCCTGTTCAGGAGGTTTGAATCTGGATTTATAGATTTCTTTTGCACCTTCCCTTCTCTCTACTCTCATCCCGTTGTACCGTATGTTTGTGAGCAGCTTCACAATACAGAATGAAAAATATAGGGCCAGATTTTTTCAAAACTGGATGATCTGGTTCTTTATGTTAGATTGTAAGTGGGTGTAGGTGAGCCACTGGTTGCTTGGGTAGGATTTCCTGCTGTTCTCTATGTCCTCAAAAGAGAGGACTAGGCTAGATGGAAGTGTCCTGTAAACCCCATCTAACCCAGATGTTGCTCTAGATGGCAATGTTAGTTTAGAATGGCTAGAAGAAGCAGCAAAAGCTTCTCTTCTAATGAAAGATATGGCAAGTAGTTTGACAGTCTTGTGAGCTAACAGCTGACAATATGATGCCTGTTTTTAATTGCTTAGTCCTTAATTAAAATATAGGAGGAAAAATGTGTGTACATGAAGCATGTGTTTTTAATGTGCGATAGGAATTAATGAAGTTATAAAGGTACAGAGGTATAAAATGGATTTACTGTGTCAGGTTAGCTTTATCTGAAAAGGTGCAGTGCCTATGCTGTGTGTAACAAATAGCATATAGCATAATGTAATAGGATATACTGGCCCTGTTTTTCTTGAGGAAAACATTCTTACATAATTCACAGAAGAATAATTCTGTATTATAGCATGAAAATAGCCTAAAGGAAGAGTTTTCATGCTTGATGTTTTATGAATATTCTTCAAAAGTAGGATGCAATTTGACTATTTTTAGAGGTGGGAGTACTTTTGCTTTCTTCCTATAAAATGCAGCCATCCCTGAGGTGACGGGAGCAACACTGTTTAAAGACAGTGGAAAATAATGTGTTGGTTTGAAATTTCAAGGGAGACATTAGCTATCTATAAATTCAATCTGCTTTGAAAAGAACCAGATTGCAGTCATTATTCAGGTAGTGCATAAATATCCTGGTTAGTTTTTGTCCTGGCTTTTAATTGTTTATAATTGATCTATTGGTATATGGAATTGTATTTATGCAAGTGGTGGACATGGCAAAAATTTCCTTAGATGGGCTTATTCTGTCATCTTCCTGACTGATACAAAAAACCTAAAAGGGCACAAAATCCAGTGTCAGTATATTATGTAGACATAGAGTGGTTTTAGAACTGATCTGTCGGTGGGGAAAGCTGCATCAGTGAAGATGTTTAAATTGTGTTTGCCCTGTAGCTGTAGTTGAAAGTAGAACTTCAAGAGAATGCAGTATTTAAAAAATGGTAGAAGACCTCAGTAGGGTATGAAACTTGCATTGTTTAGTTATATGTTCCTATTGAAAGAATATATGCTCAATTTCTGTCCTTTTTAGTGTAGCTGCAGAAAGGTTTTGATCTACTGAGCCTCTTCAAATATTTATGTATTACACATGGTAATGCGTATAAGAGTAAACTTAAATAGTTTTCAAGTTGATTGAATGGGTGGTTAATGCTTATACAGCTAATCAAGGTGATTATTCCTAATAGGAAAAACTCTTTTATTCATATTTTCATCATAATTTTGAGATAGTATGAGTTTTATTAGAAATTAATTAGTACAGAAGATCTATTAAACTAACTGGTTCTGGCAAGAACCAGTGATACATAGGTGATAGACTAAAGTCTTAACCACTTTTGATGTGAAAGTTGCTGCTGTAACACTAAATATGTCTATATGTGCTGTAACATTTACTTCTATTTGATAGAACATGTAGGTTTTTTCCAAACAGAGCTCTTTTAGGTTTTTTTATGGGACTTTTCTCCCCCATGTTTTTGGTTTATATATTTAGCCCTAGGCTGTAATTATATAATAGAATTGTTCTACTTATCCAAAATACTCAGTCCTCCAGTGGTGCCAATTTTACAAGAAAACTAAAATCAAGGAAATATTTCGGATCATTGTTTAGAACTAACCTCTTTTTTTTTTTTTTTTTTATTCTGGTGTTTTTTTCTAAATAAAGGTGCATAGCTGAATAATTGCAATAGTTGAATAATCTAGTCTGATAGTATTTTTGCCCTCTCACCTGCCTTCCAACTTGACAGTACTAACAAAAATAGTAATTGAGACTGATATTTAAGTGCAGATTTGGATAGCATGACTCAAAAAGCTAAGATTTTTATGAAATGTGTATATATGCACTATTATATCTGTATTGAACACATCATAGTTGTTATTGTGGTTGGTTATTCCTATGGTTCTCTTCATATTTTCCACTAATTTTTACCTTGTAGGTGACTGTGGAGATCATGTTGTCATAATAAATACAAGGCATATTGCCTTCTCTGGTAACAAATGGGAACAGAAAGTATATTCTTCACATACTGGGTAAGCATTATAATATTCAAATGAGCTACTGGTAAATTTAAATGTCATATTCTCTTAATAGTTACAGTCTTCTGTAGCATATTGTTCAAAAGGGAATTCCTGTTTACCTGTTTAGTGTTTACATGTGTTGTGGTGTCTAAAATGATGCGAAACTTTTTCTTCTTTGTTTTTTTTTCTTCTTTTTTATTTCCTTTCTTGTTCTGCAGTTCATGTTGTTAGGGAAATAATCTGCCTTAAAGTAGTCAGAGCAATTGTGTAAGTTTAACAGATTTGGTGAGCCAGGTTGTTTTGTGTGTACCCACGAACGCAGTGATCAGGACTATTCTACTTAATAAGCAGCAGAAATCATTCCTTTTGGCACTGCAGATTTAAGGTTTATACAGTTACCACCTTCAATTACTTTATCTTACCAGTACTTATTTACCTAACGGTAAATATCAAGATTGATATATTATTCAACCAGAGGATGAAAAGAAACGAAACTGGAAAAAGAGTAAGAAATTATATTCTCTCAAGGTGTACTCATGTATACGATAATGTATAATATATTATTCTGCTAGAACTGTTTATAGATGGAAGTATAGTAATCAAACTATGGCAATGATTAGTTCAGTCAAATAAGAACAGTTACTCTTTTTTTATACGGTGACAAGTGACAACTCTAGATAATAATCTCTTAAGTGTTAAAATGTACCCAGTCAGGAGATGAATGATCATCACATTGAGAAAGCTAATTTTGCAAGTAGTAATGTTTAAATCCTGAAATTCCTTTGCTGAGTTGCTGAGAAGTTCTTGTTCAGAGTTGATGGAAATTAACACTTTTTCTTCTTTTTCCTCAACTCCTCCAACTTCTTAAAAATTGTCACTAAAATCTTCTAAGTTAAAGCACTTCCTTAAATAACTGAATTGGTTTTGAGTAAGTGAAAAGAGTTGTACAGTAAAAACAAATATTTAAATCTGTGCAGCTCTCTAAGTGGACATGTTTTAATGATGTTGGATTTATTTTCATTTCACTTAGGATAATACCTAGTAGTATAATTAAATAAAAATTAAATCCAAATTTACTTGACATCTGTGTTATTTCTTCAACCACTATATTCATTCCTGCACCAATGTATTCATTTAAACTATGTACTTAAACGTAAATTAGCACGACTTTGCAAAGTCACACAAACTTTAGAACGATAGATCCATTGCAGTGCACTTCACTTTACAGGCAAGTCACACATTACTGTAGCTACACCAAATCACATTAAGGTTTAGCTAAAATAATAAGAAAGTAATAAATATTGTTCAAAATTATTGTCTTGTATGTCATCCGCGGACTGGTTGTGAGTCATCATAATTGCAAGATATTTCCAGGTTTTTTATAGCTTACTCCCACTGTGTTCTGTGGCTGTGCTGGTGTGTTTAATAAGCATTTTTTAAAAGCATATTCATCTGCTTGTGAAACACAAACTGTAATACTCGAGTGAATGTAAAATTGGCGTTAAGCTTGGATACTTGACAGGATAGAATCTTTCTAATACAATATAGTTGTTGGCCTCATGAAAACAACTTCTGGTTTTGAATGGCTTGTAATACTGTTACACTGTTCAAGATGCAGTGATATTTGTGTTAACAGCATGCCTGAGATATAGTGTTGAGCTTGTGTGTTGTTGCTGTTTTTGTAGCTATCCTGGGGGTTTCAGACAAGTGACTGCCACTCAGCTCCATTTGAAGGATCCAACTGCTGTAAGTGTTTTCCATTCTTCCATTTCATATGTAAAGCTGATTTTTCTTTTTCATTTAGCTAGTAATAACCAAAAGGATTAGTTGTCTGCTGCCTAAAGCTAAGTTACAAATATGCTCCTAAGGGCTCTTAGAAACTTGGCTTGCTTTAAGGGTTAGATTGTAGATTGTGCTTTCATGCTGTCTGGATGAGCAAATCCAGTTCATTTGCTTCAATCATTTCTGACCAGTTCACTTGCTTTTAATTTCAGAGGTCTGACCTTTCTCATAACAAAACTGCCTCAAGTTAGAGTTAGCTAAATTGTACTTCAGTAAGTTAACAGCCCTGCTACTTGTTTAAAAGCCAGCGAGAATAGTGCTATTCTTGAGAATGTTAGGAAGTACACCTGCGCCTTTCTTGAGTAAAATTCAATGGACATTTTGTCAAATTATTTTTTTAAAAACTTTTTCTTTGTGTTCATGGTCTGGGAAAGAATTGGACATGCTGATTGCATTGAACTTAAGTCTCCTAACAGTCTAATAAGACATTTAGTAATAAATGCTGCTGAACAAGTGTTAATGTGTTTGTTACTGATGAAAGAAACCAGGACATGAACATTTTTGGATGGTGACTTCTGCAATTATGAAATTACTTTTACTAGGGTGTTGAATTTTGGAACAGGCTGCCCACGGAGGTGGTTGAGTTGCCATCCCTGGAGGTATCTAAAAGACAGGTAGACAAGGTGCTCAGGGACATGGTTTAGTGACAGGCAGAAATGTTTGGACTCGATGATCCAAGAGGTCTTTTCTAACCTGGTGATTCTACGATTCTATGAATGATCAGTATTGGAAGACTGAATTCTCCAAGTCCTGCTGTTTCAGGACATGATAGAAGGCCCACAGAGATTAACAGATACCTGGGTTTTTTTACTTCAAAATGCTTTTTCTTGAGTTACCTTACATCTAAAACAAAAAACATGATTCTTCTTTTTCCTAGAGAAATTTTGTCTGCTGTAAAATTCTTGGGTTTTTCAATGATTTTTTTACCTATGATATAGAAATCCGGGTTTGTCTCAAGAGTCTTTTATGCAAGACATTGTACAAGTGCTCAATAAAAGAAGTCATCCACCATATGAATTTGCCTGGTTTTTGTTTTGCCTTTTGCAATTTATTTCTACATTTAAAGTGAAAGAAATACCAGTGTTTAGTATTATTTTCTGTCTAGAATTTTTCAAAACTGTTTAAAAGCTTTTGAGAACAGTCTCCAAGATAGATGCAATTCCTTTGGCAATTATTGATAGTTCTGTGTCTGAATGGATTCTTCAGCATTTTCCATTTTTGCTTCAGGCAGACGCAGTGCACTAGGAGGCAGTGTAACACAACTTGTTTGCTAGGGCCTGAGAATTGAATGTTCTATAAATTGCCTTCTGGTATTCATTCTGAAATACTTCTTCTCTTGCCAGACACATAGATGAATTTCTGTACAAACAGAGAGGAGGATTAAATGCATTGCCAATATCCAAAGCATGTTGGACAGAGGCGCAGCAAATGCTGATGTGGCTCAAGGCTCTAAAACAGACTTGTGGAGAGCCCTCAGCAATTAACTGTTTGATTCCATTGAAAATGAAGCATTTGGATGTCCTTCTCTTAAAGGTCTTTCATATGCATTTTTGTCATAATTTGTAGTAGCGGATCATAATTTGGTATGATATAGTCTTTCTGTGTAGCTGTTGCAGGTTTTTATTGCAAGTGATTTTATGGCTGTCAGCATTTATTTACTAGTTGAATTTTTTTGTATGAAATGCATTGGGATATAAGAAAGATGGAAACTATGACAGTGTTTTACTAACATGTTTTATTTTTAACACTAGCTATTAAAACCCGGCAGTTACAGTAAAAAGAACAATGATGCTGTTATTGTGCAGACTTTTATAAAAATAATTTTATTTCATTTCTTTGAATTAAAAGGAGGCTCTTTTAATCACATTTAATTCAATTCCTGTGAAGCCAGTGGAATTAGATAGGCTGTAGGAGGCAGACTGTATTTTTCTGTGAAATCGAAGTCTTCATTCTGTAAAACATTGTTTTCATCCTGGGCGCTACTGCTTTTCTCCTTGGTCCTGTTGTCTCCTGCTAGCTCATCCTGGTAGTGTTCCATCAGATGAGTCAATGCTATTTTTAGAAATAGTCCTGTTACAGAAAATAAGGCATTAAGTGAATGAAAGAGACTACTTCCAAGGAAAAGGATGTTGACATAACACCTTGTAAACTTGCCTGGTATTATGTAGAGATTTTGCAGTGGATGTTGATTTATGTAAGAAATAGATTAAATCTTGTAAGAATCCATGTGTGTGTATATAGTAGGACTCCGGTACTGCTTAGCATTGTCTTTACTTACAAATGTCTAAATTTAAATATACAAATCCTGAAGATAAATATTTTGCCATTACCGTTTTGTTTAAGCATAGTTTCTAGGATACAGAGAGACAGGTTTTAAGAAGAAGTGTTACATAGCTAGTTTAAAAGCTTATAATCGGTAATTTGATGCAAAATTAAATAGTTTATATTTGCACAGGGGGATGAAAGTCCTAAGTATAGCTGTCAGAATTTAGACGTGTTTACTGCAGTATGATTCAATAATCATCCTTGATCATTTCTAGTTCCTTCATAAGGTACCAAGAATAGTGATGGATGATGCTTTGATGTTTTCATTACGGAGGTTGACATCATTGTGACTGTCTTACTGATGTTGGACCTTTATTTTCTTTGCAGGTAGTAGCTAGTGCTTTAGAAGTATTTTTGCATGTACATTTTTTCATAGGACTAAAGGATGATTTAGGTTGGAGAGCACCTTGGGAGATTCCTAGTCCAGACTCCTACTCAAAGCAGCATAGCTGTTAGGTCAGATAAGTCTGCTGGGGAGACTCGCCCAGACTGCTCTTGACAGCCTCCCGTGGCAACCATTTCTAATCCTTAACTTTACTATTTAGTTTGAAAAGAGTAAAATAAAAAAAACATATTGTCCCTTTTTTAAGTGTTTAGTCTCAGGTGTATAATTTTGCACCCAAGAATGACAAAGTATTACTTTTTTTCCACTGCTAAATATCTTTTATGTTAATATGGGGAAGTGTGTACAAAAAGAGATCTGTGTGTTTGTTGTTTTGTATAGAACTTGAAATTTAGTGTTCATTGTGCCAGATTTTTCACAACTTTAGAAGAAATTGGTTTTATGGAAGGGTAAAAATTACACTGTGTTGCCAAAAAGATATTAAAAGTATATAGTCTAGCACATTTTGACCTTTAGCATCTTTAAGTTTCTTTGGGAGGCATAAGAAGGGAGCGTTGGGGAATCTGTTTAAAATTTGCATTATTTTTAATCATCTGCTTTGCTGGAGAATAGCAGAGAATATCTCTCGTTGATTGGACTTGGCCAGACTACTTTAGGAAGTGCTTATTGAAGAAAAATAAGCTCCTTCGCGCTTCAGCCTTTTCTTTCTCTGAAAGAAGTGTAAATCTTTGGACCACCCATGGACGAGAGCATTAAATATATTCTTTAGGTGCAACATGACAGCTTGTGCTGTTCTTCAGGGTAATACAATACCAATATCTGTATGGTATTAATAGTCTCTTGGGATATATTTTAGAGGACAACATTAATTTTCACTGTAGGTTGCTAAGAAAAATGTTTGAAAATGTTTGAAAGGTTTGGTGCATTTTCTTTTCTAATAAATAGAAATTTGCTTAGGGACATGGTTTAGGGAGTGTTAGGAATGGTTGGACTCGATGATCCAATGGGTCCTTTCCAACCTTGTGATTCTGTGAAATAGTCTTGACAATAAAGGAAATGGGTAAACCTTTTCATTTTGAGATGCAAGTGTTTGGAATGCGGAACAGCTTAGGATTTTCTTGTTTGTTTTTAATAAAATTTATGGAAACTTTGTCTAGCTGAAAAAATGCTGATAGGCATGAGAACACCACTTTCAAAGTTAGGCGTCAAAGTACTTGATACAGGAAGACTAAAAGATGTACTTTTAATTGTCATGGATTTAAGAGGGAGCCTGCAAAATGTTTTGACAGATCTAATATGTAGAACCAGGTAGTAATCCTGTCAAGGCAAAGTTTTCAATCTTTTTTTTTATTCTATTTTAATTGTAAAAGTGAGCAAAACTTGGCTAAGGGTTTGGGTGGTTATTTTTGGCTGGATCTGAAACTCCCTCCCTCCCCCTCTAAAAAAAAAAAAAAAAAGAAAAAAAAAAGAAAGAAAAAGATTAATTCATGTTTGGCTGATTCCAAATGCTCAGTGAGAGGATTGACCTTTGCAGTATTCAGAGCCTGTATTGCCCCTGACAAAGAAATAATGGGCAATAATTGTTCAGAATGAATGTTACCTGCTAGGGAAGATTATTAAGCGAAGCTGGGTAGCTCCATGGAAATATACTGTGAGGAAGCCTCTGGGGATATCGGCATTCTGGTTTGTTCAGCTACTGGCGATATGAAGGGGCTTAAAAAGTTCTAATTCTCCTTTTGAATGCTCTTTAGCAACTACTTGTTTGTATAGACTTGCTGTTATATCTACATAATAATAATCTTTTGAAGAAAAGCCTGAACAGAAAACATGATTAAATCTTGCTGTTGGTATTTGAAAGCCTTTTTTCTTTGCATCAGTAAGAGATGGTTGATATAATAATATGTACATACCAAAAGTCAGTTACTGAAATACAATACTGCTTTGTTTTCTTGCTGTGGAGTGATAGGTTTTGATTAAGTAGAGCAAAACTTCAAAGCCTAGGTTAATAGGCACACAGAAGTGTGGCATAGGGAGAATGTTGTTACAGAACCCACTATCTGAAAACCTCTAAGTGCTCTAAATGCTGTCTCAGTCTTCTGCTTAGTAGTAGACAAAAATACTTATTTTTTAAAACAATCTTAATCCATTTTTTATTTGCAGTAATTTAAAGAATACATTAAAATTCTAAGTTTTTAAGTGCTGAACAGCTGTGAAAAACAAAAAGGCATGCAATGGAAGTTCTTCTGGGAACAAACAATTAAGTACATTAATTTTTGCCATACTATGCGTACAGCTGTCAGACATTGAAGGGTGAACTTCTTGGAATGCTTTTATAACATGTGGTGAAAAGAGCAATATTGGATACAAAACAGAAAACCAAGAATGAGTGGAAGGATGTATCTCCAAGTAAATGGTGCACCTCCTGAAATTCTTTTTTTTTTTTCAGTATGCCCTGTATGATAGAATCATAAAATGGTTTGGGTTGGAAGGAACCTTAAAGATCATCTCGTTCCAGACCCCCTGCCATAGGCAGTGACATCTTCCACTAGGTCAGGTTCCACAAACCTTCATCCAGGCACTGGGGAGACCTTATTACAGCCTTCCAGTACTTAAAAAGGGCTTGTAAGAAGGGTGGAGAATGACTTTTTATCAATGCCTGTTATGGTGGGATGAGGGGCAATGGTTTTAAACTACAAGAGGGTAGGTTTAGGTTGTACATAAGGAAAAATTTTTTTACAACGACAATGATTATACACTGGAACAGTTTGCTCAGAGAAGTTGTGGATGCCCCATCCTAGAAACCTTCCAGATCAGGCGAGATGGAGATTTGAGCAACTTCATCTAGTGCAAGATGTCCTTGGCTGTGGACTAGATGATATTTGATTGTCCCCTCCAACCCAAAACAGTCTGTTTCTGTGATCTTCCTGTCAGTGAAAAATGATTTGAGCTTCATGCAAGAGTGATTTTTCTATGCAGCTCTTGTAGTAATGTGCCTCTTGCCTTTGTGCCAGGCCATGGAAAGCCAAAGGTATTCTTCAGCACAATGAAGACTAGCAGATACACCAAAGCATGTATTGGATTATCCTCCATGCACTTAGAATACTTCTATACAGAAACTGTTACTGAATATATAAAATTACCCATGATCATTCATTATCCGTTGACAATTCTCCAAGTCCTGCTGTCAGTTCTGCAGTGACTGTAAGCTATGTTGGAAGTATTTCTTCACTGTTTAACTTGAGTATATTAACTCTGTTGAAGCATAACTTTTTAATAGGCATGTTTTGACTGTTCTCTTTGTGATGTGGCTAAAAGACCTTCACCAGGCAGAAGTATTTACACCCAGAATAGACCAGCTGTTCGTCCAGCTTACTAGGTTGTTTCAACAGATGTCTGTACTATGTGCTGTAGAGGAAGATGGAAAATCGGACACAAACGTCGGTTGTTTGAAGAAGTAAAACATTTTAACAATGTTTATTAAAGTATTTTGAAATCTTCCTTTTTATTGGAGTGAAATCATTAAATAACTAGCACTGTCTGTGTATGGGTCATGTGTTGGACCATGTGTATGTACAGTTTATTAGTGTAAGGAATTAACACTGGTTCTATCACAATCTGAAGTTAAAAGTTAACATTTAGATAAAGAAAAAAGAATCCCCACTGTTATGTAGTATGTTGTAAAGTCTCTGGGTCCATTGCTTTAGATCTGGTATATTTTGATCTTTTATTTGCTATAATGAAAAATATTGGATAGAAAGGAAAATAACTGTGAGATTAAATTACTGATGGTAAAAGGGCTGTTCACACGAACTGTTGTTAATAGCCATGTGTTTTCTTATACTGCAATGATGTCTCAACTAATTTCCAATATTCAGTGAAGTAAACCAGTGAAGGTTTGTTTTGTCTTCATCTTACCTTTGTCAAAGCACGATACTCTAAGTAAACTGTAGTTTGCTGTACAAACTTGAATAGGTTTTTATTCCTAAAAGCATTAGTTTTCATCGTTGCTTTTTAATAGTTGCTTATTAATTTTTATTAGAGAAGGTATCAACAGTATAGATTACTCTGCCCAATCTGATGTATTTGTTCTGTCATTGTGATTTATTATATTTGTCAACAGATCTATGGGACTGGCTGTATAACATCTGAAAATATTCATAATGTTGAGGCTTCTGTAAATGCCTTCATAGTTTCTCAAAGCATATGGTATCTATTTATGAGGATCCTAGAACAATGGTACTGTCAGGTGGCAAAATGAAAACTACACTGAGGCTAAAGAATCTTAATTATTTACTAACTTCGGAATCCAAGTAGGAATGCCTGCAAGTTTAAGAACCTTCACTTTTCATTACTTTCACTTGCAACAATTAATCATTCTATCCTAACTACATAGTTCAGCTGAGAACTCAGTGATAATGATTGTCTCTAATATTTTTATTTTATTCCATTAATTAATTTTATCAAAAGAAGTAACTTTCTGAAATGCAATTGTCAAAATATCCAGATGACTGGGTGATTTGTGTTTAATGCACTGCATTTCATTATGGCTTAGTGACTTCAGCTTAACATTGGGCTAAGCACACCTCAGAACTCATTTCAAGCTAGTTTGTGTCTGGGTGGCTTGAAGCACAGGCAGAGCAGGTGTCCTTCGACTTAAGAAAATTGCACATAGGTCTGCCACTAAATAATTTGCTGTCCTTAGTAAGACCCTCATCTCCTACAGTTGCACACCTTGTTTACATTTAAAAATGTTCCTGGCTTGGGTGAAGTCCATAACAATGTGTTTTGTATTTAAATTACAGGCATCTATACTAGACTTCAAAAGAAATCCTGCTGAATGTTGTTAATTTTCAATCTACATCTAGTGTAGATGTACAAATTCTATTCATTCCTGGTGCTCATAAGTGAGACTTCATCTGAAATTAATAGCAAGGGAATAAATTATAACTACGTGTGTTCGTAAGTCAATGTATTGGTAGGTCAGCTTTGCTTAAGATACTATGCATTACTTATGTAGATATTTCAAACACAGCAAATCAGTGTTAAACTAGTTGCTGAGAACACTTCGTAAATTTGTTGGACCCTATTCTACTTTTTTTCTCTGTAACGTGTATATATAAATAAGTGATATGATATGGAGTTACCACAAGCTTCTCAGTTATTTTCAAAGTTGAATGGTCATATGCAATCATCCATCATGCTAAATATAGATCATCCTAAACTGAAATTTTCTATATGGCTGTTGGAGTAAGTGTTTATATGACTGAGTCTAAAGCACCCCCTGAATATAGTGCCAGAGTTCTTCAGCATGGAAGAAGTTGACTAAAAAGAGGTTCAGTGACCAGTGGAATGGGCAGAGGGACACACAGCTTAGCTTTTCCATGTTATTTGTAGACTCTCTGATTATTTGCTACCTTATTATCTTTCCTCAGATTGTTAAACTCACTGTTTATAGAATGCTTCCAAAAAATCTTCAGAGAAGAACTATGATGCAGAGGCTGCACCTTTTCCCAGAAGATGTAAGTAGTCACATGCAGTTACATTTTCATTCCTGTGTGATTTGGAGGTGAACAGGGAGTGTTAGCAATAGCAACATTCTTGTCGTAAGAAGGTAAATTGAGAAAAATCAAGCCTCTTTTTATTTATGTATCTAAATAGAATTGAACTGTTGATGCATTTTTCTTTATTATTTCACAAAATTGTGAGATATAAGATGTGGGAGAACATTGTATTTAGGTCAAACACTATTGTGTAAAATGCCATAATGTTGACAATTTTTTATCTCAATTTGGGGGGAAATGGTGGTGGTTTTTCAGCAACCAGACAGCTAAGACTGGTCTATCTGCCTCAGGTTATTCCAGAAGATATAGAGAAGAATCTCCTACAAGAGATTCCTCAGCCACGTGCAGTCCCCAAGAGGCTGGATGAATATACGCCAGAAGAAATTGCTGCCTTTCCGAAGGTTTGGACTCCGTAAGTATCTTAGATTTGTTTAAAAGGACACTTTGTCTTTATGTGTACTATATAGACTCTCAAATTATCAGCAAGTAAAAATAGTAATGTTTTTTGTCTTCTTGTTATCTTTTTTTTGGAGAGAGGAGGTCATTAAAGCAAGGAACAGTCATATTAGTAGGGAACGGTTGCTAATATTTTTGTATTTCTGGCCTGCGTTTTCATGAGAAAAGCTTTATCTAAAATCACGTTTTCAACTCTTCATCAAAATGAGTTAAGTAATAAACTTCATTACCCTTTTTGAATTGTATGTGCTTAGTAATACGTAGCTGTTAGTCATGGCCAAAGGCAACATCATATGGCTGTGTGAGGGGATGATGCTTTGTGGGGGGGAACCCTTCACATTTTCTCCAGAGGAGGGGAAAGAATTCTGCTAAATTAGACCTTAGAGAGTGGATCTTTGGCAAGGAACATACCACGTAGTTTCTTTTCCATGTGCAAAATCAGTTTCACTGTAGTTGTGTCACGTAGGAATGAGTATCTCATTTGCTTTATACAACTGCACACAGCATTGAGTCAACTGACTAGTGAAAATAATGTGTTATATTCAGGACATTTTCTGATGAGTGTGACCTGTTATAGAAGGGCAGGTAAATAAACTAGCAGTTGCTAAACAGCCTGTCTTATGACAAAACTTGAAATCTGTTGAATTCCTAATGCTGGACTTCTTTTAAGCACCAAAATCAAAAGAACTGTGAGAATGAACCAAGCAGAGTAGAGTGTAATCTGGAGTCTTCTCAATGAACAGTATCGACTTGCGCTCATTTTAAGTACGTAGAATTTAGTGTGGTTTTTGGTAGGAAAAATTTAAATATCAGGTGAATGTTAATTGGAGAAGACCTGAAAGAAGTGTGTTTTGTGCACTAAAAGAAAGCAAGTTTGTTTATGAATCAGTATCTAGACTCGCATTTGTGATTGTTCTTGCTTAATATGAATTGACCTAGGTACTTGTTCTAAAATACGGAAAGGGCATTGCCAGCATAAAAAGAGCATTTGGGAAACTACTTGGGTTTTGTTGTATTTATCCTGCATTCTCATGAATGTGGGTAGTACTTTCAAAAGCTTATTGAAAAATCAGTTTTACTTAATGGTCCTAATTTTAGATGATGCTAAAATGAAGTCTCTGTGTCTGTTCTGTGTAGTCTGAGGCACCTCTCTCTTGAAAGGGAGCAAAGTCCGGTAATGCTTTAAGCCCTCTTCAGAGTGGTAGACTGATTTTGGCTTTCTCTGATCTGTATCAGTTACACCCTTTCTATGTTTTTTGGGGTTTTTTTATCCTCACTACTGGATCTCCTGGTTCCTGTGAGTTCTTATTGAATTATCCCCAAAGAAATTTAGACTCTGCACCAATGACTAGAATTCTACAGTGCATTAGAGTTAGGCTGATAAGCCTCTCATGCCATGTGGTATATTATACTCATGTGTAAGTGTGTTTAGTGCTAATAAAGATCCTCATGTATTAATTTAGCACTGACTTGGAAGCTGGCACTTAGCTTTAACTAATTTGTTGTGTCCTTTTGGTCAAGGAAACAGTGTTATGCTGCCAGAGCTTTTGAAATGCTTTTCTTTGTCCTCATGCACTGCTGTAGTCTTGTTTGAGTTCATCTTGCTTGAGTTCATCTCCTCAGCGCTGGGCCATCTTGATTGTGTTGATCTGTAGGTGTGTATGGCAAAGGACGAGTGACCTTGACGCCATCTAATTTAGTCATTGCTGTCAAGCTAAGTTTCTCAATAGCTTCATGTTAGCATTGAAATAACTACTTGAGTGTGTTGATCCTTGGGGGAAAATCTGCAGGTAAGAACACTAATAAAGCTAGATTGAAGCTAGAATTCCCCTCCCATCATCTCTTGGAATGATTACCTCTTGAGGAATTCAAAGAACAGAGTAAATACTCATTTGCTTTTTTCTGTTTCTCTGCTCTGCAGTGGGTTTTGGGCTATCAGTATAGAATCTTTTTTTCCTCCGTACCAGTTACAGAAGTTGGGGAGCACTGCTGGCTTGGAAGCCCTGCAGCTGCAGCAGGACGCTTTCAGCTGAGAGAGTGATAGTGCTTCTTCTATGGGATGGGTGGGTAGCTCAAGTGAGTGTTCTGGTGAGAATAACCAGCGGAATAGGTGAACTTGAGAGGAATATAGTAAAAGGTTTGAAATGTCTGTAAGAGAATGTTAGGGAGGAGTGGAGTTAGTGGGTTCTGGGTGGGGATAGGGAGAGACAAAGGAGAGTTTGGGAGTGCTTTAACGCTCTGAGTGGAGAGACTGGGACAGGAGTTTCCCTTCAGTCAGCTACTCTAGCTAGAGCCACTTTTAAAGACAGGAGGACATACCTAACCACTGCTTGCATACCTTTGTTGGGTTGGACTTCAGTGCAACCTTCTTTTCTTCTCTCAGGAACTTCTAAATCTCAGCAGAGGGATAAAGAATAACAGTGCCTATCTACCATCTCTCCGCTAGCTGCAGGGCTCGTTGCTATAGCTGCTGTTGTAATTTCAGTTTCTTGTCCTGGCCTGCAACCAGACCATTGTGGATGTCAGATACTAGTGTCAAATAGATGAGTTTTAATTTAACCTTCACCTCACTTCTCTGGCAGTTTTGGTGTTTGGCAGAGTTTCCAATTAGAAGTAATGGGAAAAAAAAGTAATGCTTTTCTCCCTGACTGGGGGAATAAATGTATTGAGGTAATTCCCTGGCAGGCAGAGTGCTGTTGGGGGGGAGAGCTTGGATGCAAGAGAAAAGATAAAGAATTGAGCACATTTAGTAAAGTAACTTTCTGATGGGACATGTTAAACACAGTAAAAATCTGTCAAAGGGGTGTTGAAATGATTGTTGTAGTCACTGTTCTGATTAAAGTGCCTGCTGGAGTGACTGAGAATAGAGAGCTTTGCATCAAAGGCACTAAAAGAAAGGCTGTATGGATATCCAGCCGTAATAGACTTTGTGTTCTAAATTTCTTCTCTGTGTGTGAGCCCATGGAAGAAGTAGGGTTTGCGTTATTCCTTTCAAAGATTGTAGAAGTAACAAAGATTTTAACAGTTATATTTTCTTTAATGACATCACGTGTTAGAGATGTACAGCAAAAATGTTTTTTTTAAAAATAAGTCAAAAAAGGGACAAAATACTGTAGACCACTTTGTTCAACAAACCAAAGGCAAGTTAGTTAAAATCTAATTGTAAAAATATGACACTCCTTACAGTTGGTGATGTACTGAAAAAGGAACTGTCTGACACGAACATCATTTCAGGAGAGTTTTAAATGTAAAAGGAAATTTAGTTGGTTCTTGGAAATCCAAATATTGCAGTAATACATGTGTATCTCAGAATGCAAAACTGACTTTCTAGTCAGGTTCATCATCATTTTATGCTTCTCTAGCTGACAGGCTGACCAGGCAGGTTGTGGGATCTCCAGCCTTGGAGGTGCTTAGAACCTGGCTGCGCAGATTCCTGAGAAACCTGATGTAAAGCTGATGTTAGTCCCACTTTCAGTGGGGAGTGATGCAGATAGCTTTTTGGGGCCCCTTGTGATGCAAATTATTTCATGATTCTTTGTGATGAAAGTAAAAATAGATAGTAAAATAAACTGTGTTTAGGAACGCAAATGCATAGGTTACTAGTAGTATTAGTCCTGTGTGGCTTTTCCTTGGGCTGTTGTTTGTTACCCTGTACTAGGGTCATAGAAGTATGAGTGAGAGGACAAAGCTAAAATGAGTAATCTTTTCTTGTCCTCAGTGTCCTGTATTTGAGATATAAAAGGCCTCTATGTTTACTGTTGTGTACTTTGGCCTGGGAGCTTATGCAGAACCTATAGATAGCTTCCGGCCAGTAAGAAATTCCAGAAAATGAAGGATGCAGAAAAACTATAAACTCAGTTATTTATTTTTTTTTTAATTCAGGTGGTTTTAGTAGGTCTTTTCTGCCTTACATGGCTTTTGTTTTAAATTATTGTTTGTAATCTATGAAGTTCTGAGCCTGGTGACCACTCTGTGTGACAAAAGGGTAGAGGTTCAAAAGGGAATTAAATTCCTCTGGGATTGATTGAAAGCAATTAGGAGACACTGTGGAACATCTTCTTTCTGCAGAAAAAAAAAAAAAATTAGTTCACTCGCAGAATCACAGAATGACCTGAGTTTGAAAGAACTCAGAAGGATCATCAAGTCCAACGTTTATCGCTGCATAGGACAACTCCAACACCATGTGTCTGAGGGCATTGTCCGAGTGCTTCTTGAATGTTGTTAGGCTTGGCACCATGACTGCTTCCCTGGGGAGCCTGTTCTGTGCTTCCATCACCCTCTGAGTGAAGAACTTTTTCCTAATATCCAACCTAAACGTGCCTTGGCAAATCCATTGCCTTGGGTCTTGTCATTGGTCACAAGAGAGAAGAGATTAGCACCTGCTCCTCCTCTTTCCCTTGTGAAGAACTGCCATGAGGTACCCTCCCCAGTCCCCTCTTCTCCAGGCTGAACAGACCAAGTGATTTCAGCCTCTCCTTATGCAACTTCCCCTCTAGACCCTTCACCAACTTTGTGGCCCTCTGGACGCTCTCCAGTAGCTTGATATCCTTTTTATACTGTGTTGACATTGGCCCTTTAAAAGTAGCTGTATCGTTTAATGGAAAAGATAAATGGAAAACATAGCTTCTGTAAAGGTATGTAAAGCTATAAAATACGGGTCAACACGATTGTGATGAGAATTAATCTGCAAAGTTTTACATTAAAGCTTACACCCAAGAAGTGTACGTTGATGTATATACAGTAGGCATAAGACACACAACAAAAAATGAAATAAATTACTGATTTTGTATGAGAAGTTACTAGTATTAGGAGGAAAAGAGCCTTTTTCTTTTTAATTTGAAGTAACACAAATAATTTTCATTTGGAATGTGAAGAGAACTTGCTCAGTGCTACCAATTATCTCATTGAACTTTTAACCTATATTTTGTATCAAAATGTCTTGCTATAGATGATTTTTATAAAGGCTATTTTGCTGTTAATCAGAGACTGACATGCCATAGACAAATATACAAAATTCAAGTGGAATGCTAAAACAGAGAAACAGTTTTTAAGGAAAGCACAGGTCCGGTGTGGAAATCTAGCAAAGTGTTTGCTTTTCAGAGTAGAGAGCCTTCCCATAACCCCTCCTTCCACCACAGCAGAGTTCATGATCAGGCATCAAGTGGGATCTTGTTCTATGAAAGTAGAGAATTAAATGTCAGTGTATGTCCAGTGAGAGATTTTCTTTGAGCATTCTTTCCTTTTATCCCTAACCAGAACCGACTGACTTCCCAAATTGTGCAGAGACTCTCTCTTAAATCCTTGACGGAGTGATTTGAAATATATGTGGTGGAAAACGGTGTAGATGCAGGAAAAGTTACTACATGCCTTTTCCAGACCCGTTTAGAGGGGGGAAGATGAAAAACTATTTCCTTTCACTAAGTTTGATTTTTGTAGCTTCTCACCATGAATGAAACCATTATTTCAAGCGTGTTTGAAGTTTCAGATCATATGTCTTTTAAATGAGTTTTAAATAGAAATCATCATAGAATTCACCAGTCATATATGACTAAGCAAACAATTCTGTTCCGTAAAAGAAAGGATGCATCAGATTCATGTGGAATTTTTCTTGTTATGTACCATTTAAAAGTTGTTTAACTGCCTGAATATATATATGGGTTTAGACAATTTTAAATGCAGGAAATTGTTTTTGAAGAAGTATTTAAATAAGAATGTTACCAAATATATGGAACAGCAGCACTGCGTTGTTCCAGTTAGATGAATGCATTCCTGAGTTTCCCTTAAGAAAGCAGAGCTGTCTGATTTCCAGGAGTGCACTTGGGCTGGTGCTGGTGTGCATACTGAGTGCCTGTTCCTCTGCCAGCCTTAATGGGAACCCTTCTCAGGCCAGACAGCCTCTTACTTGTCTGTCTGGGGAAAGAGTCCTTGAACACTTTTGACGTTTTTAAAACTTCATGTATTGTAAACTCTGAAATTTAGTTTAAGAAAACCAAACACCTTTTTAATGTTTATTTTTCTGAGTGACTTGCCTGATTTCTGGCCCCTTTCTGTACATCCTGCTTTGAGGCAGGGGGTTGCAGAACCTGGCCTGAATCTGACATTTTTTAAAGCTGAACAGCCCAGGCTGGGCAGGGTCCCACTAGTGACACTGCGTGTCACCCTCATGGCATGGCACACAGGTTCTTGGTAGTTCACGAGCAACACTCCATGGCTTTGAAAGCAGAGAATCACAATGTTCTCAGAATGAAAAGTTTGTAGGTGATGAAAAACATGCTTATCTGACATGTAGGAACTGCAGGTGGCTCTGATAATCCTCTTATGCGTCCTGTGCTAATGATATAGTGATGGCAGCTTCCACTTGCAGTTCCTCCCTAGCTTTGTGTCCCTAAAGCCAGCCTTGCCAACCTCAGACAACTTGAAGCCTATTGCTGATGATCATAGCAAACAAATTTGTAGGCATTGGTAAACAAAAAGACTTTTGGATTAAGAGATCCTCTCAGCCACAGTTGCCTTTTCTATTTATTGTCTTACGAGAGAACTGCAGCAGTAGTTGCCTTGCCCAATTCTACAGTTTCCAGTGTAAGTTCCTATTTTCAGTCAAAGTATTTCTGGGGCTTAGTAGTAACAAAGCTGAAGAAAAAGCCAGAGATATCCTGGATGTGTGGCTGAAACGATGTTACTTTTGTAAATGTAAAGTGCTGGCAGCTTTGCTTTATAAAGGTTTTTTCTTCTGCTAATTTCCTCATAACTTTACAGGGAATCAACGCTGCAAGACACCTTGCATTATATTGGACACAAAAATTATATTTGGAGTATTTCCAGTGATGTGCTGTGTTACAAAAATTATAAATTGCAGTTAATACCAAGTTTGTAAAATGCTTGTTCTTCTACAATGATATAATAAATAAAAAAAAGGGAGATGGTTACTCCAGCTTTATGGAGAAGCTCAGAAAGAAAACGGTAAAGATTTCCTGCAAATATGGTGAGGTCTTGAGCAATTTTTATAAGGACCATTTCAAATTTATTCATGAGCCTTTAAAAATTCTGAACTGAAATAAACATTCTCCAGCCATTTTCTTAGTTCCAGCTTTGTTGTAGAGTGTGTTTGCAGTGTTTTGGGTTTTGAATTGTATTTGTAGCATGCTTCATGTTTAGTTCTTGGGCCATGGGATGTTCCTGTGCTACAGGTAAGTACTGCACTTGTACTTGTCTTCTCTCACAAAGCAGGCCTGGCATGTGTTAGTGTTCAGAGAAGAGCTGGCCAACACAAGCTTCTGTGAAAAACTTGAGCCAGTCTTACTTTTTCCTAAAACTAGAAGCTATAAACCATGAAAAAGCTATCCTGCCAGTACAGCCCAGTTCTGTTCCAATGTACTCTTTGAGGGGTCCCTCTGGAAGTTCATTTTCTGTGGCTTCTTTTATTCTCAGTAGGAATTCCAGTAACTAACTGGAGATCATTAACCCCCATTAAAATTTGGGAACTATCATTGATAACTTTTTTATAGTAAGGATATAAAAACATCTTATGATTTTGTGTAGAATTTAACTTAACAGGAGTCTTGAAAGTAACCGAGTCTCACATTTCAGGCTTGATCTAAATTCCCATGGACAAAAGGCCGCACAGATACTTCAGGAGAAAATTGCTTCTCTCTACATTAGGTTTTTACCACAGTCAGCAACTGGATAATGATCAAGAAGAGTCAGTAGCGTAATCATTTTAAAAGTCCAACAAATTTATGTTTAGATTGTTTAGATTGTTAAAATTAATTACTGTTTTTTCTCTAGCATGCATAAAACACACCAGTGCTACTGATTCTCATTCCCTTTATCTGGGGACAGCTTGCTTTGTAGCTGAAACTAGAATTGAATGTAAGATGGCTAACTGGGCACTTTTACTTCAGGTATCAGAAGGCACTCTTAAAAAGAAGTTCCAAAGCTGCTTTGCCCTTCCCCTAAAATCTGTTGATCTCATAAATCAGAATGGAAACTAAATTAATGGGACTTGACAAGCAATATGAGAATGGCTGTGTATGATACAGTTGAACTACTTGCCCAAATGAAATTAGAATTATTTTTTAATTGTTCTTTTATAAATGTCTAGTTTGGCTTTTTTCACTTTTGGTGCTCGGTCAGTCTGGAAATCATTTCACCATTCCTTTACCAACTTCTCTGTTTATTTGAAGAATAACATAATTCTTTGGACAAAGCCAAGTGTACGGTGCTGTTCCTTCTACAATGTTACAGTTTTTAGCAGAATATATTGCTTAAAGAAGACCCTTGCGTTTTTAAAAAGCATCAGCTTGCCAAGATGAGGTTTGCATGTACATTGCATTGATTTATCTTAAATCATTTTACAGGCAGTATTCATATAATCCGGGTCAAAATCTGTGATTGACAGTTGTTTTTTAACAGCTTAGTTCAGTTTTGCTTTATTCATTTTTAGGGAAGCTGGGTTTGTCAACTAGTTTATTTGAAATTGTAATAAGCCATTCTTAATTTCACTAAGAGTACTTAAATGCATATTAGCATTGGTTTAGATAACTTGGTTTATGGATGCTTTTTAAAAATTAAGTGCTAGTTTTATGTAGAAGAAAAACAAACTGCAGTCAAGGACCATGGAAGTTTTATCTAAAGCTTTATGTATGCATCATAGCTGTACTGGAGTAACGGTATCAGTAAAGCCACCTTCTCTTACTCTGTTTGTTATTAAATGCAGTTTATGTTACTGTGGTTCGTTCTCCAAATGAAATAAGTTATACTTGTAGAAATGCTTTTCAGTCAAGATGATAGTCTGCATGAACACTACACTAACTTGGAAATGGTTCTTTTGCAGAGCAAGAAGTTCATGGCTTAGCATAGGCCAAAGTGGTTATTGGAAATTTAATAGTATGTTAAATATCATTAGCTGTTTCACTGATTATTTTACCAGAGGCATAGAGGTACGCTGGGATAGTAGATACGTCAGTAACTATTTAAGAAATTTGGGGATAATTTAGAAGGAATTTAAAACTAATTAAAATATGGGTTTTGGCTCAGTTTTTTTCAGCCGATTTTGGATTGATTTTATCCCTGTATTTATTTGGAGTTTTTGAAATTTGTAAGAAAATCAGGGAGAGCTTCTGTAAAACTACACAGGCATCCGGAAGACTCATTTGGCTGTTTGGGGAACTCTGCTATTCTGCAGGAAATGGGGGAAAAGAAAAATGGGGGGGCAGCAGAAAAATCCAAAGATCCCAAAACCTTTGGCGTGATTTACTCTTAAAATATTTTGATAACTGTGAGTTAAGACTGATGCTTTCCTTTTTCTTATTTTTTTTTTTTTTTTTTGATTGATGGATAATCCATGCAAATGTGAATTCGACCAGACAGGATGTTATTCAAGTAATAGGGAAAGTTGCACAGAATGTGAATGAAAGAGGTGGATGTGCCTTTCATACAGGATAGATATTAATTTTTATGGTTTTTTAATGCATCTGAACTGTTTTTTCTCATTCATGGAAGCAGTGAAATCTTGAAATTCTTTACTCTTGCACCACTGCTTTCAGGTTTTGTCAGTTTATTAGTGGGCAGTATTAGTTAGCCTTAAGGCAATGACCTTTTACAGTGCTGATGCTGGGTTAAATCCTTTCTGAACACTCATTGTCATTGCTGGTGCAATAGCAGAAAGTACAAGGAATGAGACTATTGGTCACGTTCTCCGGTGGTGAGGTAATTGCCTGCAGGTGAAGAGAAAAATGCAATTTGAGATCTTCAAAGCATCTAGACCAGGTGCGCGTTGCTGAGTCAAGAACAGGTATTGACAGGTCACTTCTGCAGCATTGACAATCTTGCGCCTTGGCTGGGGGCAGCTTTGAAACCATTAGTTAGCAATCATGAAAGCTTACAAGCGCACAAATAACTGTAGTAACTCCATGAAATTAGACTTTGTACAGTTTCTTTTGAAATACCTCCGAAAATAGAATATAACAACAAAAATAGTCTGAATAGAGATTGTTCATGTATAGATGGATATGCAGATTTTTTGAGCTTGCAAGAAGATAAAGTCATGTTATCAAATGATATTTCATGAGCAGCATGTGGTTGAAAAAACAGGCAGGTGTGTAACTTCTTTTGGGAGAAGAAGGAAGAGCAATATCTATTATAAATTATATTGTTATAGCAAATCCCTGTGCATTTAAAAGTTCTAAGAAGCAGCGTATTTAGATTAAAGCATAGTATTCTGAGTTATTAGAAGTGAAAAAATACTTTTTTAAAGGATTGTCTGAAAATCAAAATGCTTTAAAGGATTTTAAAGTATCTTCTTTACATGTAAAGTAGACAATGTCAAATATTGCTCTAGAGTCTTAACCATGTTTTTGCCTTGAAGTTAAATCATGCTATATTTCATCTGTCTACTGTAAAGACTGTATTAGAAGGTGTTCTCTCACTCATCTAGAACTAAGGCAGTGTAACGCTGTAGTGATCACAAAGTGGTGATTACTTAGATCTGGCCTTCACAAACAGAATAACAGCCCCCCCCCCCTTTTTTTTTTCCTGAGACTCTTTCACCTCCACAAAACATTGCTAGGCAAAGGGAAACATCTTTACTGGAATGTGCTGACAAGAATTTAATAAAGATGGAGCTGTGTGGCAAGTCTGTTCAGATTTGGTTGAAATTAATGCTCACTCCAGGGGTTAACAATTGAACGCATTTAACTTTTGGAAAGGGTCTCTGTTCTGTCCACTTTGACAGAACTGTCTGTCCACTTTCCCCCACTAAGGGAAAAATGCCTTAGGAAGAGCACATTTCACAGCATATTGAAAAAGAACGTTGAATTTTATGTGGGGGTTCCCATCATAGCTGCAACTATGCAAGTAGGTCTCTTTGTGCATTAGTTTGAGTTTGCCATCTGAGATATTCAGAGGCTGAGGTCATAGCTTCATGAATATTTCTTTTGGCAAAAGTCTGTTTTTAAGGATCATCCATCACTTTTCCTGCCTTTCCATTCCATGTGTGTAGCAGTGGAATAAAATTAAAGATAACCTTGTTTTATGCAGCTGCACAAACTGGTGTATGTTAGAGTTGATGGGGGTTGCTAGGGAAGCTGCTTAAGTTACTCTTCTGCTAAGGTACATGATGACCAAATTTGAGTGTTACTTTAGTGCAGGTAGTTTAAGCTCCATTTGGAATAAATAAAATGGATCTTTACTTAAAGTGCTATGGGAAAGCCTTGCCTTTCTTTGCTGACTTGAAGAGATTTAACCTCCTTAGGTTAATGCTTCCCATTGTGAATTCTGTCTTCAGTGTACGTGCAGATTTCACACAGATACGGTTTTGTCTGAAAAGCAGTTCTAACTTCATCGTTGTACTATACCACAGACCAAATTCGATATTTCACAGAATGGCTGAGGTTGGAAGGGAGCCCTGGAGGTCATCTGGTCCCACTCCTCTGCTCAAGCAGCGCCACCTGGAGCTGGTTGTCCAAGACTATTCAGACAGCTTTTGAATATATCCAAGGATGGACACTGGCTTGCTGCCCTGAGCAACCTACTCCAGTACATCCAATAACTTGTTTCCCGAGTAAATACTAGGCAGAGTTTTATTCTGCTTCCTGCAGAATCGTACACTTGCAGGGTCACAGGACCGCAATATTTTTAGCTGTATAAGTTATAAGATAGCATCTACAACAGTAGTATTAGTGCTGTCAATGATGGAGCTTCTCTGTTGTGGAAGTTAGTTTGTGTCTTTTTAACCTACACCATGTAGCTGTGAATTTGGTGTTTTAAGGAGGCATTTGGCTTATTTTTTTACATAATGAGACTTGGTTTTAGAGATGGTGGGTGGGTGGTTGGTTGGTTTTTTTAAATGCCTGCACATCCACTCCTAATACTTTACTGTTTCTTTGTATATTGTAGGCTGGAATGATTGCCATTAACAGCTGTTATTGATCAAAAGATAAGAATAACAATTATTTTCAAAATAAAGACAAAGTCAAGGCTATTTAAAAAACTGATATGAGTAGAGCAGCTTTGTTTAGGGTTTTGGTTTAGAGAGAGGTATACTCAGTTGCATGTGTGTGAGAGAAATCAAGGTTATGAAACAGTCTGAACTACATTTAGTGTGCCTCCAGCAAAAATCTTAGCCCATGTTCTAGGGCTTAGCGTGACCTTCGTCTTCCCTCGTGGAGTAGAGTACAGAGCAAATTTCTCTGTAAATGGGGAAAACTCTTGTTCCATTTAATTTCTTCACTGTTCAAGAGTGTAGGACTGGCGTCTGTATCAAAAGACAGAGTTTATGTGAAATACCTTAATTCTGCAGAGTTTGGGGAAGAAGAAAGTGCTAGCGGTTACAGTGGGGACCACTAAAGAACCTTTTGTTTTCCATAGCAAAAACTGATCCTGTAAACTGCACAGAGGTGCAGGTTTAGCTATTTTTGTAAGGTTCAATGACTGCAGTCTATGAGAATTTTACATCCAACTGTATTTGCCTTGTGGTAGTTGAGAGTGTGCAGAAAAACTGGAAGAATTTGGGAGATTTAAAATCTGTAATCAGAGCTTAGGACCAGCTTTTTTGTTTCTTTTACTCAATAGTAAACTGTTAAGAAAGAGAAGCACTGAGAAGAATGGTGTAATGCAATGTTAATCTGATTTGCTTACTATTTTGCCTAGAATTCACTGGACTCCATATTATTGCTTTTTATGTGCAGTATACGATGTTAGTGGGGCAAATACGTTTTTACTTGCTTTGGTGGCAGACATTTGCTGCACAGACTGATGTTGCATATTTTCACTGAACCTGTAATACTTTGTGTTTCAGCATTGATTTCCAGGATGTTAGTTCCCACATTCTGTGTCCCACTTGTCTGGGAAGCCTGCTACCGATGTACAGCAAAATATTTTCCCAAGAATGTTACTTTTTTAAAAGAAAGAGAGAGAGAGAGAGAGAGAGAAAAAGCCATGTGAAGTCTTGCCTTTGGGTGAATTTCTGAACCATCTCTTCTAGGAGATACAATTTCCTTTGTTCCAAGTGCTTAATCTCAGTCCTTTGCTGAGGAAGGGCAGAAGTGTTCTATTGACAAGAATACTCTTGCTTGGATTTATCAATAAGCAATTATGCATTGGTGTTCACAAGTGGTTCATAATTCTCTCCAAGTAGACAAGGGTTTTGTGGGTTCATATTCTTCATCTGACAAAATATTTATCACGCCATTGCCAAAGGCAGTGTTTTTCAAGGCTTAGCTTTCCCAGTGCCAAAGATTCTTTAAAGGCAGAGGTTGTGGCCTCCAAAAGCTAAGTACTAGTAAGCATAAAAACCTACTGTGGCATTAGAAAAGGCTTTAAAAACTTTTATGCTTGTTCACACGAGTGTCTCAGCATAGAAAATCCTGCCTTTAAGCTTCATTAACTTTATAAGACTGCAAACTAAGACTCCATTGTTTTATGCATTTAACGTTAGGACAACAAGCATTATGGTTGAAATACTATCAAGAAAGCAAAACAAAACAAAAAATAAAATTGGATTTCCCCCAGGAATAAAGTACTGTGAGATCTCTCACTCTATAGTACTCCAGTGTAACCCTAGGTTGCAGTTTTAAATGTGCTGTTCCAAGGAAAATGCAAAATCCTTTGAGCATTGTGGAAGAGGTTGAATCAGCCTATGAAAAAAAGAATGATGACTATAAGCTATGAGATAATGATGTATTTACCATGCTGTATCTCTTAAATCCTTCAGCACTGGTCCACCTGTCTAGGATGGATCCAGTGATAAAACTGCTGGGAAGTCACTGCTGAGAATTTTTCAAAAACCTACTATCTTAGTATACAACAAACAGGGCAGTATAATGAAATCTGTACTCTGATATGCAGGGCTGAGGTCTGAGTAACAAAATGTGGAATCTTTCTGAGGACTAAAATCCAGGATTCAAGGAAACATGACTTGACTCTCTAGTGCATATTAGCTGACAATGTTCAGTATGGTCAAGTCCAACATTGAGCAAGTATGAAAACAGTGGGTATGGTGCTTACAGTTGTTCTTTCATGCACAAAAGATTCAAGTCCAAGTGTTAATACAGAATATGCCATTTAAATGGAAAATAAAGAAGCTTTGAGATTCGTGCAGCATAAACAGTAGCTTGTCTTTATGGTTGGTCTTTAAAATTCATATAGTCATCAAATTTTATATGATACACTTCAAATAGCACAGCCTGTATTCCAGCGTGGCTTTTACATAAGATCCTAGAGGCTTGTATAAGAATTGCTTGAATGACTGCACTTTGCAGTGCTATTACTTGAAAAATGCCAGATTACTTGAAAAATGCCAGATCTGCAACATAAGATTTTAATGACTAAGAAATATTAGATTTCACTATAGCATCTCTGCAGCCATCTCAGCTCTCAGTCTCTGAGGTAAGCTGCCTGCTTCCATTGCTATCTGCTTTTAATTTGCATTCTTGAACAAAATTAATGATGACATTAACCACCATTACAAATTTAACTTGGTTTACTGGTGTAGATTGCAACTCTTCCTGTATTCCAGACTGCTTTCATTTCACTTCACAGCAAATGTACTCACCCTAGTATCCCATTACATGTTTACAAAATCTTTGTTATTACATCTCTTGTTCAGTTCTAGTGAGACACAGTTCAAGTTACCTGTTTCAATTTATAGATGAAAGAAGCAATCAGAATAGTCAGGAGTAAAGGGCTGCTGTATTTGTGTTTGTGTATGGGTGCGGTGTGCTGTGAAGAGCAGCCCATTTGTGCTCTGCACACAAGATCATTTAGGAATGTAGACTTGCAGCCAGCCCTCAACATTCCTCTGAAAAACGTGATCTAGTCTGACCCTGTGCCTCATAGATTCAGGGACAGTGCAGATGTGTGGCAGGCAGAGTGAGTGACATATGCTTGAATAGGAAATTGCAGACTATTAGAAACAGCAGCCTGGTGTCTGAATGCTTTCCACATTGTCATCCAAGCAGAAGTGATTACAGAACCTGTAAGATTTAAAGTAGATGTTTCCTTAAATCATTGGATTTAATTATTGTAGTAGTGTTGTGGTGAACTGTGCTGTTAACTGAAAACTTGCCATCTTGCATGGAGTATTCAGGTGTTTGAAAGTGGAGACAAGTTGATACTAATGTTTAAAGTCATAGTGAGACTGCATTCAGTTATAGATACCATTGTTTTGCTTAGTGAAGAAAGTAGGAGTGGCTTGTAAGAAACATCTGGACCAACTAGTCCCGATGTCTGTAAATTCTTAGAGGCCTTAGTAAACTGCTTTGAATTGTTTTGTCTCTTTAATATAATCCAGCAAATATTCAGAACAAAACCTCAAGCACCAAAATAAGCAAATAAAAATAGTTATGGCTGTTATTGCATCCTTAAAGCAAAGCCACTGCAGTTTCCATTTATTTCCTTAACATTTCCTTTTTTTCCCTTCCAGACCTAAAGATTTTCGAAGGAAATAGTAACTGAGAAAGAAGAAAAACGGCCATCAGGAACATCTCACCTCCTTGGAAAAAAGCCTTCCAAACTTGGAAGCATCTGTGCATCTCAGTCAACCCTTTTGTGCAGAATGGTTTAGACAGGTGTTAGCAAACTTGATTTAGAAAGATTAAAACAATTATTGTATCTGAAACAGCTAAGAATAGAGGTTATGTTGTTAATGCCGCCTGTACTCTGTTGTGTGAGATGGTATTTATTAATTGCATTTGTTTCAATACTGTTATTAAAGAATTGATAAATTTTTAATGAATATTTACATCTAATGGAACTAGTACTTAGTTCACCAAAATAAGTAACTTGCTCTAGAAGTGGCAAAACTTGAATTCCACCCAGTAAGAGCAGTGAATAATGATGGTCACAGAGCTCCCACAAATGGCATGCTGTTGGTAAATAATCTGATTTGCTTTTCTGGTGGAACAGGTGATCGTCCTTAAACAACTCTGTGAATGTGAGGATGCCAGTCTTAGTCCAGAAAAAGGGAGTTGTTCACGTAGCACTTGTTCTGTCTTTGAGGGATGTAAAAAAAAAGCCTTTTCTAGGATGCAGTGTGTCTTTACTATAGGAAATTCATGGAGGGGTTTTGCTGAATGCATGTCTATGCAGGCAGTTTCCTTGTCTGTTTAGGTAAATACACCCACTGGAGTTACTGTGGTGGTGGTAAGCAAAATCAAATTTATTCCTGAGCCAGATTACAATAGAAAAACACTGCTTTTCAGAGGAAGCAGTGCATGTACCAAATATGTGTACATGGATACTATAATCCTGGTAGGGATAAAAAAACTGTTATGGAAAGAGGCATCTTGGAGGAGTGAGGATGTGCTGAGATTTGTGATGGTAATTTTTTATGTCCTCTGGAAGTTTATCTCGCAGTCTTCAGCAGCCTTCTAGAAAGAGTGTTTGTGCACAACATACTTTGCCCATAGTTCTTCTACCTGTTCGTTGTGAGCAAAGAAGTATTCGATCACCAACCACTATTTTTCATCCTGAAGCTTTGGTCGTCCCTCTGATATGCAATGCTATATGGTGTACTTGGAACATCAAAATGAAGCAAAAGAGAAAGCAGTTCGTGCTTACAGAGGGCCTGTTTGCTAAAAGGAGGAGGATTGCAGCATTTTACAGTGTCTGTGATGCTGGAAGAGTGTTGTTTCAGTTCCAACAGAATACGTTGTAATACTACAGAGCGGCAAGGACAGCAAGAATTTCAGTGGTAGTAGTGGTGGTACTGTTGGCTGAATTGCATCTGAACAGCAGACTGCATTGGTGGGAAAGATACACCTCCAGGAACAGCATAATGAATGTAAGTAAGTAATGAACAGAATGGGAACTACCAGTGTTTTAATAATCTTATTGGTTTTCAGACTCTTGTTTGTCTGCAGTGCACTTGAGCTTTCAGTGGGCTCGATGACAACATCAAGGTTGACTCTCCGCTGCTTTCTAGATGCTGAATGATATTAAACATGTCCCAAATACTCTTTCATGAGATGTGAGACAATTCTCAACAGGAGAGTTGATGTGTATTCCTTCGTGTCCACCAAGCGGAACACCTCTCAGTGTAGGCACAGCTAGCACAGTTTGGACTTGCTGTGCTGTTCATGAACAAACATGACCATTTGGGGCTGCATGGTGTATTTTCTGAAGTGGTTGTCCCTCTACAGGAGTAGCTCTGCTGACTACCCAACATAGTGTAGTTTTAGCAGCTTATGGAAATAACGGCTAAGAAAGGCAGATCAGGTGGAGAGATGTTTGGTGAGGGAAACTGGTGTTTTCAGTATCCATTCCATACGAGTGTCGTACAGGAAGAAGAGCATTTCTTTGGCATTCAGATGAGTTTATCCAGGGGAATGTTCCTATCCAGTGAACACGCAAATTTCATTTCCAAGGCGGTAACCACATTTAATTAACTAGCAAAGAGTATTTTTAAAAGCAGTAGGATAAAGTAAATGCTTTATTGTGTAGGTACCCAGGACATATACTTTATTGGTGAGATCTGAGTGGCATCAGCTGTTCATCACGTGCTAAATGCTTCGCAGTCAAGAACTTCAGTTTCTTAGGCAGTCTGGAAAAATAGGAGACACTGCTGCTTATACAGACCGAATGCTGGAGAGAATGTTGACCATATGCATCTGTGTCTTACTTTCTTTGGCGAATGTGCAAATCCTGAATAATATTTTTATAACTTGGTAGTGCCTACCAGTTTTTGTTTATTACCAGGGCTTACCCAGCAGGTGAACATATGACCAGTGATCCATGGAGCGCTCTGGTTATGCAGTTAAAGTTTGTGTGTGCTATACAAGGTTATAAAAATGTAAGGAGTATGCCTCCTCTGTTACCCCCAAGTAATCTCTCGGTTTGTTTGATTCGAAGTGTGTGCATCCTGTGTGGCTGGAAGGGGAAGCCATCTGCGTTGGCAGTCAGTTGGGTGCGCGTCCCATAGCTGGGCACCCCGTAGGCCAGGGGCACCTGGGTTCCCCAGGGGCAAAGGGGCGAGGTGCTGCTCCCAGCTGCTCCCCAGGTTGGAGGGGCATGGTGTAGGTGACACCAACCATGCAGCACAGGTACCCTCAGCGATGTGGTTAGACTCTTACCCTTCATTTCATATATGGGGAAAATAGCACCAACTGCCTTATTTCAAAACATCTGACTAAGTCCATGATGCCTTCCCAACATCCCTGGTTTTGCCCTACCACTCCTGGTCCTACAGGTACTTGAGATTTGGATGTAGTGTTGCTTGACGTCAGTATGGGGTGCAGATTCATTCTGAGGTGCAAATTCATTCTGAACTGTAACATGAGGCTCAAAGTCTTTCTGAGACAACACAGGCAGAATTGCCTGAACACTGTTTTTCCACCTGTGACCTCAGCATCACTTCCACAGGAACTGGCACATCCCAGGAAGGACTCTAGACTGTGTCAGTACAGCATGTGGATGAGACAGTGCCAGCCAGGAAGGAGGCAGAGAAGAGTTCACATTTGGGGCGAGTTAACATGGGTGCTCGTGGCCCAGTGCAAGCAGGTAAATTAATAACGTGATGCATCCATGGCTTGTATGTAATCCTAGTAATCTCTCTCTCATGGTCAGCTGTGGGTGCCAGGCTGTGATAAGCATGTGTGTGCGTAGCCATGCTCACGTGGTGCTTTAGGACTCCATAAACTGGCATTAAGCTGCTTACAGATAAACTCTGAAGTTACATGCTGCTTCTACTTTAAATTCAAGTCCAGATGAGGAAGTGACCTTCACATTTCCATCAACTTTTCTCACCTGACTCCAAGGAATTGGTGGGAGTTAGAGGTGAGAAAAATTATGGAAAAGCAGAAATAGCCTAGAAAGTTACACAGCCACCTAGCAAGAACTTCCCCTGGGATACACGCACAGGCAGTGCACACTCATTCGTGGCAAGGTGTATGAATGGGTTGTGTTAGCAATAAGGCTGAATGCGAGGCTAGAGGATTTGCAATTACACAGTAAAGGTACGAGTTTGTCTTCTCCCCAGTGAGCTAACAGAGCATCTGGTTGGAGACAGAAGTAAAGGCTGGTAAGTCTTTCCTTTTTGAGCATGAATAGACCAAACCCAGCCAGCAGCAAGAAGGAATAGTCCTGGGATTGACAGGCTATCCTCTCTCTGTGTCTTTATAGGGTTGGATTTAAAGCAATCCAAATCTCAAACTTAAATGTATGAGCATTTTTGAGCTTCTGCTTTAAATCCTGCTTTGATTCTTACTCTCTGAAGTGCTGTTCAAAGCTGAGTCATTTTATAATTCACCCGGTTTGTTTTAATGTCACAAATTGCTTTGTGTTCCTTGAGGGGCTGTGTTGGGGTTTTTCCTTCCTCTCATCATTAACTGATCCAAGTTGCCTTCGTGCCTATCCCTGCCAGTCTTTTGACTTTGGCACATCAATATACAAACTCTCACACCCAGAGCTAGTATGAGCACCTCATAGTCACTCTCTACACTTGTTCATATGTAATTTAAAAAAATCAGGCTAAATATTGTTTATACTAAATGTTTGCGTCCTTTAACAGAAAAGGTATTTTCTTCTGCTTAACTTTCTATTCCTCAAAGACCTATACAGTTAGAAATCAATCAAATACAGAATTAACGTATAAAAGCTTGCCACTTTTATTTGCATACAAAACAGAAATGAAAGAGGTTCACAATAAATTATCAGTGTGCTCCCACAGAAAAGTCTTGTGTATTTATAGAGCATGGGTTAAAAAAAAAATATTCCGTTAAAATAAGATTTCTTTGCAAAGGTAATAGCTGGGTGCAAGGAAACACGATTATGCATTGTTCTCTGGTGAATTTAGTAGGGTTACTCTGCTAGTAAAGCAATTCGTCCAAAACTAACAGAACATAATCAACTGTAAAAACATGGATTTAAAAAACATTAACTTTTCGGAATGGTTCTACATACACCAGCTAGCCTGGTGTGGTTTGAATAGTGCAAGGAACAGTACTCCAGAGAAAGATCTACAGGTGAACTTTCATCATCATCTAGCACCAACCCACTAACATACTAAGTTTCTGGCATGCAAGATAATTAGCATTATTTGTTGTGTCAACTGGTCATGTACTTTTTTTTCCCTCCTTTAATATAAAAGCTTGTAAACATCTTCTGTGACAGGTTAGGCACCTGGACAAAAGGCAAAACACAAATGCACATAAAATGTTTCCCTTTTTTAAAGTTCATTGAGAGGGGTTCTTTCCGTTTGCTCTTTTGCGTACTGGAGTCTTGATGCTCCTTTTGGCTATCCTCCTTGTGAAGTGACTGATTCCTGGGGATCGCAGTTCAACGGCTTCCATCTCTTCTCGAACAGGAGTAAACTCTGGTTGAGCAAGATGAGGTGATGGATAGGAGGACTGAGAGTATGGGGACGGTAAGGGGTAGGACCCATGAACTACATACGGCTGTTGCTCACCATCATAAAGGTCCTCAGGGTCATAGATTTGGTAGGAGTTATGTGGCAACTGCACTACTGGGATGTCTTGATCGGTTGGCTCACCGTATCCACCTTAACCCACCACCACCAAGAGTATTCATACGGTTAACATGGGAAAAGGGGAGTAGAAAATTAAAGCACTCATTAGGAAACTGACATTTTATAGATACATTTTTATATAATGTGTGAGTGTATATATATATATAATCTTTAAATACACATTTTTTTATTCACATAAAGGAACAGTGAAAACATTTAACAAAAATAATAAGCTGGAGCAATTGGAAACCCACCAACAGACAGCCAAGTTAGTTGGAAACCACCACCAGTATCTGTGAAATGTCCAATTGTAATACTGTGCTTATTATACACTGCACAATGTGCCTGCTTTAGCTTATTCCAATTATGGTCTAGAATACACGATGAACAGGTAAAGATGGGTCAGGCAATAATATTTAGCAGTGCAAGGAAGCTAAGTGCGTGTACAGCAGCTAGTGAGTTCATTAGTGGTAGTCAATATTGTTGATGGAAAGCACAGAGCAGTTCAGCATCCATCTCTGACCTTCAGCCAAATGAGACCTGAACCAGAATGAGCCTTTCACCTTCTGGATTGGTAGCCATTGAAAGGGAATGGGCCTTAAAACAGGAAATAAACAACGGGGAGGGGAATTGAGGAGAAAAGGATAGGAAGAGACGACAACAAAAACATTCAGGTGAGTAAAACATACAAATCAGCTCACGGGCAGATTAAACCATAAACATCGAATGAATATGCCTTATGTGTACCGTTTGTTGTAACTTGTGCTTTACTAATAAATGTCAATTTTAGGTTGGGCGACATAATTTTTGGTAATTGTGTTAACTTCCTCCCATGGCCTCTCCATGCTACGACGAGATTGGAAAGTAGGATACAGAGAAGATGTAGAAGGAATCATTTTCTCCAGATTGCTTCACTGGTTAATGACGGACACGTGCATCCCTGTGTCAGGTTACTCTCTGGGAGTTTAGTACAGGTCATGCTCTCATGCCATTGGGAGGCACACAGAAGGGGAAGTTGAGCAACACATTTGAAAAACTACAAATCTGAAAACTCTGCTGGCACGCATGTTAGGAGGTGGGGCTTCAACACACAGACTGTTGAGCAGGCTCACGCAACTACACAAACACATAGAGGACAAAAAAAACAAACATGATAGGGGATCTGTTTTACACGCTGGACATCCTTTGGTCGCTACAATGGGGTCACCTCTTCATGCTGCATAGCAGCACTGGACATGCACGTTTTTAGGGAGCTACCATTTTTTTTAGCACAAAGTTCATCGTTAGCCTCCATCTTACTTTGGCTGTTATAAAATGCCACCCTGCCACTGCAAACGGCAACCACCCCGACTCTGGGCTACTCACCTCCCATGCCATAACTAGCGCAGGAGGATGGATCACAGTACCCTGGTGGGCCAGATGGACCCTGTGTGCCAGGCGGTCCCATGTGACCAGCAGGACCGCGTGGTCCTGGAGTACCTGGTGGTCCTGGGCTGCCAGTTCGACTTTCTCCTGGAGGTCCTGCATAGAAGGGGAAGATGAACCATCTGAGCAGCATCTTTCATTGGAGCACAGAGTTGAGGCCACCTTGGCAGACTTGGTGCTTGGAAAACATGGCACCAAGCATGCCACAAATACTTCCAGGAGATAGTTTGAGCTGCGGAGTTGGGCATCCTGGCTCTGAATCCCCTAGGAAAGCTGAGGAAAGGGCTGCCACCTTCCTCTGGCAAGGGAGATGAAGCAGCGGCCAAAAAGGAGGAACCTGCTCTGACGAGCCTCTGTCTTCCTTGCTAGAGACAGCTTTTAGCCAGAAATTTATACTACAGCAAATGTTTCACCAAGTGTCAGACATTCGGAAAGACAGTTTCATGGGGGGAGGAAAGTCCAGGATGTCAGGGCAGCTCTCCATTCACCTGCTCCATCTGAATACGTCTTCTGGGTAATACTCTGTCTTGACAGCAGTGCTCTAAGGGCCAGAATATCCTAATGAAGTCAATGCAATTTTACACCAGTTTCAACAGGACCTGGAAATCACCTTCTTTTCTTTTTCAGGAGCTAAATATAAATCCCTATGATTAATTAACATACGTTTCTCTGTTAAGTCACAGTTAGGCATAACCTTGAGACAATGAGAAAACAATTACAATTAATCCAGATTGACTTTTTTCCCTTACCAGACCTCATCTCTGAAAAAAAAATACCTAAAGCATTAAAAAAGGTTTTTGGAGAAGGAGTTTATCACAGGGAAAAGGAAAATACTCATGTGATTGATGACAATATCACGTCACTTCACGATGTCATATTAAATAGAACAACATGACAGTTAAAATGCTTGAAGTACTGACTCTTCTGCTGTTAAAAGTGGCAGAGCCATGCACGTCTCGACTACATTGCACATGGGTTGGGAGTGGTCTAATGAAGGTGCCTCAAACAACTTTACCTGTAGATCCTGGTGGGCCTCGGGGTCCTTGTGTTCCAACACCTGGAGTGCCTTTTTCTCCTTTCTCGCCTGGTAAACCTAAGAGAATAGTACTCAGAGTCACATTTTGAACAAAACTGAGTGCAGAGTTTATTATTTAACTAGGATACGGTCCCATACATTACTTTTCATCTAAAAACATATAGCACAGAAGGAAAGAGGTTGAAAAGAAAGAATTATTTTGTTCTTTTTTCCCCTCTCTTCCCCAAAAGCCTCTCAAAGCAAACATGGCATTCCTAGGGTCTTAAACATTCTTGCTGCCACGGTGGTTTCATCGAGTTGGTATGCAAAGGCATGGGCCAGTTTCCAGGGACTTCGTGCTGGAAAGGTGCCTCTGGGCTATACAAAGGTAAAACAATCGTAAGTCAGAAGAATCCTCAGAGTCTCAGAAAGCTGTCTATAAATTACTATGTGGCTCAGAAAAGTCAAATTTCTAATGCTATAGCCAACTTTCCTTCAAACACCCCTCCCTCCCCCGCCAAACAGTGGTTCAGCATAAAATGGTTGTACACAAAAATAGTTATAGTGGGTTGTTGCTTGCTAAAACTCAAGGAGTTTCAGCACAGTCAAAATCTGTCCCCCCAAATGAAGCCTAATCTAAGAGTTTCCCAGTCATGAAACTCCGATGTTCCCACATGCATAGCAAATCAGTTGTGTTCCTGCACTCTCTCACAACCCTAAATTTCTGTTATTGGGTCTGATCCATGGAGATCACAGATCTGGTAATCCAGAGAAGGCACCACCTTCTTTCAGCTTTCCATTTCCTTCTGCACTACCACTATGGCATCCTACAAAAATACTTTCTACGTGCAGTGATACAACAAGTGGCGTTGAACTAAAGTAGGTGTCAAAACTACAAATTCCAGACCCTGAGTTTCCACCAGCAACTTGGAAACTCTCATAAAGTCTGTGTTTGATTTGGATGGTTCAAAGACACAAAATCCAAGCAGGTTTCTGGGACTCTGCCCCCCATTTTCCAGACCTCCCAGCATTAGTTATTGCTCTCCCTGCTTCACAGCTTCCACACTTTCAGAGTCAAAGCCAATACAGAGACCTTATAAAAACAAAACAGAAAGAAAACTGCTGCTACTCTTGATGGGGCACTATCTACAATTTCAACTGACCAGCCTCCTTCCTTCCCTTCTGCTCAGGTAACTGTTACCCCTTTTAGGGAAAAAAAGTCTGGAGGACACCTTCTATTTGCAATGAGCCACAGCAAGCTTTTTTTTCTTCCTAAGCTAATTTATGATCAAAGCAAATAAAACAAACTCTAACTGTGGAAAAAAAATGTAATTAAACAACATCCCAGACTAAGAATTCCTCATATCGAGTTTACACAATAAAATTCTGCTGAATTACAGGGATTCAATATCTGCTGAGAAGTTCTAGATGTTCTACAGAACAAGTAGCTTCCAGGACCACTTATCATGTAGCTCAATCACCTGGAAAACTCAGGCCACAGTACTGCAATCGGTAAATCCATACTGAGCACATTGTTCTTAACCAAAGCATGATGAACTCTGTCTCACCTCTATGGGGCTTTCTGACAGCTCTGGCATTGTTTAGGCGCTTCCTATTTCACTTCAGTACCTTCTATTTCCTTCAATTACACAATCCGGGAGCAATACACAAAACACAGAGGAATATATTCATGAAACTGTACCACAAGACCTTCTCCCAGTGGCAGTAGTTGGTAGGAAAGGAATGCATCTTCTTATTTCCTGAAATTATGCTCTAACCACTTAGCCACTGGAGAAAAGCTGGAGAGAAACCAACACCACCATCTCTTCTATCGAGTCTCCCTTACATCTAGTCTTCCTACTTTCTATCTAGCTTGTACACCACAGCTTTCTCTCGCAACTGAATTCCTACTGGCCTTTTGCTGGTAGACATTATGGAACCTCTGGCCAAACCACAAGATTACTAAAAGCAATGTTGAAGCTGCAGCCTTGAGCTAATATAACTCGGTTGCTAAGGAAAGACTCGGCACCACATTAATACAATCACTTTGGTGAGCTCAGAACAATAGCAGAGCAAATTTGTGTCTGTTTGCTGTCTATTAACATATTGCAGTACACACAACTTACCTCGTGGTTGTATGAGGTACCTACTGGTCTTGTTCAGGCTGGTATAGACTTGTAGATTGTAAAATGTCCAAAAGGTAAGTTTTAGGAATTTTATATCTATAGCCTTTGGCAGTCCTAGCTCCTAAATCTCACTGAAGGTCAATGGGTCTTATGTGTTTAAATTACTCAGAAAACTTGAAAATTGCCAACATTTTTCCTTCTGGGACTCTTAGCAATGGGATTCTGCTCTCAGAGACTGTCTTTCAAGTTCACTAAGAACCTCCTGTTTGCAACCCAACATTTGGTTAGCACAGATTGGGTTGTCAGTCAGAAGTGCTATTCGGAACCTCTGTTGAAAGATTGCATTGCACAGTGTGTGTAGGCAGCAGTCGTAGGTGGCAGATGTGCTCTACCCTACATTCATATTCCCGGGTGAATCTGCCAGAAACCCACATCATCTGTGATCAACAACTGAGTTCTGCCTATTTTAAAGACAAATTTCTCATGAATTGTCCTGAATTCCAAATGCAACGTTCAGATACCTAAAATCTGCTTAGCCTTGTGTTTGAAGCAATTCAGGGAGAGACTTCTCTGTTGCAATTCACTACTGTTGTTGCAGGGTTTTTAACAAGGTAAATTCATCTAAATTGTCTCTTAGCATACATGCCTTGTAACGAAATCCTTGCCATTTGCAAAAGGCAAAGTCTGTATGTGCAGATTGCTTTGATCATAAGAACACTGGCCCATGAGATCTACACAGAAGTTTACTACCACAATTGCTGCTTATCCTTCTCTACAATAGCATTAAAAGGTGACTTCGAAGACAATGGCCACAACATTTTCAAATCACAATCTTCCATGCACTCAATTATTCTTTACGCACACAAGAACACATACCTATACAGTATGTTCACAGGACAAATTGCAGTAAGAAATTATAAATATGGAACAAATCTACTCTGTCTGAAAATAAAACCTCCATTCTGGAACAAGTTATGAAGCTCTTGTGGAGGGCAAACCTCCTTTGGAATCACATGGATATCAAGTTCCTAAACCAAACATATTGAAGGCCAAGATACAATTCTGCTTCAGGTTTCTATTGGTCTAATTTCTAGTAAAGTTTACCCAAGTGAAAGAGAACATAAACACTGAAGCAAAAATACCCTACTCCTAAGGCAAAATTCACATGACTTAAAATCGAGCACTCCATGAGCTCCCTTAACAGACTTTCCAGCAAATGTGAGTAAGTTAACAGCTTCATAAAGCTCTTGCTCCCATCTATAAATGACAGAATATGCAGAATTCACTCATTTCATTTGCTGTCCAGGTCATCTTTGCATTTTATTGGAGCATAGCTTACAGAAAGTCAACCATACAAGACAACACTCTCCACGTAGGGAGACAACACTCCCCCTGCAAGGGTTCCTCACTCTCAGGGATAAAAGTACATGTCAAATTTTGTCATTTGAGTTCCAGTGGCTTCAAATTCTAGTAACTGTTTTCATATTTGTGTTCAAACTGTCTCTTCCCCTTCACACTAACTACATTTCTATATCTTGTCCCCATCCAAAATAAACAATGGATTGGTTTCAGCCCCATGGAGATCACAAGCAACTGAAATCAATTATCTCCAGTGCTCTGCTAAAGATACCTCCGATAGCATCAGTTCTAAAAACAAAACAAAGATCATGAACACATTCTCTAGCAAAGAAAACTACATGCTTGTAGTTTCTGCACAAAAATAGATTTTCTTGTCTTTAAGAGAATACTGTCCTTTGAGAAGATCTGCATAGAGCAATTAAGAAAATTAAACTGCTTCCAAAAATGTCATATTTCAAATGTGTTTGATTGTAACCATAATGTGTAATAACATAGGGTGACTTCTTTTTAATCCAGATGAAACTAAAATTGGAAATAAAAATATTTAATTCGCACAACTGGCCAAAGTTCCATTTAATTCCATTGGAATTTTGCCATCAGAGCTGTAAACATGTGGCTTTTGATATTTAACTAACACTTTCATACAAAGCCAGAAAGCAAATATGGATGAAGCTGTACTTGAGAATAGTGACCTTTCCAGTGACATTTTAGGTATTTATTATATTTGAACGATAGTGGTATGGAGTGATTAGCCATAAATTTAGTGCTTCACTTCAGGACACATCATAAGAGCAGAAGTCCACCCAGCTGTAAAATAACAACTACCTTTTTACAGTACTCAGCATAGTTTTTACTACAGATTTTACATTTTTCCTCAATGGTGAGAGAACTACCTCATAAATATAACTGAAAATAAAAAGAACAAAACACTCTGAATCTTTGCTTTTTTATACTGTTTAGCAGAAGCCCAACTACTTCCTGAGCACTCAGCAGCCAAACACTAGTTATTTAAGCCCCAGTCCATAAACCGTAAAATCAAAACATAAGCTGTTTGAACTAGCTGAAATAAAGACAGCAACCAGTGCTGTGAACTAGTTAAAATAAAAACAGAGATTGGTGCTGTGAATAATCAGTGTTTGGTTTTTTCCAAACTCCTATATTTATGCACATATTTAAGAGAGCAAATTTCTAGTAATTTATCTGGGTTTATGTATAGAGGACTGATAAAACGATGCGCCCTTCTTAATCTTTAAAACACCAGTCCAATTGAAGTGGCCTCTTGGGGCATCAATAGAATATTAATATTGCTAACAAATACTGAGATTGCCAAAAGTGTTTCTTTTCACATCATCAGAAAAATACAATAATCAAGAGTCCACAGTGTACTGCTAAAATAATAATGAATGTGGAAAACTAAATAACAAATGTCTCAGTGTGATCGTAATCCGTTCACTTATGTCTACACTGAAAAAAAAACAAAAAAACTTAGCTGGCAACAGACTCTGAGAACTGAATCTGTCAGGGGAATGACTTATCCTTTCGCACTGAGGTGGTCTTTCTTGGAAGGACCAGCTCAGTGTGTTACTAGTGAGAGAATACATCCAGGAATGGGATGCTCTGGACCTATAAGTTCAAGTGGAGGTTTCTAACAAAACTCTGAAACGCTCTCTCAATCTAAGCCTCTTTCCAAAATATCTGATTAATGCTTGGCAGAGTGACAAGGTAAACAAGGGAAAAGAAGCTATTGGCCAGGAAAGTTGGCGGGGAAGTTCACTGATGTCAAGATCTCTCTCTGCTGACATTTTCCAGTGAAGCTCTCTCTGGTAGAGGATTTCTAACCAGCTCCACACGCTGCTTTTAGAAGTTCCCCCTTCTCACAGGCTGCGATTGAAGGAGTGGTAGGTAAGAGAGGTGAGGAGGAGGAAACGCCTGTCCTGCTCTTACCTTTTTCCTTCCCATTCTACCAGCACCTTGCCTCTCAACTCATAGCCAGTATCAGGTTCTTGTAGGAATCCCAATAGTTTGAACTCTGAGGGAAAATAGCAACACTACTAGATGAGCAAACAGATCTTCTTTTCCTTTCAATGTCTAATACTTTTTAGTACACTCTATGGACACTGCTGTTGCAGTGCATTTTCTGTACTTACAGGTGGAGGCTGACTTTTCAGAGATGTTAATCTGGCACAGGTTTTGAACAATAAACAGACTTTATATACAGCCAAAATCCTGATGACATCAGCAGAAAGAAACAGTATTCACAAAGACTTCCAAGTGGCTGGCTGGAGGTCTTCAGGACAGGACTATACATTGTGACTTCAGAACCAGCTATATTTAAGCAATGCTTCAGAACACAGCCACGGATGGGGTCTGAGTCCATTTACCTTCCTCTCTGTAGTCACTGGTAACTAAAACCCTTCCCATCCAGAAGCAGAACAATTTCAGTCTGCTACTCCACTGTATAAGTAGTCAGGAATCCAGTGAGAACTGGGAAAGACACAGGAAACTTCCAATCATTCTCCACAAGCATGAAGCTCATAAAAATAATTTTTACTTTTCCCTGTTGCATTTTAGGGTTAGCTTAGAGCAATTCCATAGAAAGGGATTTTGAAATATCCCAAGTTCTGTACAGTTCAATAGGTATCTTTCTGCTAAATAAACTGCTAATGCATCAAGCACACATCAGTTTTAGACATCAGTCTAAAACTACCATGGTTTCTGAAGACATTAAATCCTCAAGGACTAGAAAAAATACTCTATATTTTACCTAGTTTCTGAATTAGTTCCTTCCTCTTCCTTCCTGATTCTGTGCAAAACTCTAGCTAAGTGAATGTTCTAAAATCCATTTTCACTCCAAATAAACTAGCAAATTATTTTGTCTTTAAGTTTACATATGCATTCTTGATTCTTAAAACAATCTCATTTTAAGCTATTAATACTGTAAAACACACTCAACATTTGGCATCACATTTTATGAAAATCTGCAGACCCCTCTGACTGACTGATTACAGCTCTTGAAATATGTTCGATAAGAGTTTGCTCTCTACCAAGTATGAAACTCCCCACAAGCACTACCTGCCAAAATCATTCCCTTCTAACGTCAGTTATCTGTATAGAGGAGAAAATGGTAATAGTCTTTTTTGTTGTGTTTTTTGCCCTTTCTGTACTCACTCTATTGCAAGTGCTGCTTCCCAGGTATTATTATCAGCAGTGGGTTAAACCACACCATATTTCACTTCAATGACTCTATCTAAGCATTCTCTGATTTCATAGTAGTGCAACACACAGGGCTGGGCCTCAGCACTACAGATAAAATGGAAAATATATGTTAAATGCTGGACAGGTTTCCCTACTCATAGTCTGGCATTTTGGTGCCTCCATTACCAAAGCCCGAGCAAAACATTCAGCATGTTTAAATAGTCTCTGCCTCAGAAGCCATTTAAAATTTGCTAGTGTTAGCGTGGAAGCAACTACTCTGAAATCTGCATTCTGTTTCTCCAGGTCACTACTTTTAAAGTCAGTTCCTCACTTGTTGTCTCTTCCTATTTTCTTTTTTATTTGTTTCCCACTCCCTTATTCCTCCTCATTTCTGGACAGTGTCTGATCTTTGCTCAGCTGGAGCAGACAGTAGCATGACTGAGAGGCCAGGACCCAAAACCTTGCCTCTTTTTTCAAGAATGTAATTAGAATTACAGTCTTGAGGGGAACAAAGGACCCACAGACTCATAAGTTCACTCAAAGACTTTCTTTTCAAAACAATACTTTAACTCTCATCATCATGGCTGCTGTGAAACGGAACTATTATGCTTCTGAACTGAACAGCCTTCATAGCAATTAATCTTTAAGATTCCAGTCAGTAGATTTTTTTAACAGCAACACCAATTCATTGCTTCTGAATATCAGATTTGTCTCTTGGATTTTTGGTTACTTCCTTGCACAATGGTCTTCAAAGCAGTTTCACAATTACAGATCTATGCAGTACTACTTCTGAAGTTAGTGCGACTCTGGTACGCCAAGGATTGCCAGCGTTGCACAGAGAGAGAGAGTGAATTAAAACATGTAGCTTGTTTCTTTATTAGACAACACTGGTGGAAGATAGAAGAAAAGGATCTAGCCTAGATGTAAGAATACAGAAGAGAATTCTCCTGAATGAACAATTAAATGTATTAGTTCTCTCTGACCTCAGCATTTCCTCTTCTTGATCTTCTCAAGCCTCTCATAAACTAGGATTTTTTTCCCTCCTCTTACAAACCTTGCTCCTTTCAGACAATCATAACTTAGAAATATTCCAACTGACACATTTCTTGTTTAGCAGAAAAGCCCAATCTTTCCCTGTCATGGACCTATCAGTTTTGCAGCCGACTTACTTTCTTCAAAAGCTCCTTTGCTTGTACATTTATAGATCCAGCTCATTTCAGAGTCCTGCTAAGATGAAAGCATGATATAATGGGACATGCCCAATTAGATGCCACCATCTTCAGGAGTTTAGGCATTAAACCTGTCTGATCCTGCTCAATCACACTCAGCAAAGGCTGCATTACCTTCATGACTGACATTCTCCAGGGCTTTTTCTATGATCTGTATTGAGATCACTGATCAACTAATAAGAAAACTGTTGTTGTCAGATTTAGAAGAGACGAAGGACATCAGAGAGACAAAGGGAGGTGTATTTTTGCATAAGTGAAGTATAAAGCCTACCTCTTTCTCCTGGTCTTCCTGGTTGACCAGGGCTTCCTGGAAACCCTTGCATGCCTGGTGATCCTTGCTCACCCTGCGGCCCTGGAGCCCCTGGCCGACCTGGCTCACCAGGAGGTCCTGCAACGGTTCGTACTGAAACCGACTGGCTTGGAATCTGATTCAGAATTGAGTTATATCTTGCCATATGACCTGTCAGGAAAAGAAAGTCATCCTTTTCAAGTTGCAGTGGAGAATCTGTTTCAGCTAAATTTGAAGAGAGCATTGGAAAATTCTCAAGTCTGTGGTCTGTCATGCTTTGATAATACAAAGTTGTGCACTTGTGGGTGGAGAAATAGAGAATATTTAGAGAATACAGAGAAAATGGAAGAACTATTATGTACAATTTTATTTGCTTTGGTGTTAGTTTGGGGGTTTTTTTTGTATTGTATGTCTATAAAATTCTAGAATTGTTACAGCAGAACTTCTTTATACTATAATAGCTTGGAGACAATTCAGGGGTTTTTTTTTTAGATGGCTGATGCTAATCGGCTCTAGTGGGACATAAATCCAGTTGGATATAAATCTAGTTGGAATATAAATTCTGACTGTCTAGGCTAAAATTAACAGATCCCCTTGGATGCTTTGAAAAGCATCATATTTGTAAGCAATTGCAGTAGGAAAAGATACATTCTAGAGATGTAGATGGATGAGTTACCCTGGATGAGTTGTTCACACACTTGACGAGCAACAGCGCGCACCATTGCTTGGGACTGGAGATCACCCTGAATAACAACAGCAACAGTGTCATAACACAATTTTTTTGCATAATTTCTGTCTTGAAAATGCTTAGAGCAATGAAAGGCATTTATTATCACTGAGAGATTATATTCTCACAAATGAGAAAAAGAGCCAAGGAAGTTTTGGATTTCCCTGGTTCCCATTACTGTTTTTAGCCAGCAAACAGAGGTCTCAGAGGATAACCCTAATGAGAGATTTGGGAATATGCTTAATGCTGCATACTTCTCACCTTCAAAACATTAATGTAGCTATATATAAGACAATGTCTGGAAAAGAAAGAAAGTTTGCTTGATCGCACAGAGGAAACTACTGTGTCTGTAAACACAGAGAAACATAAATTGGTGGATAAAGCTTTTTATGAGACAGAAAGCCAAACAGGAAAAAAAAAAATGGTAGCTAATGTGAACACAGACTTACCCGTTCACCCCTTTCACCCTTAGCTCCAGGAGGACCCTATGAGAAGATTAAATACAAAATTAATTCTCATTTTGTTCTCGTTCAAACTTTTAAATACCTAAACATTGTCTGCCTTGCAGCATCACAGTAAAAGGAGAAAAAATAAACAAGGAACAAGGTTTCAGGAGGCCACGTGACAATAATGAAGATTTTTTTTCCATTTTGGTACTCAATAAAATGTTCATTTTGGGCAAAAATTACATGGTGAGAATTACTTTCTTGGGTGTTTGTCACGCACTGAATTCCCTTGTTTAAAATGCCAGCAAGGGCAGGACACCAGATGACGCATTCCATATGGCTGAAATGGGCCTAATCATTACTGAGCGTAAGGAAGAGAAAGCTGATGGGAGGCAAAATATCGATCTGAGACCTGAAATTTGTAGCATTTGCTGCACCAAGACTGTGCATCTTCTATGAACAGAGTCAGCAATGAGATTACTGCACAGAAAAGTAAGTACGGCTTTAAAGAAGATGTAAAGTTGTAATGATAACTTGTTTAGAACAAGTTATCTAGGGCAGTTACAAATTCACAAACGGAGGTTTTGGGATAGGCTAGACCTCTCTCAGGAACTCCTGATATGAGAAAAAGTCTGCATGAAGAGGTAACCAGCCGACTGATGCATGGTTAAAGCACAGCTTATTCTGTCCTGGGAAAGAAGAATCTTCTACAAAGACTGCACGATTGTTTCTCTTTTCTGTTACTCTGCATTTTGGGAAAGACAGTTACTGAAACACAACTTTTTTACCCATGTAGCTGTTTTTCAGAACTAATGAAGTCTAAACATTCACAGCAGAGGTCTTGCATGACTCACAGGAATATTTACACTCTAGGAAATCTAGTTCAATATCTGGAACATGTGTTTGGACAGGAACTGAATAGTCAGCATGTTATACATTGATAGTAATAAGTTCCATGTCTCATCAAATCTCCTTAGTAGATTTCATGATTACACATAGAAATTATGGGCATTAGGTTATCTTTGCTTAAATATTATCAGCCATTTTGTTTCCATTTAACCAAATAAAAACACTTGCATTGGACTAAATCTCCAAACTGGATTTTGAAAAAAACTTCTATTCTACAAATGAAGTCAGAAGCACACACTATCATGGTCTAATGTCTTTAAAAATTAAATAGAACATTCACTGGAAAAACAATGAGCAGGCTTTATAATTAACCAAGTGGTCAAATAGAGGAAAAGAGGTTCAGTGTGAATCTTCATTTTTATGTAATTTACACGCTCATTTTACAATTGTATTCCAGAGGTTTTATAATAAAATAATATTTGAAAGACAAACTTGGCATCAGAGGTTCTGAATACATATTTTAGGTATAGAGGTTATAATTTTCCACTCAATGAAACTGATGGTCAAATTCATAATAACGTTCTAGAAGAAGCCCTGATCATTAGTCACTTGTTCTGACATAAATCCAAAGTAACATGAAAGCCAGTTTTTTAGTCATGCAATATTTTCACAGTTTGAAAATCAGAATAATATTTTTAACAAATGGCATACTTTAATTTCCTGAGAACTGCTCGAAGTGCCAAGCAAAAAAAGGAGAAAGTAATTACACACAGATTACAAATTCACATACCACGTTTTCAATGTCTGTGTTTTAATCTTGTGTTTTGGCTCTCTAATCCCTATATTCCAAGAATGGCATGTAAGATCAACAAATAGATTTCGTTTTGAAGAATGAATAAAGAAAGACCAATGTGATGTTTTGCTCAGCCACTAACTGCAAACAGATTATAAGCTACAAATATTGACGAGTTCTGTAAAACAGTGAAGCCAGGTTCAGAAACCAATTAATCCACAATAGCAAATGTAGCAATATTAATTAATTTTACTCACAGGAGCTCCAACATCACCTTGTGGCCCCTGGCTCCCAGTAATGCCTGGAACACCTGGAGCACCAGGTATGCCCTACATGGGAAAGGAGAAAGAATATATTTAGTGGTGATGACAATCAATATCCATGAATTCTGATGAGAGAAAACTGTGATGGAGAGGGACTTCACAAAGCAGACCGTACACAGACAGATCTGCAAACCAAAGACTGGAGATGCCGGAAGGGAGGACTGAGAAGTACACATTGCATGAAACAGAGCATCGAAAGCACAGCTCTGAGAACAGCACTTGAGAAAAATGGGTTTGTGTCGCTTGCTTTCTGAAACAGCACAGATTGCTGAACCACAAGACTAAATCCTATGACGTTACAACTGTGTTCAGGGGGAATGACTCAGAATATTCTTTGTAAACAGAACAAGATTAGAATCACAGAATCATAGAAAGCTTTAAGTTGGAAGGGACAGTTACAGGTCATCTTGTCCAGCTCCCCTGCAGGAGCAGGGATATCTTTAACCAGATAAGGTAGCTCAGAGCCCCATCCAAACTAACCTTGAATGTTTCCAGGGATGGGGCCTCCACTGCTTCCCTGGGCAGCTTGTTCCAGTGTTTCACTATCCTCATTGTAAAAAATGCATTCTTTATATCCATTCTAAATCTACTCTCCTTTCATTTAAAATCATTATTCCTTGTCCTGTCACAAGATTCTCCATGATTGCGTGGAGAATACTCAGAACCATCAGCAGTTTCACCTGAAATTAATCTTAAATCTATCAAGAAGGCATTAACTCTGCCCAGCTGCCCTATATGAGAAGGATGAGGCTGATTCTGGAGGCAGCACACATCTTGCTTTGAAGGATGAATGCAGTTTCTGCTGTCTTCCTTGGTTACTCTATGAGAGCATTTAAATACTTGCACTCAACTCCAGACCAAGCAAAACTTGGCAGGTCACTTCAACTAACAATCCTAACTGGAATTTCTTACAAAAGAAAATCTTATTTCAAATGTTAAGAGCCCTGACCCCTTCATATAGTGCAGTTACTTGACTAAGAACAAGCTATCAATCTGTTGGGGGAACTGTCTCCCATTCACAAAAGAGACATTTTTTTCTTGAGTTAATTGATAATGGAAATAAATTAAGTGGACAAGCAGCTCTCTGCCAGCCCTATGCATGAGGAGAATTTTAACATCCACGGAGAACCCTTGGCCTTATGCTGTCCACTGAAGCCTAGATAACAGTGACCTACAATCCTCCAAAATCCTGCTGATTTTTACAGGAATGAATGCCATGGCTAATACTCACCGTTGGACCAGGGGGTCCCTGGGGGCCTGTGGGTCCATCTTTGCCAGGAAAGCCCTATAAAAGACAAATACATAGAATTTTATCTGCTTTTTATATGTAAATAATGGATCCATTCAATTCCATATAGAAGATTTTTCTTCTCTCCCCCTTCTTTGTTTTGTTTGTTTAAATTAATAACCGGTGGTGGTGGTTTCTTAGAAGAAATTTCCTTTATTTGCCCCGGGGAGGGTTTATTTCTGAAAAGGACCTATAGTACAGCTGATATTTTTCAAAAATCCAAACAGTCTCACAATACTTTTCAAGTAAGAAGCACCAATGAAAAATTCTTTGTACTGGCAATTGTAACTTCTGAACAAGTTTCACTGAGAACGCTGTCGTGGTGGGGTAGATAAGAGTGTTGTCAAAGTTCTCTACCACAAGATAGGTCACACTTCTACATCTCTTCTCACTGGTTTCAACCATTCCCAGTCCCACTGATTAAGTGCTGAAAGAGGGCAATTGAGAGACTATCTCTCTGCCCAGCGATACTGTACATATGTACTAGCTATCATCATGGTTCTGATTCAGGAAGCCGAAGGAATGCTCATATGTTTTACATTATGGACGTGCTTCAGAGATTCCAGAAATGAGAGCCATAAAATAAAGATAACTTGGAAACTGGAAAGCAAACAAATTATAGGAAAAAAAAGACTGACCAGGTGTAGAAGAAAATGCACTGTTAATAAAGTATTCTTGCAAATTAACCAGTACTCACATTTTGTGTCCACATGCTATGAAATACAGGTTTCTGAACAGCCTGGTCATAAGTCAATTCTTTAATTACTACACAGCCTTAACAGCAGAAAAATGATCTTATCTCTGGCTCAAGACCAGAATATGGAGGTTAGAGTAGAAGGAAATTTTGCGTTTGAGAGTGTTCATGCTGATACACACAGTGAAGAACATTCTAGGCCTCAGTTATCTCATAGAGTTTGTTTCATACTTTTTTCTGAAACTTCATTTCGGACACAGTTTTAGTAATGAATATAGCATGAGCTACTATTTTTATGCTTTATATAATTTGGAAACTATGATTCAAACCTGCTGCCATGTGGCGGTAAAAAAACAGCTGGGGAATATTAGGTGCCATGTACCTGTAGAGCATTTTTTAATATTCTACCAGAAGGGTCTTTCGATGACAAAAATAAGGCACATAATCAACCCATTATGTCATCTATACATTCTTAAACTTCATAAAGAAATACTTTCCTGTTTCACAGTGTAGCCAGATGGCTCCTGAATCTTCAAAGACCAAAGCAGCTCCCCTATCACAGTAAGAACTAAAGCAAATGCAAGAGCTAAGTGTCACTGAAATAAAGATACTAGCAGTGTCTCCATCACAGTAGTTTTAAGAGATATACAGAGAAAAGCCTGCAAGCCTAGGTCAATTAAATACATTTGCAAAGGAAAGTGTGTTCAGTCTTCGAATTTGGTGTTTCTAGAGGAAACAGTGAAAGGTATAAGGAATTTCAAAAAGCATTAAATTTATAAAGTAGGGCTTCTGATATTCTCTGAAGAAGCATTTAGTTGTGAACAATGTTTTGAAAAATTCAGTGATAACTGCTCACAATTTTATAACATGGAATTCTCTAAAAGATAACACAAATGTGACTTGTCTTTGTAACAATAAAACCTTCAGGAAGACAGATACCTTCATATTTACGAGCATGTTTCCCTTTTCAAGGCAAAGATTTAAAGCCTGCGTTTGTTCTTGATCAGTCCTAAAGCAGGATAAAAAGTGGTTGAATCCTCTTAGGGACTTAATTTAACTGGGAGGAGAGAAACGTGGAGCTTTCTACTGACTTCTAGGATCTTGTGTGGATTCACACAAACTTTTAAATAAGAAAAATGCTGTGTATCTTTCCCTTCTCCCATCCTAGTCAAAGAGTGGAAATAACAGTGTGATATACTTCACAGTTCCTTCTCAGCAGCACTCTTACTCTTGGCTCCTCAAGAATCATTTCCTGTCTATTCTCCTAGGATTCATTTCTCTTGGCACTTTGTCTGTATCATTTGGCCACAAAAAAATAATCACCTCCTACTGTATTTGTTAGATGTGGATATTGCTGTTTATAAGTGAAGTCAAATAGAAGTTTGGTTCAAGGAAGAGTATGGCAATACCCATAAAAGATGGAAGACACTTATTTGTGCTCCCAACAGGGTCTGAAGAAGATGTTGCTCAGGCAGTCTGATGGCCAGAATGGATCTCGTACTCATTCTGAACTTGTGAGTAGTGAGCAGAGATTAGTAGGTATCAGGAAACTGGCAGGAAGACCGGGAATGTATTTCTTCTGGCTCTTTCTCCCATTGTTTTTGGTCTGTGTAATGTCAAAGAAAATAGAGCACTGTGAGAATTCACAAAGTTGTATTCTAAGCACTGAAGGCTTAAAGATGTTATTTACTCTCCCATTTATTGAAGTCTCTTCTTTGTTTAACCATCTCCAGAATGACTGGGGGGAATTACACTGCACCACTGTGTTTTCTCTCTGATGCAGTCACATCTATGATAGGAATCACTGTATAGAGCCACTGAATCTCTTCCATGGAGCTGCAAGTCCAAAACCTGAATGGGATAGGTTTTGAAGTACGACGTCAAATGTAGAGTGTTTTAGAATAAAGATGTATATTATTTCATCAGGTTGTATCAGGAAATATTTTGCTGATGATATGAAAAACAGATATGGAGAAATAGTATAGCTATGACAGAATTTTTTATAAGGGATTTTATTTGCCAGAATACAAATGACATCACAGAATGTGGGCACCGCCTAAATCCTCGTAATACCTTAAGTCTGCTGGAGTCAGTGGAGGCTGCTGCTGACCTCACTATAAACTCAGCTTTCAGTGGTCTGGAGTTTATTTGGGATACTCGTGGAGAGCAGGTTTTGATTTTTCAAATAGGACTAAATATTGGCAAAACCTTAACTGAAGCAACTGAGTCCAGACCAGAAAGACTTTCATGTACAGGCTTTAAAAACACTGCAGCCTGGGACCCATGACTACCTCTCTTTGTTTTTTCTCTTTTTCTGATGAAAAATTAAACAAATATTTCTTCTCTCAAGATTAACCACTGTGACCATCAGAGAACCAGTATCTCGGTGTATTAATTTGAGGTGCAGCTTGTGAAAAATTTTGCATCAACCTAGGCTATTTTAAAGTAAAGCTGAGCCAGAAAAAAACCACAAATGTAGTGGGGTTTTTTTGAATAATTGCTCAGAACACACAGACCTTATTTAATCAAAATAAGCTAGTTTAGTCATAACACACAATAATACTGACTTAGCAGTTCCTTTCTTCCTTGTGAAACCACCAGTACCATTTACAAGCTGACTGCCTGAAATTATTTTAGCCTTAATTCTTCATGACTTAAAACACGTATTTCTTGCATAACTTTTGTTAATCGTTCATATTTCTCTTCCACTATTTTTCAGTGCTATTGCTATTAACATCTGGAAGATAAAACTCCTTTCTTGTGTATCTTTGTCTCTTTGACTATGTATTTGCTTGTAAATTAAACAAGTCCTTAAGAAAAAAGGTGTGACTCAGCTCATATCAATACACATAACTACATTTCTGTGGCTTTGTGGAAAAGAACAGGGATTTCCTAGAAGAGAACAGATTGAACACGAGCAGTCAGCACGTCCTTCCAGCAAAGGCAGCCAGCCACAGTTTGGATGTAGGAGCACAGACAGCAGGTTCAGCAGCAGGTTCAGGAATGTGCTCCTTTGCCTCTACTGAGCGCTTTTAAGACTATCTCTGGAGTGCTGTGTGCAGGTTTTTGCCTCCTCATCCCAAGAAAGATTGACATACTGGAGCAAGTCCAGTGTGGGGCCTCCAAGCTCATCAGGGCCCGGAGCACAGGACAAATGAAGAAAAATTGAAAGAAGTGGTCTTGCTCTACTTGGTATTCTTATTGCTGTCCAAACTACTGACCAGAGGAACAAGACATTTAACTAGACTCTTCTCAGAGGTGTACAGTAAGGCAACAGACATAACTGAGAACAGGGGAAATTATCATTACATGTTAGGAAAAAAATGTTACAATGAAGGTGGCCAAATAAATACTGTTACGGGTTGCTCAGAGACATAGACTCTTCATACCTGGAGGTGTTCAAGACTCCGCTTAACACAGTCCTGAGCAACCTGATATGATCAGACAAGTTTTGAGCAGAGTGTTGGAATAGATGGCCTCTGAAGATCCCCTTCCAAATTTAAGTCTATGATTCTATAAATGCCACTAAAAGAGTATGCATTTAAATTGCCTGCTGGAAATGGCTTCTGAGCTTCTGTCCCCTGAGCCACGTGCTGAAAGAGTGGTAATAGGCCCAGCATAACACTGCCAAGAGGAATGATAATTTTTAGACTGCATAGGTCTGTAGCCAATGCTCAAAACCATGTTCTGGCATTAATTTACTAGTCCAGATGTAGGCTTTGTGTCTTACAGCTGTTCTCTCTGCCCTTCCACTCTCAACAGGAGCCATTAGAAGCAGAAGAAATGTTTAAGAGACTGAATTGTTCTCTCTCTCAGTTACAGTGTCTTCAGTTGGGATAAGGTAGTGTTGGTTGATGCTTCTGGACCCTAACCTAGCTTCAGCAGCTGAGCGAGTGAAATCAATCCTTGACTGTTTAACTCTGTGGTCCCATCCCTAGCAGACACACAGGGAAGCAACTTTTTAACCTGCTAAAGAATAACCATGCAGTTTTGTCAAGGAGAAGCTTGGCCAGGAGAAGGCACACCTGAGGAAACCACCGAGTGAAAATGAGCAGTGACAACATCACAGGCACAAGAGATAAAAAGTTGGGAGTCAGAACAGTGAAGATTCCTCCCTACGTTGTGTCATCAGGGAGAGCGTGCTTGCCACTCAGGATGATGCTTCTCATGTTGCAGCTGTGTAGATCTGTCCTCTCAGGTGGCCTACACTTCACAAGAAATAACAATGATTGCAATTGTGACCTGAACTTGAACAGCAGACATCGAGATATGGGAAAAGGAAGACTTTTCCTCTTCTACCTACACATCTAGACAAGGGTCAGTCTCAGTCTGCTTCCAGACTTCATACTCTTAGTTGAACAAGATGAACCAAAAACATGACAGAGAGTAATTACTCTCTACATAATCACCAGAAGTATGATATCAGTTTGGAGTCTCCTGCATATGCAATTCAAGCTATATCTTTCTACACAATATGCGTGCGAGATCTGATGGAAAAACACAGTCTTTTCTCTTTAGTAAAACCTCTTTACATTGGTTGGACTCAATGATCCAAGAAGTCTTTTCCAACCTAGTGATTCTATGATTCTATATTGCCAGCTACAAATCTGGGGCAGTAAGAGAGGACACCAAACAACCACAGACCCAGCCATAAGATGAAAAGAAATCATTTCCTATTTTATAACATCTTTTATGACATTCTTTTATAACTGGAAGTTGATGAGAGGACAGAGAACTGATCTTAATGTGGAGTGTGAAATGTAGATTTAAACCATTTACTAGGTAGGTTCAAAAATATTATCACAGATATTCAGAAAAAGTTTGGTTTATTATCAGACAACCTATATTTTACTCTGATTCAACCTTCACACAGTATTTTTATTACATTCCACCTTCCTTCACAGTAAGCACATTACACTATGAAAATGATCTTTGTATGAATTCACACAACTGAGAGGGAAGATGCTCTACATCAGAATGAGGAATTAAACCCCATGAAAAAAAAACAATCCAGAGACTAAAAAGCAGAAGTTCAGAAATACAAAAAGAACCTTTACAGACTAATCATTAAATTAAAATATTAAGAGGAAAAGGTGACCATTTCTGAACTGATTTCAACAATAAAACCAGAAATGATGAATGCTAGAAATCAAAACAAAAAGGAAGGAAAAAGAACCCTGTAAGTGATGTGATTCCAACTGTCGGTAACTGAAAGCAAAAAAATCTCCATTCAAGGACTTCTTTAGTCTAATATCACATTATCTCCAGTTCAGCAAAGCTCTCTGAGCTTTCCCAAGAAATATATCGGGTGCTTAGCTCCCAATAAAATTGAAGTGATTTAGCCACCCGTTTAAGTATTTTACAGCACTGGTACCACTATAATTAAAGCATTTTAAAGAACAATAAATACTAATGAAGAAATTAAGACTAAGCCAACAATAACATAGAAAATCTAACTCATAGTAGTATAATAGCTGGAAAACATTTTGGCATCTTGGCTAACAGGAGTAAGCCCAATAAAGGGAATATTATGCAAAAAGACAATTTACTTCACAGGAATTTTCCAGTTCTCCTTCGCTCTTGCTGCAGTTATGTCCTTTAAAAGCCTTTCTCCAGCATTTAGCCTTCAAAGAAACTGCGGTGAAATCATTGGTTTGAATCTTCATGCATTAAAAGCAATTTTATGCTGTCATACATTCACAGAAATCAATTGAGTTACAACACCATAAAATTAGTATACTGTTATTTGTTGCCATAGAAATAATTGCTGCTGGACAACATTGCACAAGTGTCACACAGAGTCAGTAACAGGATAACAGACCTAATTTTATGAGATGTAGGCTATTTATCCAGCTTCTTTGATTAACACCAGAAGAATATGAACACATGAACCAAGCCTCATTACCATATCTATAGAAACTGGCAATTTCTGTAATCTCTCTGCCTTATGATACACAACACTGGGGTCTTCTATGGAATTAGCACAGCATGACCTTTCCAGGCTCTATGAAAAGCCTTTGTTCCACTATTCACCCTCCAACTTTCCTCAGAAACGCCATCTCTCTGCAACAACCTGCTGACATGGGAAAACTAGATCAGTTCTAAACCACTGGCTGACGACAAGGTATGGCTGAGGGCTGTCACTGCTAAATATAAAGTTAGCTACAGAATAAAGTGAAAACAGAGTTCACTTCGTGCTGAACTGAAAGATGTGGAAGGTCCCTCATGATCAGGAATGCAGAAAGAGGAGGCACACACCACTCACATGTACAACATCTCTCACCAAGTCCTCATGACCAAGACTGAACAAAAAAGAATTATGAATATGTAAATCTTCAAGTGAAACTGAGAAGTCGTATTTAATAATGAAGTTGTCTCGTAGAAAATAACCTAGTATTGTGATAACAATAACATTCCAGTGCCTGGTTAATAATGAAGATAGAGGGAAGACTTCTTACAAGTCTGACTGTACACAGGGAGACTTTGTTATCAATTATTGGACTGACCGTAAATATCTTCATTTGTTCTACCAGAAGCACAATAAGGTTGACTAAATTTTGATATTATACTTCATCTTTCCCTTACGTCCGCAGTTTCTATAGGTATTGTTTTACAGTCTATATTAAATTCGCTTGTGGTCTCTGTTAATTAGCTACAAAGCAAATCTAGATCATTGCAATGGATTGCACGCAAATTAAGTACAATTTAAGCATCATCTAATTTTAAATATATAAGCAAACAAACTAATCGGCAGAGCTGGATGCTATTGACATTCATTCCTATCAAATGCATTAAATACAAATGTAGTTTGTGTCACCTCATTACACACCTAGTATTTCTCAACACAGACCTAGCAGAGGGAAGGATATTCCACACTATCTCTCCCTTCTTTACTGATCGGCACAGAGATACAGGTCTCCAGAAATGATAGAATACAAGTAATGTAACTAGAATAAATCAACCACACTGGAAAATATCCATTATGGAATGGAAATTCTTAAAACAAATGGAAAACGTGTTCACCTTACCCTTTGACCTTGAGCTCCATCTCTTCCGGGTGAACCTGATGCTCCTGGAACACCCTAAGCATTATAAAAGGAGGGCAGATGATTAGATCAATCCCACAGAATCCAACTAAATCACTTTCCAGTAAAACTGTATTATAGGCTTTTGGATAAACGTTTTGAATAAATGGAACTCGGCATTCAATAATGGGCAGGGTCATAAAGAGGATTCAGTAGAAAAGGTATTTCTGTGAAACGAGAGATGGTTAAATACACATTGTTAAAATGCACAGGCTTCATAACCCTCACAACAATCCTCTGCTAAGACAGCTGACAATTTTGTCAAGTTAGGCTTCCTGTGTCACTGAAAATGGGCTTAATTGCCTACATCATTTCAGCGTCATGTCAGTGTAACTCCACCACAGGACATTAGTACCCTATCCTAAAAATGCAACTGCTATTTCTCTCTCTCTCTGCTAAAATGCAATCTCTTTCCATATTGTTTGAAGTCAGTGCAGCGATATCAAAGAGGAAATCCTGCCTGAGCAGCATTGCGTGTCCGACAGTTCCCCATTGTTCGGATAAGCATTGGCTCACCAAAGCTGGAGAGCACCAGTCTGGGAACATCACTGCAGTGTTCCAGAAGGCTAACAAAACTGATCTATGAGGAAATGCAGTATGAGTTTACTATTCCTAGTACATATGAACAAGAGAGGGGAAGCTGGTAGCAACCAACAAATACTGGAAGGATATTGTCAGCAGAAGAGGAGCATCTGAAAAGGGAAAAGCAAATGATCCTGAAAAGCACCAAAAAATTGGAATACTATCTCCAGAATAAATAGCATACACCAAACTGACTAAGATTCACTGAATACTACAGCTTCTAAAGAGGCTGATGTTGTGAAAGATAGCATCAAAAAGATTGAGTGTCTGATCTGTCCTCCTAGATAATTCCAAGAGGGATTTAATGGATTTAAAGTGAAAACAATCAAATGTTATTTTTGTGTAAGTGTAAGCAGAAATCTAAGAGTAGATAGTTTCTGAATCTATGGAGAGCCAAATTCAGTGTTTAACAGGGTTAAGAAAGCGACTGGTTCTTCAGACCCCAAATTATTTGGTCACTGGACACCGCCATATCCTATGGCCTGGATATAAATCTCTGTTCAAATTCACCCCAGTAACACACTCCTCAGGAGCTGTGAATATGTCCCCTAGATTCACATTGGTGTTAATTCAACATTCGACCTTAGTAAACGACAGGTTAAACAATAACTTAGGGAATACCTGCAGGCCAGGAAAACCAATGTCTCCTTTCTCTCCCTTTTCACCTGGCGGCCCCTGCAAATTAAAAATCACACATAGTAAACCAAATGCCTGGTTACTTTCCTATCTTTCAATAGTTCCTTTCAGCTTCTTTTAACCAAACAACTATTATGAAAATAAACTATTTTTCCCACTGAAAGGAAATCTAGAGACTCTATTTGCAAAACTGTAAATGAAGAATTTACAAATATAGAAAATAAAGAAAATAAAACAAATTGTAAAAGACTTCAGAAATAACCTGACTAAACTATAGCCATTATGTAGTTATTTTCTTGTCTCCTCAAAGGAATCTGTCTTCAGTCCTCAGAATTGTGTGCTATAATGATGAAACCAGTGGATTTCTAGGGTACCTAGATGTGTTTCTGCAATATGTATGCATGACAAAGGTATACTTTTCAAGATAATAAGCTCATCATAAGTATATTTTATGCAGAAACACAACTACTCTATCAAATAACTATCCTTATAATTAATGTATTCTGTATCATTTTCTAATAAGAGCATCATCAACCAATCTGGCAAATCACTTCATTATATTTTACAGCAGTATCACTTAGGCGAGGTAAAAAGAAGTGTAATATACTCTAGTAAATCTTGGAAAAAGTCTAGCAGAAAAAGATATGCATCTACTGCCTGTGTGTACTCATCTAACTAGGCTGTATATGCCCACATCTGTATATGAAACAAGGTTAGTGCTGCTGGTTCATTATTCTATCAATGCGTCTTTATGTTGAAATTCTGAGACATTTCACAACAGCATTGCAGACTCCAGGCTTAGTCATCTCCTCTGGTGATAGACTCTAAGTTTAGTGAATACTCTTGCTTAATTTTGGCAGTGAATATGGGGATACCTTTCAAGTCAGAACTGATCTGGGGTGAGCAATACCACAACCAGAAAAAGATAAAATATTAACATTATAGTTTGGGGCCATGTTACAGCCCCCACTGTAATTTTTTTTTTCACTTGCCTCCAGGCTTGGATGCTAATGCCAAGGTCATATTCAACCTACAATCAAATTTCTTCAGCTAACTAAAAGTTCAGACACAATCAGGAATGTTGGCATTGAACCCACATCTACTATTGGTTAAACACAAATCTGTGATTCACTTCAAATATTAAAATTCAGATTTTGATTAGGGATATTTCAGTCTAGTCTAAGATACGTGCTGTTCAAAACATTACAGGAAAGAACCCTAGTGACATTGTAAGTCTCACTGGAAGCCCTTGAATAGAAAGTCCACTGGGTCCTTGTGGTCCTGGAGGTCCTTGTGGTCCAGGAACACCAATTTCACCTCGAGGTCCATCTGGTCCCTGAAGTAACACAGGAGATAAGTTAAACTCTTATCATATGGAGAAAGGCGGCTTCTGTTTGAAGAATTAAATACCAATAGACTCAAAAACATCTGAAATTTGGGTTGACATTTTATTGAGCCATTAGGGTTCAATTTAAAACTGTCTGGTTCCTTTAAAAATACAAAAAAATGAAGATTTATGCTGTGACAGCAGCATTCTGAATTTTATAGCTTTTAACAAGGAACAAACAGGACAGGCAATTGTTTTCAAGAGAGACACACCAAATACCAATGGTATTTCACTATACTTTTTCCTCAGCGATGTTAGAGACAATCTGGAATTCATTTCAAGGTTTACATGCAGCAGAAATAAAGTGAGAACTTGTGCATCTGTCAACAGCAAAGCACTGTACAAAGTACCTTTGGACCTGGATCACCACGATGACCTTTGGCACCTCTGACACCTGGACCGCCCTGTGAACCACAAGCACAGGACTTGCTGAAAACCAAATCTCTCAAATAAAAATTAAATCCAAAGAAGCCAAACAGTTTTTTCTTGTTCCTGAATCAGTGTTCAGGAATCAGTGAATATCCTGTCCATATCTTTCCACTGGAGTAATTAAACTGAAAACATACTTAAGTGTGGCCATACACAAGAACAGATTTAAACACAGATGTGACCACTTTATAGAGCCAAGAATGCACACCACGTAAGAATCAAAATAACACTGGCAGCTCAAGTAGGGCTGGAAATGTGTACATGCGGTCATGGGTTCCCTTCCAGTTGTTGAAGCCTCCTGTACATCTGTCTGTTCTTACCAAAATCACCACAGTGTTAAAGGCTGAATTTCCTATGACTAGGGAATATTTTCCAGCAAGGACAATTCCACAATCTGCTAGATTTATCATGGTTTAATTTGGAGCTACTCTTAGGTAAGATACTCTTGCCCATTTTTCTCTTTTTTTTGCTCCTTTCAGCGGTGCCTACATCTGTTAATCATTTATTAACCAACTGTTGCCTTTTTTATGGACATTGTCTGAGGCAGTGGAGTTGCATATATCTATGGATGGCTGCCATGAATGTGTTTTGCATATACACGCTGCATGTGCTTTGTCCTCTAGGAAAGCATACAAGGATTTTTTTCCCCCCTGTTTTTTTACGGATCAATTTCCCTCTTCCCCCATCTGAGTATATTGCTTAATCTCTTGGAATATGGGCTTTACAGGGATTCTGACCTTGCTTGTACTCAAAAACGGCCTTGTGCAACTAGGCACCATAACTGAATAGCATTCTTTAGAAGCTAGAATAAGTACTTAAAAATTTAACAGCAGCTACATTAAAGACAGAAAAATATAATATATGTTTATCAAATTAAATGCATATGTAGTATCTCTTATTCTTTAACTAGGAATGCCAGTAACAAAGACATTTGGAAGCACAAGGATACTACTGCTTTTCAATGAAGGTATCACGATAAAATCTTCATATGCATGATAACAGAGCAGTTGGCCACTCCTTTTCCCAGTTCCTTCAGTCTTCTCACTTCCATCCCACAGCTCTATGGCCACAGCTCATTCCATCACAGTCAGCTCCATCCCTAAATTCTCATCCCACACTCTGCACATACCCATGTTCCACTTGCCAGCTCCCAGATTCCAGGTCCTCACATTTCTGCATTCCAGCCCAGTAGCTCCCTCTGCCCTTTCTACTGTCTCTGCCCTTCTCCCTCCTCTCTCTCAGATTAAAAATTCCTCTGCAAATACTCAGCAAAATAACTGCAACATTTTAACATAAACAAAATCACACGTTTTTCTCCCATTTTGTTCTCAGAACAGATTACATTTTTTACTGAGTAAGAACATATACCTAAAAATAGCCTGATGCTGAGCCATTAAATCATATGCTTTGAGATTCACACCGAGTTTGGTATACTTATCCATGTTTTGAACCCAGTAACCATTGCTTGGTAAAAGCACAAGTTCCAGTAAAGCATTGATTTAAGATGAAGACATCACAAGAGCCTCCCTTATTTTTCTCATAAACTTGTTTTGGTAGTTATTCCCCAGCACTACTAAGCTTGTGTGACTAATTTCAAATTTTACATTTCTTTGGCTTCTATTTCTAGCTAAGAACTCTTGTTATGCCCTTTTCTTTTTTTTTTAGATAACTTCTTAATAGCCAGATCTTTCCCCTAGAAATAGTTCTTACTAAGTCATATCAAGTCACAGCCTTATTTCTTCTCAGTAGTTAAAACCTATGAAACACCAAAAGCTTTTCTCTGCAATTAAACTCCAGTCCTCCAATATTTCTTCTCTCCTTCCTCACCTTCTCTAGTTCTGCAGCACTCCTTTCCAAATGCAGGTATTGGTTTTGTGTGATATGTTATTTTTACCTTGCATGGTGAGCTTCAGACAGCATGATCAAATTCTGGCAAAGATGAAGCCATAAAAACAGTATCCCATAAGGAAAACTGTCACATAATCTTAACTCTAAATGATACTTTGTCTTACCCAAAATGACCCATTTCCTAAAAGAGCTTAAAAATGTATCCAGAGCTACTGCCTCAAACAAATGGAAGCCTTTTAATTGGAGTCTTTTAGTGTAATGTCTAAAACTGGCTACCTGGTAGAACCCTGATCCCTTAAACAGAAAAATCCTTGGCTTACAGTAAAGTCACGTGGCAATTTAACAACTTGGAGCAGTATTGACCAGACATAGCACATGACTTTTGGTTGGCACAGAGATGAACACTGACTTTATTCTTTTGCTCTGCTTTTTCCTAGGCCTTTCACTTTTTTTCCAGAACTATGCCATCTAACTGTCTGGCAAAAGAAATATTGCTTACAAGAGGCTGAGTTCCAGAATCACATACTCCCTTGCATAGGCAGGGATTTTCCTTCTTGATTTTAAGCCTCCTCTTGCATGGCACTATGCTACTCAAAATACAGTTAATCCTAAATGTAATAAATAGAAGTACATTATTTTACTGCTGGATTAAGCTTTAGCAATTCCCGATTTGTATATGCTTTGAACTACAGTAACTCCAGTCAATTTTTAAACATTTTAAAACATTTTTCATTATAGTGTGAAATGTGGTCAAACTACTAAATTTCAGTTGCATTTTTCTGTGAACTACCCCACTGTCATTTCACAGACTACAAACTGGACATGTCTATATGGAAATTAAAACCTTAATCCATATTTGATTTACGATCTACATTGAAATAGGAGAGCAGAAAACTTTTTCCTTGTTCAAGATACACCTCTTCAGTGAATTTTCTCCTGACTTCCTTTTCAAGTTTCTGTACCAAACCTTGAAGAACAGTCCTTGCAAAAAGTCTCACCTCTCAGTTGTTACTAGGATAAATGTCTGCAAGGATCTACTATGTGAATGTCTTCTGTGCAAGTTAATTTTATAGTTCAACATGTAATTTGTGCACTTTAACCTTTTCAGAAATTTATTTTCCTTCACATTCTTCGCTTTTTCTCTTTTAAATGTGCTCTTGGAGCACCCAGGACACAGTAGGAGCAGAGAAACACACAATTCAAACTTGTTCACAAGAAGGTCTTGCTTCAAGCTAACTTAGCAAGCAGCCCTAAAATGCCAATCAGAGTTATCGGTTGAGTTGTAAAGGGAAAAAAACACAATCATTCTACAAATATCCCATTTCAGATTCTCATTAAACCAAAGCAATAACAGACCATTGCAAACAGAGCCTACAACTTTTCTAAACTGCAAAAAATCAGACTTGGGATGTGAACTTTAGTGACCTGTATCTTAATTGTCTGATCTGATCCATAATCTGATTTCTTCCATGTGCCAGGAAAGAAAGAGGATATTTATCCCATCTTTCTAAGATCCTAATATAAGATGGAAGGAAAGTTAAATAATTGCTTTCCTGAAGAGACTTGGTTATGCAAGGAACTTAGATATACACTCACTTAACACTTACACAGTAAACACTTAGATGAGTTCTATGAAAATAACGCCACAGATTATAGGTAGAAGTTGTAACAGTGTGTACTTCGTCATTCAATGGCAAGCTGGAGAAAGTTTCAATTGAAATTTCACCAAAGTCAACTCATTTCATCCACTCTTCCCTTCACCATTTTTGGGTACCTCTGTACTTCTAGGAGCTCTCAGAAGAACCAGCACTTTCAGTTCTGCTTTCCAACAAATGCTATACTCAGGTAGAACTTTTAAGACAGAAGAGTCTTCTTTCATCATATATTACACAAGTGGCATTGTCATACCCCATATCCTTAACTCCTAATACTGTAAACTGAACATTTCTGAAAGCTAAACTCCAAGCTACACTTATAACACATGTGCTAGAGTAGGCAGATAGCATTGATTAAAATATTGAAAATAAATGGTACTAACTATGACATATCTACTAATGCTACAGACAGGTAACAGGATTCAAGGCCTAAAGCCTACCCTAACTGCTTCAGGTCTTGATTAGAACATTAAAAATTTGGCTAACCTATTGAGAAAGATTTTTTACAGCATATTCCTTGGCATCTTTGCTATAAATTGAAGGTAATATTATCTTGTCGCCAATATTTAAAAGCCTAACTTAACCTTAATAGTTACATCATGGGAGTATATATCTTAGAATAAAGATGTCCAGTGGACTTTGTGGCACAGTTGGCTACAAACCTGAATAAAATCTTACCGGTGGTCCAGGAGGTCCAAGGGGACCCTTATTAGCTTCTGAACAGGAACATGAATGAGGAAGGGCAGGGCAGTTTTCCTCATCTCTCTAAGGAAAGATCAGGATAGAAAGAAAATTATGTCCAAAACTGTGATTCAGAAGAATTTTGTGAACCTAAGACACAGCACTGTGTGGATGCCTCACGTGCACCATCATGATTTAGAAAAATACATCACATTGACTTTGAATAGGATAAGTAATCCAAGCAGACTTAGGCTTTTTTGAAGTCTCTTAACCATCCATTTCCATTAATACATTTGTTAATAAAGGAGAAAGAAAATGCAAATTCTACAGCTACTGAAAGAGGTTTCTTACCAAGCCAGGAAGCTCACAGCATTTGTCCCGATTGGCCCATGAGGTAGCACAAACAATGTCAAACATCTGTAATTGCAACTGTTTAAAAAAAAGGGTGATGTACAAAATGATTGTTAGTTGTAAGATCAGTGCAAAATGGAGCCATCATTAAGAAAAGCCACCTTGAGTCAAGCACTCGGATTAGACAAAGGAAAAGCTATCAGCTGAGAGCAGCTAGCCACAAATATGCTAACTTAAATGCCTTGTGTTCTAACTGACTTGTCCAAACTATTAGACATTACCTGGACTCAGAAAGCTGTTCAAGGTTAAATGTCACAGGCATTTGTTAAATTATCCTCATCTCCTCTATTAAATTCCTGATTTTGCCCAATGGTGTCGGCTGATACTTTTTTCTGGCAAAGGAGGCATCAACAGACAGACAAAAGAGAGCTCAGCTCTCAAAACTGAGTAATTTTGCTTAATACACTTGTATGGTGCTCAGATTTTTATCTGGGACAAGGTCTCCTATAGCCTATTACTTAACTGGAGCTGAGCCACAAATAATATTTATCATCTTCTCTAGTTCTATTTTATTTCAGAATATGCCCCCCTCTTATCCATATTATCCCCAGGCAAAAGTTTAAGGATGGTAAAGAGCTTGCTCAACACCTGACAACACTGGGCAGAAAAGAAGATTTCCATCACAAGTCTGGGAAAATGGTTTGGCGAAGAACTTAATCTACAAGAACGCACACATTTGGTAAAAATAACAGCTCTAGGTACTCATAAACAGTATTCTAAATAGGACTCAGTGGTAAAACCAATTCTCCATTGCAGCCTTGAACTGAACAAAGGGGTTTAGAGAAATGAAGCTTTCTTCTGTTATTATTTCTATTCCTTTTCCATGCCTTATTTATATGCATACTGAATAGAGAGGGGAATGGAACAGAACGTCCCATTAAATTAACCCCACATGTCAGAAAATTTGAGGAACTGCTAGAGATAGAACTTTCTTTGGTTTTGCTCCCATTATTATTTTTAGTGGCATTATTTTAACACTAGAACTTAAAGGCTTTCTTAAAATTGCACCACTTTTTAAGCTGTTAAAACGAACTACATATGTGCTTCTTTAGATTTGCTCATATTTTTTCTTATGTAATTCAATTACTATATTGTAAGCAAAGGAATACTTCCGTATACATAGAAATACTTCTTATCTGCCAGCAGATGAACTGGTTTGTAGGTATGCTGTACCACAGATGCAGATACACGTGAGCTCACTCCATGCTAAACATTTTAAGCAGCTGAAGTACAGCATGAGGGCAGCTTTTGGATCCTTGGTTTGACTCCACAAAGCTCTATCCTGATTCCAACAAGTCTGTGTGTGTGGCTACCTCAAATGCAAGCTGGCTCCATGTGGAGTCACTTAGATGTCTCTTTGCTACATATCCCAAAGCTACTAATTATGGGAGAACTTGTTAGCTTGAGTACAATAGCACATGAACATGCACAAACATACTGCTCTGGGAGTCAGAATGACTGGCATTTTCATGATACTACACTTAAGACATCCCAGAAAAGGAGTGCAGAAACACCTGAGCTGGTTTTGCAGAAAGCAGCTCAGGTTTAGAAGTAAGACTTTCCCATAAGGCAGTCCATTCCAGTGCTATTCTGTTATCCTGAACAACAAAAGGTTGACAGTATTGGCTAAATTTATACAATCCTGCATTATGCATAATTTTCTCTGGCTCAGACAATCTAGAGAACCATAGTGATAAAGCATGTTGGTATAAATTAAAGAGCAAATAGACATTCCCTGAATTGCTGTATTCACCATCCAAATGTTGAATGACTCAGTATTCTTATTTTAAAATATTACGTAGGTTGCTATGACTCAAGCTAAATAACTAAACAAAGCTTTCTTTGCTACGGTTAAACATTTATTCATAATTCTCCACATTCATAGTGATTTTGCTTTCTAAATATCTAGCCCTGTAAGCAGAACCAGTAAGACAGAAAAGTCTGTCTCTCTCTAACTGGTCAGGCTACAATTCTGTAAAGTTTTCTCAAGAGGAGAACACTTCTCATATTACTTTTTTTAACACTACATATATACTAAGGTAAAAAAGTGACGTTTAAAAGGAAGCATAAATAAAGAGAATGTTTGTGAATTGTAAATAAACAATATTTTAAAGCTGCACTTCTCATTAAATCCCATTGAAAGAATAAATAACATTACCTGCTGCACATCATGGTCAGCTTTCATTGCTCAAGCTGGCTGTAACATCAAATCTAGATATGCCTGACTATTACTGGATTTTAAAAAAGCTTGGCATCTTTAGGCTAATCCTCTTTTTGTCCTATCTATCTCTATTTCTGCCTCTTCATTAAACTGCTGCACACCACACCCATTGATGGGAAAAAAAGTCTGATACAACTATGTTCCCTCAAAATAGAAAATTTTTGAAAAATACAAGTGATTTATTAAAAAAACATAGAATCATAGAGTCATAGAATCAAAGAATAGTTTGGTTTGGAAGGGACCTTAAAGATCATCTAGTTACAATACCCCTGCCACGGGCAGAGACATCCCATCAGACCAGGCTGCCCAAGGTCCCATTCAACCTGGCCTTGAATCACTTCAGGGATGAGGCACCCGCAGCTTTCCTGGGCACCGGTGTCAGTGCCTCACCACTCTCATGGTGAAGAAATTCTTCCTTATGTCTAGTCTACACACTAAAGACATTCTGACAACGTCAACCTGTTCCATGTGAATACAGTCAGAACAAAACATCCATATTTTTATTCCAAAATAACTGCCTATCTGTGTTTATTTTATACAATAAGCATCTCTAAAAGTAAGATTAAAGCATTTCATGAAAACACAGCTAATAGAAAAAAAAAAGAACTTTTCAGAACTATCAGGAACCCCCAGTTTTCCTGTTAATTCAAAACAATTTTCAAAATGTTTTACAAAAAAAAGAGTTCATTATATGTGTGGCTTCATGAATCTCTACAAAGGGTGAAGATACTGGAACAGAATAAATGCCAGTATTCTGTTTCCAACGGTGACATGAGCGATATTTAATGAAGCACAAGGGTGTAAGTCATCCTTCTGCCTTACAGTTTACTAGCTTCAAAGGACTTCCAGATCAGGGATTTCTAGTGCCAGATTAGTTAACCACCCACATTTCCCTTTCATTCACTTGTCAGGGTTTCCCTACAACTTACATAAGTATTTAGCACCTACAAAATTCTATAGCAAGGAGCTGCACTGATGTACTACTACCTGTTGTGAGAAGAACCTCTGTCCTGCCACCTACTACCTTCCATTGATGTCCTCTAATTTTTTTGAGTTCATTCATGCCTGAATTGTGACTATTCATACAAGTTCTACTCAATATAAAAAAAAATATGCAGAAAGGAGACTTTAAAGAATAGTATTTGGGTGCTTTCTTGACCTGCTTTTATTTTGATATATTTGGTAATACTTGAAGGCAGCTAAACAGTACTACAGAATAAAGAATTTCCCTCTTCAGCAACAAATTTATAGTCTTACATCAGTTTTACAGTTCATATGAACAAACAAAATTTTTCAATGAGTGGGCAGTGTGACTTATCTTTTCTAGATTCCTGGGTTTTAACAATAGACACTATTTCTTTCCACTTCCTCACAAAGCCTTCTCTTATTGGAATATTCCTTAAGTTTGCCTTTTTCTGTTTCTATTAGTATGTGACTACAAAGGTTTCTCTGTGTAATTGTCTTTACAGGCTTCATGTAATTATTATCCATAAGTCCGAGGCCTAAAGGCTCTTTTTTGTACACAGAGATATATTCTGAGGGCTTCTTTTTTACTAAACAAGAATATTTCCATATAGTGGCAAGAAAATACATTTTTGAAACCTCATTCCTATTCAAGTCAAGCCTTGAGTACAAGGTTCACATTCTCAGCTAACTTCATTTCTAAGGGCAAAAATGTTCAAAGAAAACTAGTACAGGGTACTGCACAGCAAAGCAGCTTTCTTAAGATCATGACCAGGTTGTCAGTTCTTCCTTCAATAACTAAATCTACCTGAAAACTCCAAATAAACTTTCTTAATAACATCTGAAGTGAAATGGAAAGAGTGTCATGCTCCCACACTGGAGCTTTACTGTTTCAAAAATGAGTTCGCTGTGCTTCAACTGAAAGCTAACTGCAATTATTCTAAACACTTGGTATTATGGTATTTTAAATGGTTTAAAGAATTTTTCTTGTTCTACTTACGGGTGCAGAGTTGTCTCTTGGTCCTCTGGATCTGACCATTCTCCCCAGCACTTCTATGCCATCAGAGCTAATATTCCCTGCAGCATTAATGGTCTTCTCACCCACTTGCTTGCAGTCAATAATTATTTTGGCCGTAGTCTTGCTGATAACAACATGCAGCTAAGCAAAAGAAAAGTGTTTTAACATGCAAAGAAGCACATAGGCTATATTAATTTCCTAGGAAAAGGGGATCATTTTTTGTCGTGAGCTCTTAACTCTGTTTGCTAACAAAAATCAGAGAAAAGCAAATAGCAAATAATCTATATGAATTCTACAGGTTACTTCCAATCCAAATTGTTCTATGGGTCTAATATGTTTAACGGATTTAACTTATTTACATGCTTATAAAACATCTGCATACAAATTGGCACCTTAAATAATTTATTCAATAAGAAAAGAGTTTATCCCTGACAACAGACTGCAAAACCACTTTGGTTTATGTGATCAGTTATAATATCTTGGCCTTGCATGATCCTGCTACATAGCACTGGACCTCACAAATACATCCTTCATAGCCATTTGCAAAAGCCAAAACCAAGTGGTAAAATTTAGCCTGTAAATTATACATTAACTGCACAGTAAAACCTTCTGTAATGAAGTTTATACACTGAAAAAAAAATCACATCAAATGCAGTACAGAAAAGCAAAGCACAGAGACAAAGTTGCTTCTTCTGCCTTTACTCCCATTCAGTTGTCCTTCACTGATGCAGCAAAACAGAGAAGACAATCCTAGCCACAACTGTCCTGTCATGAGGAAACTCTCAGTTAAGAAAGGGAAGAACAATTTTTTTGTGTGGGAGATCAGATTAACAGCTAGTAGAAATGCAGTATCTTATCTGCATCACTACCCTCCTAGGAGACCTGAGCCCAGGGTGAGAGAATGCCAGGAAGAACTTCTGTAGTTGCCTTTGCTCTGGGCTCAGCTGAAACTAAATAACTTAAAAGCTGCTAACGCATTTGGTTTCCTGCGCTTTTCAAACACATGTATAGCAAGGACCATAATTCAAAATGCAGAAAAATACTGAAGCGGAAAAGTTGCTAAAGCCTCATATATTCCTCCAGAGCACAAGTTAAACTCAAAATTAGCCCCCACCACTAACATGCTCCCCGCTTCTCAGTGCACTGATTAAAAAGGAAGTACAGAAAAGTTAAACTCTGTGAATACTGTCCCTCAGTCCACAGTCTCGTTTTTTGGATACAAACATCAGGAATAAAAGTGAACAACAAAAGCACCTTTCACAAAAAAATATGTGTTACAATCCCAGCACTACATCATCTGCTTTTAGAAAGAATGTTACAAGTTCTCTTAACAGCCAAGAAAAGTTTGACAAGGCATAGTCTTTAAAACATGCTTAAAAATTACAACTGTGGTGAAAAGAAGAATAAGTGGTTTTGCTGGACTTTTTCCTTTCATTTTGAGTGACATTTCCAATCCAATCCTTAAAAGGAAAAGCCAATTTATTTCCAAATTTCAAGCAAGTATTTTCAATCAGCTCTAAAACACAAGCTCAAAGCATGGAATGAAAATTGATAAAATAACTTCATCATAAAAACTATGATTTGTTTAATGTTAATTCAATATTGCAGACACATAAGACAGTTTGGTACATGATTCTTAATATGCAAAATACGTTTCTTTTGGCAATGGCTGACCACATGAAAGAAGATTTCAAACCATGAAAAACTCCCAAAACTTTCCTTAGAGTGGGTTTCCTCCCCCTCCCCCCCATATTACCATTACAAACCTTATGAAAACTCCCATAAAATATCTTCTTTATTTCAGGACCTTCAAAAGTCACAGTCTGAAAATCGCCTTTGTAGTCGTAGTTAAAGAAAGTCAAAGTTTTACCACCATCTGTGTGAGAATAAAAATAAGGGCTCTACGTTAGAAGTAGAAAAGGCCTGACAGATTATTTGAAAGGTTCAATTTTGCGTTAAACAAATAAGACCAAACGTGTCATATCCTATCACATGCTAGTAAAACATGTTCACAAGTGATATACTGACCTAGAAGTATCATAGTAAGTTTTTTTAGAGAAATGTTCTTTCCTGGCTTGACAAAAAGGATGGGCCAATATTTGGGAGTCTACCCAATCCTACTCTCCATTTAGTTCTCTGTGGGACTTGGACAAGAAATGGAGGCACAGATCCTCTAAGCTAAGCTAGCTAAATGTCTAATTCCCAACTATTTAAAAAAAATTGTAGGAAAGATAGAAAGATAAGTACTAATATATGATTTTTAAAATTGGCAGCTATAATGGGTAGCTATCATAGTATCTACATTTTTTCAACAGTAAATACGGAAACTTTCTAAATTATAATCCTTGTTTTACAGCTGTGGAAATCAAGTCAATTAGAAACGAAAAGAGTCATCACCAGTGCTATCATGAGACTGCCTTACATCTATGTACACTGTACTCTTAGTACCACTGCATATAAAGACAAACTCTATTAGAACCAGATTCAGAGCAGTGGAAATTATAAAAGCAAATGAGCAGCTCCCTTAGATCAATTTCCATCCAGTACAGCTCTTTGGATTTCAGTTTCATTGCTCCTACTTTAGAGCAGTTCAACTCTAAGTTCAAATTCAATTAAATTAAATCTAAAACACATCCGTTAGGGACTATCGCCTTCCAGATTCAGGTGGTTGTTTCTGCAGCAGACAATACATCAGCAATAACATATACAGACACAGAATGAATGATTCATACAGTTAAAGAAGAAAAATAACTGATAAAATAGAAAATACATACTGTCTAAAATAACTCCAACCAGGGGCTCATATCCTTCATTTAAAATCTCCCAGAGAGCAAATGGCTCCTGAGGAGTGTCAGGGAGTATACGGAAGAGAAATGTAATGGTATAATCAGAAGGGAGACCTTCAGGATGCAAATACCTGTAAGAGACAATGTTTTTTAAACTGAAAGAAAACATTAAATCTGGTGATTTACACACCCTGTGTTCACTTAACACACTTTCTACGATGCTGTATATTTCTTCGGAAATCAAGACTGAGAAGCAATATGAATAAACATTTGCAAAATCAACTCAACTTCGTAACTATCAAAATACTTACGGAGATAGGAAAAGTTATCTTTGCCTTTGAAATTTACAAGATTTCCCTTAATTATTTATTTTTTTTAATTTGAAGATCAAGTCAGAGGTCAGATTGAAGTAAAGCTAAAATTGGTTGTATTAAAAACTTTAAAAATAATAACCACTGACAAGACCTTTGTTACTGTCTCATTTAACAGACAATGAAAATAGAAGCTGCCTGGAAGAACAGTCTCAATAGACATGTCCTTTGTCACTAAACCATAACTAATGGGTAGAAATTAGGAATGACAGACTGTTACAGGAAGCTGTATAGATTATAGGAAACTTAGTTTACACTTTCAAAGCCAATATGTAAGAAAGTGAAGTAAAAAATTATCACACATAGAGAAATGCAAACTGTTCTCCAGCAGCTTTTGCAGAAGAGAGGGGATGGTTATGATATAAAAGTATGCAATTTTATGCCATTTCCTAAAAATTGTTATTTAAAACTTCCAATTTAACTTAAAATTTCATTGTCAAATCCCAAAGTGGAACATTTGTACAACTGTACAAATGACTGACTGTATTTTGAAAATGTTAATTAGCCTGATTTCTTAAAATCATAGTAAAGACATCTGTAAGAAGCCTAAAGAGACTGTTTAATCATTGCTATTCCCCAAATACAATCCATTCCTTTTAAAGTGCTTCTGGCAGATATGAGATGATAGAAGTGAATCATGCTGGAAAAGGAGTTAAACATGACATATAATCAGTACATTCTGCACAGTGGACTGTTGATGAGCATTCTCCCACACAGAACAGCGAGGGAACTCAAGAGGTGTAAGAACAAAGCCTTACGGTCTGCCCATCATACAAAGCACAAATTAAAGAAAATCCAATAAGTAAAGGGGGGGAGGAGCTGGACACAAGGTTTGGGGACATTGTACTCAAAAAGAATAACGTTAATAACAGTCAGATGAGATGACAAAAGCAAGTGATAATATTCAGACGTACCTGTAGAACATCAAGAGAAAGGTATTCTCTGAACCAGGAAAGGGAGTGAAAGCCTAATGAAGCAGTAAGATTGGGCTGGGATGGCAGCTAAAGAAGGGCATATAAATGCAGCAGATTCAATTAGAAAAAAGCAGAAAGGGAAAAAGAAGTGAGAAATGCTAGTCCTTTGAAATTCCAGTCCATTTAAACCCAGAAGGAAACTAAACACAGAGAATGTGAAACAGTTCCAAAAAATATAGCTCCAACTGGGACACAACAGGGTAATCACACAAAAAGACTAAGATGATATCTAATGTAAACTGTAGAAGTAATTTCCCACTGTTTTTCTTTCTTATTTATCTCAGCTAAAGAATATTTTTTTACATAGTCCCATGTTCAAAACAGCAGGGACAGTGCTTTTCTGTGGTGCCGCTTAATACGAAGTAGGGGACTGGACTGAAAGGAACCAAACACAACATACATTCATAGAACAAATGGAGAGGTTCCAGCACTTCCTCTCTGAGGAAAGACTGTAAAAGTCCATTGGGAGGTTTCTTCCTTGCCTCCACCATATCTGTCCCAGGATACAGTTCTCATGACTATGTCCTGCCTCCCAGGAAGATACTACATGGTGTTTAAGCAGACTTATTTTAGTGTGAGGAGATAATCTTGCTTTGTAATCAGTGAATGGACAGAGATGAAGTAAAATTGACTGAAAACAGCTAAAGCTGGTTCTCCTTCTGACCCACATTTCAAAGACATTCCGCCTCTATGAGACTTCAACCTGTGTTCCTGAAGCACCTTTCACAAAGTACTACAGCTGGAATCTGCCCAGACATACACACACACGAAATTGCAAAGTGTTAAACTAGCACAAGACTGAAACTGGCTCACATGGGAAACCCTTAATAGCCAGTGGGCTTACCTACTTTTACCTACAACTGCAATTTTTGAATAAAATTGGTTCAGGACTCGGGACACCAGACAATCTTCCTATTCTTTAGTGTAATGGAGATATACACTAGCATTTCTGCTCTTCTGATGTGAAAATACTGCTCACTGAAGTGAATAATTGCCTACACTGGAAAATTATCTTCAGATGTTTTATGAGTATTTATATGTTAATACGTACTTGGTAGGTTGGGATACCAGGGCATCCTTGTGCAGTCTGTAACATGGGTAAACATTAAATGTACCAGGTTCCATTGAAACCCCTTCCACAGCTGAAAACTCTTTTTCAACCAAACCAAACATTTCCATCATTTTAAATCCTGGAAGGTATCAAAATGTATATCCCATTAGTTTAAATAAATATCACATTACAGGAACAACAACAAAAAATTTGCCTCAAAGAGTTTCATATCACTATCTGTTTAACAGCTGTAAGCAGAAAGGCAAATTTATTGCTTAATACCGCGAAAATCAGGTAATGAAAGTTATTCCATAAATCAGGAACAAAAATGAACGCAAAAACACTGTACCTGCAAAATTGTTGCCATCTTTAGTTACCAATGGGCAGGCTAGAAAAGAAGGAAAGAAATATTTAAGGATACAAGAGATGTCCCACTGGAATAGAACAATGACCCACTCATCCCAGTATTCCATCCCCAACAGTAGCAAGAGGAGGTGCTGTTTAGGAAGGGCATGCAAACCTGGCCACTTTCTACTGTATTCTGTTGGTGTTCCTCAACGTGCACAAGGGTTGTAGCAAAGATATTAAAGACTCTATCCCTGTGCATTCCATATAATAACCTTTTATGGATCTGTCATCCATGAATTTCTCTAATTCTTCTATGAACCTGTCTTCACAATCACTTGTTGCAACAAATTCCCTGCCTGCTGCATAAAAAAATTATGCCTTATACCGTTTTTTATCCAAGCAGTACCTAGTTCTCCATTTGTGATCTTCTCCAGCCTAACTCCTTAACAAGTTCAATTACTTTAGCTGGCTTTCTCAGTACCTTTTCAAACTCCACAACAGCTTTTATGAGCAACAGAGTCCAGAATTGCATGGTGTCCTTAAAATGTGTGCACCAATTTTAAACAGCTGTAAATCTTGCATATTTTATATCCAACAGGGAAGAAAGCACACCTATTTCTTGCAGGAAAGGTGCCCTGGGAATTCAACAAGCACTCCAGGATACTCATATTTGGAGATGGCTTTTAGAATACAAGCATAAGTAACATTATGGTTTTCAATGTTCCTCTATCATTTAAAGTATTTTCTCTGATGATACAAACTTTAATGATTACCTTTCCATTAATAAATCATAGGATAGTTTGGTTTGGAAGGGACTTTCAAAGGTCATCTAGTCCAACCTCCCTGCCATGAACAGAGACATCTTCAATTAAATCAGGTTGCTCAAAAGGCCCATCTAACCTGACCATTAATGTTTCCAGGAATGGGACATCTACCACCTCTCTGGGCAACCTGTGCCAGTGTTTCACCTTATCCATTATAAAAAACCTCTTCCTTGTATCTAGTATAAATCTACCCTCTTAGTTCAAAATCATTACTCTTTGTCCTATCACTACAGGTCGTGCTAAAAATCCTGTTCACATCTGTCTTGTAAGCCCCCTTTATGTATTGAAAGGCCACAATAAGGTCTCCCTGGAGCCTTCTCTTCTCTAGGTGGAACAATCCCAACTCTCGCAGCCTTTCCTCATAGAAGTGTTCCATTGCTTTGATGATTTTTGTGACCCCCTCCGGACTTGCTCAAACAGATCCATGTCTCTCCTGTGCTGAGGATTCCAGAGCTGGACACAGCACTTGTGGTGCAGTCTCACCAGAATGGAGTAGAGGGACAGAATCATGTCCCTCAACCTGCTGGTCACGCTCCTTTTTTGGTGCAGCCCAGTATACGGTTGGCTTGCTGAGCTGCAAGCTCACATTGCTGGCTCATGTCCAGGTTTTAACTGCCAGTACACCCACGAGGCTGCTCCGAATACCTTCATCCCTCAGCCGGTATTGATACCAGGGGTTGCCTTGATCCAGGTGCATAACCTGGCCTGGTTGCACCTCATGAGGTTCACTCGTGCCCACTTCTCAAACTTGTCCTTGTCCCTCTGGATGGCATCCTTTCCCTCCAGCATGCCAGTTGCACCACTCAGCTTGGTGTCACCTGCAAACTTGCTGAGAGTGTGTTCAATCCCACCATCTATGTCACCAATGTAGATATTAAACAGTACTGGTCCCAGTACGGACTCCTGAAGAACACTGCTTGTCACTGTTCTCCATCTGGACATAGAACTGTTGACCACTACCCTCTGGATGCAGTCATCCAGCCAACTCCTCATCCACCAAACAGTCTATCCATCAACTCCATCAAATTAACTATGTAATTTGAGTAATAATTAATGTAGCTACCTCTACTTCTACAGATGTTTAAAGTAGCCTAGAAAATAAAATACATCTGAATTTTTATAACTAAATTCTGAACCATTAAGAATGTTTCAAATCTGAAATAGCTTTTTGACAATGAATGGATGTTTTCTGGATTTATAACAAATAACCATTAGTTATTTTGAAGTCACAACACCTTAATTTCCTTAATATTTTATGGAAATAACATTAGCTATAACATCTGCAGTTATTAAGATAAAAAGGTCAAGAATACTTCTCAATACAAATATAAGCTATAATCACCCCCCAGTACTTGGCACGTATTATTTTAGAAACAAGTATAAGTCAAAATGTCTAACTTGCTGATGCAGTTTCACAGACAAATGTGATCAGCTCATCTTCAATTTTTGCAAAGGCATCAAAGTCATCCACAAAGAAGACATGTCTTTCACTGGGCTTGCTGCCAATATTAACTAACTCTGAATAGTCAGCGTCAGCTACTCCAATAGCAAAAAAGGTGAAACCTGCAAAACAAAAGAGAACACTGTTGTGAGTCATTCAGTTAGATTGAAAATACAATATAAACACAACTGTATTTGCATTGGCTCCTTTCCTGATTAAATATGAAAGTAGAAATTTTATTAATACCTTATAACACAGGCAAGAATATCATGCATGTATTCTAAAATAAAGGTAATACATTCTCTGTGAGATATTTCTTTTGACTATTTATGCTTAAGCAAATTTGATGACTTTCCTTGAAGACATGTAAGACTACTCAGTATTTTAAAGTGTATACTTTAATGCTTTTCTAATTTAATGCTACTGTATTACTCACTAATATATCTATGTATCAAGTTTATCATAAATACAAAGCAGAAATGCTGTAGATCTTTTACAGATTTTGTTCTGTGCCATATATCAATTAGTTTTCAAGCCACCACTGCCTCATGAGTGAGGACTGAAATAAGTGCATTCTCATTTCATCTGCAGCTTAACTGCACTCATCAGTGCACACCTGTGGTGTTGAATGAGTTCTATGTATTCTGCATGAATATATTTTGAAATCTGAGCCTGACTTCAGAGATTTAAATAAAATGAGAATTGTGCCCTATGTGTTTGAGGAACAGCAAACTACTTAAAAGTTTTTCAACATTTTCCTTTTCATAAATGGTGAAAGGTAAAACCTGTCTCCATTGAGCTGAATATTGTTACTGGGCATACTGTTATTCCATGGCTCAGTCTCAAATTCACTCCAGTCATGCAATTTTGGTTTTAAGTTTGAATGAGGCCTAAGGACATTCATTACCTTCTGCAGAGCTTTTAGCATAATGAAACTTTGACTTAATATCTAACAACTTCGTCATGTCTCATCCAAGATTAGCACGTCTTCAAGCAAGTCCCTATCACAGACACAAGTCAGTACCTGCGCCGACCTATCTGCAGCTTAAGCATAAAGCATGCACAAAAAGAAATGGAAGACAGGAAGTAATTTGTCCAAGGTGACACTTCTCTTGGGTTAGGAACTAAAGCCCCACCCTATGCCATTACCTTTTGAGGCTGTTGACGGTCTAATAGATAAGACAACTGCAAATCTTATCTGACAGTTGAATATTTTTTGTTCATCTTAGGCATAGGCTCCAATTTAATCACAAATATGAGGTTTTCTTGATTGCTTTTTAAAACAAGTTATGCAGGCTCTACTATGATTTTATTTATGAAGGCATTGCACTCAGCATCTACTAACAATACAAGCAGGCAGCCAAGCTCAATGACTTCATTGGGTTTCAGGAATCACTAATATACAGGGTCAAATTTATTTGCCTTTAGATTTTGGCTGCTATGAAAAAGCACAAACTTAACTTCTGCTTAGGATCTCCTCACATGAAAAGGATTATAGTTTTTCTTTTCTGTCCATGTGGCACGCTGTGCCCTTTGGGTTATGATACAAACCTCAGTATCAGACATATCTACAACTAGCTTGGTTCTTATGCAGCCATGCTGTGCGGCTGCTTAAAGTTCGAAAATAGGGATTTTAAGAAAAATTCCTAAAGGTAATTAGTGTAACATAAGAGCAGGTTTGAATCAGTGAAAACATATGAAAGAATTTTCAAAGGACCTCTTGTGTTGAAAACAAAGCAGTTCAGTTTGATGGTAACCACAAGACTGCACTTTACAGATAACAGTCCACATTCTCGGTATCATGTCCCCTAAATCCTTTGTCATGGGAGTAATTCCATTGACTACTACTTGATTTTAGCAGTACTGCCAGAATGAAAAATATTCATCACAACAAAAAAAAATCCAGAATCTCACCAGATCCTAGTGATATTCTGAGTTTCTCAGCATTTGCTGTCCATTTTCTTCAAACCTGGAAATCTTCCTTGAGGAAAAGTTACACTTATCTCACACCCACACTTACATTCTTATAATGAATGAGAAAAAGGAAAATATGTATAGTTCTTAAAACCACATATTTTACCATCTAGTTGCATTTCTCTGGAGACTTTGTTCACATCATCCTGTGATCGCCCATCGGTAATGACAACCAAAACCTTTGGAATACCTCTTCTCATTCCTGCCTCTCCAGTAAACAAGAATTCTCTTGCATGTTTAATGGCTTTGCCTGAAACAGAAAAAAGTGACTATACGCTTTCAGTGTGACATAAATCAAAATTCTATTGACTTCTCATATCCTGTGTTAGACATCAGTAAAAGGAGATATCTCCACATACTGTCTCAAATGTGTCTACATAGTTATGGTTTAAGACTTAAATAGTTATCATGAGACTTAAGAAAGCTGAGCACCCAGCTGTAAGATTTCAGGAAGAGTTGTTAGGTCCTCAGTAAATCGGTGCATTCTCTTGTTACTAAAATAAAGATTTAGAAATGTTGAATTTTGACCCTAATATTTGAAAATTTCATGTCTTCAGCCATCCATTTCTTCAATCCAGAAAATGAAGATCGAGAATGTGACATATATGGCAAAGGGTATTCCATGCAGGTTAGGGACAACAAAATTTTCCCTTACTGGATTGTATAGGCCAACGTCCAGGTAAGAGCTGAAAGTGCCATTGTAGTATTTTCTTCAGTAAATGGAAAATGTGTTATTTTGATACTGAGATTGAATGCAATGCAACAGCTGCAAGAAATTTCTGTGCACTCTGAGGATAATAAAACATATGCTATCCAATTAAAACAGGTTTTAACCCTTTCAGCACTCATCTTTAATTTCTTACATCAGAGAGCTGTCTTAAGGGATTAATTAAAATCTAACTACATTCTGGTAAAAGATATCTTTTCCCACCCTGATCTTAAATGTACCACTTGAGGTTTAACTGTCCTGGCTTATAACCAAACAGACCCTCCACTCTGTCCACTGTTTTCCTACATGCTCTGCAAGCTTCCTCCCACGTTCTCTCCCCTCCCATTTTTCCACTTGCCAAGCTGATTACATTTTACTCCCCATTCCAGTTTCCACAATCCCCAAAGTCATTCAATTCTGCCTAGTTGCCTCTCTCCCTTCCTCCCTGATCCTCAACCTCACTGTTGGTCAGAAGGGTGAACAACCAGCAGCAGGGGGTGAATGGTGTAAACTATGGATTATGAAAACTTTCTAGCTTCAAAGCCCAACCTTTTACGTCCAGTGTGGAGATACCATGTTCTCACTGTTTTCACACTGATATATTAAACCACATAGCAAATGGGAGAAAAATACTGCACAGAGAGGAGCAGGAACTGCATCATAATCGTGACCTTACCTGTTTTAGTATTTCCTCCTTTGTAGGCTATTTGCTGAATAGCTTCAAGAAGAGTCTCTTTCGTTTTGTATGCATTCAATTTAAATTCTGTTCTGGCATCATCACTGAACTGAATCATTGCCACCTGTGCACAGAGAAGATATGTTCATTACTAAAGCACCACCTGAGTGTATACGCAAAAATAAGTAAATAAGCACACTTAAACCAAGGATTTATCTTGTAACTTTACTTAATCTTTACACTGAAGCCAGACTTTTTTCCTCTTTAAGAAGCTTTCACTAAGTAAAGTTCATTTTACTCTCTGCACTCTTGGCAACCACCTAACACTTTGTGTTTTCCTTTTGCAGCAAACAGGATGAGAAAACTAATACTCACTTTGGCAAACGCACTCTCAGTAGAGCCCAAAGCAAAATTCTAGTTACAGCTGCTCACACGTGTACAGTTACTCACACACAGAACTGCAGACCTTATTCAGTCTCCGTGAATGGATAACAGAAGTAAATTAGGGAGCAACACTAAAGAAAGTGACAGAAATATGCAGGAACATATTCTGAAATATTGCCACTCCTAAATACGATGCTACATTAAATCAGACTCTTTATTTCAGTTCCATACACTAATCCCCTACAACTTAGCCAACTCAGAGTAAACTTCATATTCTGTAAGTGGAATCCTGATTTGAAAGGAGCTATTCATATGGTTACGCTTGGTGCATAAGTTTCTGGAGCACCACGGACTATGTTTGGGGAAAACAGATGTATAGCAATAAAAAGTAAAACTTGAGCATTCTTCAGTGTTTGAACAAGGTGAAAATCATTTTCAATGCCATCACAAAATGCATACAGGTAACACTTAAACCAGTACCATAATTCCAATAATATTTTCTGGAGCAGATTCAAACCTCTGCCTAAACAAATGCATAAATAGAACAATCATTGTAAATACTACATTCTATTTCAAGCATGTAAATTCTGTAGAGCAGGAGTTTTTAAACAAACTTACTTTTAATTTTCCTTATCAATACTACTTCTAGCTTATCTAGAAATAAACACTACAGTGAGTACCAATACCCAAACCATTAACACAACTATCACATTAGAATGATTTAGAGGAGACTGAAATGGTACTTATCCTTCATGCTAGCAAACTTCATATCATGAATTTCAGCATATGGTGTGTATAAAAGAAGATATTAAAAAAAATGCTGTCCTAAAGCAGTTTGTGTTTTCAAAAGAACCATGAAATTATGTCAACGAGTTTTTGATTCATTTCACTTCTGGTGCTAGTCTAAAATACATGTTATGTCCATGTGCCCTTTATCTCTCTGTATGTTGTTTACCTGCGTTCCATCAGGACCAATCTTATTCAAAGCTCCAACGGTGCTATAGAGAAAGCTAATTATTTTATTGAAATTGTCATCTCCGATACTCCATGATCCATCCACCAGGAATGCTAGGTCAGCTTTGGCTGCTTTGCACACTAAGAAAGAAAAGCAATTACTTTATAATTAGAACAATGCCTCAACTCTTCATGATATTTCATAAATCACTTAAGAAAATGCAACTGTCACGAAAAGCCCTTGCTTATTGTTAGTTAATAATATTTTACACAACAGTTGTATTGGCACTGACTTCAGTGCAGGTGTAGAACCAGATGAGCTCTGCAAGGGGTGAATGGTCTGCATTGACAGATCCTGTCACAGAACACACTTCAAGACCATCATAGTTCCTTAAAATCTGGCTAACCATTTTTGTTCTTATTTAGGTTGTTAAGTAAAGTCACACAAGAACTTATACAATCCCTGACTCCTAGCATGACACAGTAAATATTAACTGGGGATATTCCTGATGGGAAAGTAGTCCATTTAAAGAGTTACCCTAAGCTCTGCAGTGCCTAATGTTTTAATTGTGATATTTTGGAACAACACAAGTTTCCCCCATCTGATCTTACTCTAACATGTTCTTATGTAACATGGACTTCAGAGGTATATAAAAGCTCATTCAATTTGTTCACTCTTTCTTGGGAACTAGGGACATTCAATAACTTGCAGAATCCAAGTCTGTTGCTTGGTGTCAGAAACACACAGTCTCAAAGCAAAATTATGTTTTACAATGTATTTCAGCTTCAAGGAAAATGTTCATCTAACTCCAGAGAATGGGACAAGAAAATAAGAACCTGTATTTCTCGTTTACTGTTGATTGTTCCTTTGTTAAAAAAACACCAAACTTCTGCTGCTATGCAGTTCTAAAACACATATGCAATGTCTTTTTTCTGTACTTATGGATTCAATTCTCAATTACTATGTGTCAGTTTGGTCCACTGACTTCAAGTTGATGGATTTGACCCTCAGTCTCCAACAATAAATCTCCCTTCAGAGAAATATTTGTGAGACTATATACAAAACTACATGTTCAAATGATAAGTAGAAGGAAGCTTGCGCTTAAAAAGAAACTGGATATGGCCTACACTTTTCTCATTACCTTCAGTAGACATAATTTTAAAAATCATACTGCTTTAGAAGTTTAATTACTCTAGGATGTTTGCTCAGTTGCAAAATATGTATGGTTTAGGAGTTCTGAAAAAAAGAAAATCTCACACATATTAACATTCTTTTCTGTGAATTTCAATAATAAAATAATGATGTCAGATTTTTGGCTTATTAAATTAAATTATTAAATTATTTTGAAATCTGATCCCTACAAGTCTGAAAGAGTATCAGAAGAGGAGAAACACTGCATCAACACCTTAAAATTGTTATAAATCCATACACGCAGCACTTACCCTCTTTCGCAGGCGGGATTGTAGGCGGTGGAGGTGGTGTTGAAGGTGTTGTTGGCGGTTGAGTTGGAAATGGTACTACAGAATAAAGGAAAGGAATATTAAAAATGCTTAAAATCCTATATATTTTATCTATAATAAACAAATTTTTCTACTTATGTCCACATTTAAAATTTGTTATCTCTAACCCACTAGTTATGCAATTGGAAAGAAATGTAGGTGAGTAGGTGCATGTAATGTCCTTCTCTACTGACCACTTGAAAAAGGACAGTACTATTACAGAGCAATTAATGGCTACATTTCAGTGTGAATGATGCAATGATACAACTGAACTACTGCTGCAACTGCCCCTTTTGGGGTTTCCCCAGTGTAGTAGACCATGTGGCAGCCCTATTCTTCACCTAGTATCCATAATTATTTTCGTAAAAGGTCAGTGTCCTTTTCCTGTCTGACCACAATCAGTCCCTCATCACAAAAATTACCTCTCTACCCACCCTGGAAGGAAGAAGATATTAGTCCTGCAATCCAATATAAAAAGGGACAGTCTAAAAGCAAGCCAGTGCCTGCCCTCAGAGCAGATCACAGCCTGCCCTGATCAAGTTTTCGGTAAGTTCAGTGAAAGATTTTGTTATGCTTCTGGCTAAAAGAGCATTTCTGGCCACAATTCTACAAGACTGTGGCTTTGTTGTCTGCAGCAACTTCTACTAAGGTTACTATATAGAGTTTCTGAAAACTATCTCATCCTTTTGAAAATAAGCTTTGGAATCAAAGACTCACAGAAACCTAGTTGAATACATGATCACTGATCGACAGCTTTTCTGAATGTAAGAGCTCATTTAAGTGCCTTTCAATACAGTCTTGGATCAATTCTCAGAGATAATGTGTCAACTTTCATAAGTGAACCTGAGGAAAAGCTTCTGCTTTCATTCAAAGGTGTTTTTTCTGGTTTTTTTAGATGCAATTAGCATAAGTCACAGGTGACAGACCATCATTCCTTCAAGTAAGACTATAAATATTATAATAAATAACAAGTAAGTTAGGTTTATAGACAATGGATAGAGCTACATAAAATAACTTCAGAAAAGGTACTATCTTTGGGAAAGATTAGTGCAAACAGGATTCATTACAAGCCTCACATCCACATCCATTATCACTCCCACTGCAACTGATGCAGGTTTTCCCATTGGTTTCAACAAAAGAAAGGGCCAAGACTCTGAAACACCTTAAAGAACCTTATGTCCAGTACCTCCATAGCCACAGACAGACCAGAACCAGACCATTTAGAAAAGCCCACAACTGCAGTAAACGACTTGACAGGCTGATCTCTAAGCCCAAGAGATGTACAAGTCACTCTGAAAAGTGTTTTCTTCTGAGATCATACAAACCATATTTCACAAATTGACATGTAGGCCAGGATGTGTTCTTACTTTTGTGTCCTAACTCCCTGAACTGCAGGGCACAGAAAATGCATTCCTCCAAAAAGCAGGCAAAGCTTGGCTTGTTCTTTGCTGCTCTGAGAATAAGCCCTGGACAAGTGGAGTCATGCACTGCAAGTTTTTCCATAAGTGTGGGAGGGTTCACTTGAAGAGGAAAAATTATAAACCGCATGAAGCCTGAGAGAAGGGCAAGAGCATTGTCGTGTGTAGTGATGTAGTATGAGAAGAAGGGAATCATCAAGGTTGAAGATTGGCTCAAAGAAAGATAATGTTAAAATATTCACTCTGCTCATCCTGTATTTTGAACTCATGAGAGTGGGATCTTGCCTTCATAAACAGATGTGAGGGGTTTTTTTTTCCTGTCTTGTGTTCTTGATAATAATAATACTAACATGGTTGTTTTATTTGCTTGTAATACATAAACAGATTGGTTATCAAGGTCCCATTTAACTGTAAATTACTCAAGACTGGTGAAATTTTACTAAATAACAAGAGCTGCCAGACAAATTTTTCTGTTTCTTTTTTTTTTTTTCTGGGTTATTTTTGTTATTGGTTTTGGTTTGTTGGATTTTTTGGGGTTTTTTGGGGTTTTTTTTGACAGTTTCAGAATATCCCCTACTGGGACATTTTATGAAGGAAGTTAAACCATCCTCCCCATTTTGTTCTCATTAAGAAGTCCAATACAGTTGGCGAATACGACTTCAAGTAGTACACAGCAGTGAGATAAGAAATCTGCACCTCTGTGGAGGAGTTACAATGTAGCTGAAAAATTAAAATCTCAGCTAAAGCAAACTGCACAGATTAGCACATTTGTGGGCAAAGGACAAAATACAAGAAGGAATCACTGCCAGCTGACCGCTGATCTATTTTACTTACATGTTGTCTCCATGATGCTTACAGGAGAGCCCTCTATCTCCTGAAGCTGCGTGTGAACACTGATTTTATACTGAGTTCCAGGCATCAGCTCAAAGAAACAATGTCTAGGTGTTCCTCCACCAAGATTTACTTCTTGCTTTTTCCCATCTGGAATTATAAAAGAAACCATTAAAACATTTCTTTACTGTTTTATTGAATAATGTAATTTATGTCTGAAATAAGAAGGGCACATGACAGTGGATGAAGAGCAAGCGGTTAACATAAATTTGTATACTGTGTGCCCCCCTCATTTCTGGAAATTCACCTCTGTGAGGAGGTCTCTAACATTTCATCCTTCATATTAAGTTGGAGCTGAGGAATGTGTCAGACATCTGCAGGAAAAGAAATGAATTTCACCCCATGCACTGAAGTTAATAAAAATCGCTAATTGTCATCAATGGGTTTTGGATGTAATTATCAGAGTCTAATGAGGAATTGTTGCAATATGTAATTCTACAGCATCCTTTGTCTGTGCCTCTTGTTCTCAGAGTCAGGAATGTGCTTAGTAACCTTGACAGAGACTGAACTAGATATTTTATTCTAGCTTCCACTAGTAGTCACTTAAGAGGTTGGTTAAGGAATAGTATTTACAGGGTTCCAAAATTAATTCTGCTAAATTATGAATTGGAAATATGTTAACAATGGAAAAAGTCTGAGTACTGGAAATAGCATAAGGCATATTTCAATAATAAGAAGAAAATCTTCAGCACAATTCATAATACATAGCAGAAAGAAGTGAAATACAAGTAACCGATCTCACATTTTATAGAGTATATATAAAAAAATGGCAGCCAGTGATTCCCTGCCAAGGAAAAACCAATCAATACTTTTCAGGAGGTGTTACATTTGTACAAAAATAATCCATCACTGCCTGAATGAGAGACACACCCAATCTGACAATCAAAGCTCCTTGTGACAGACATTAGTAAGAAGCAATTGTTCACACTTCAGCTTGTTCTGCTGATATTTAGGCTCTTTTGGCTCAGTTAAAATAGTTCTGTCGGTTCTATATGTGGAAAGGAGAACATTGGCTAACTCCCAGATGAGAAGTAAAATCGTGCTATCTTGTGTCAGCCGAGGATCCTAATCCTACACAGAGCTATCACTGATGGCTTATTTACAATTTCAGATTAATTCAGTTCATCCTTTATGCATCTTCTGTACCTCACACCAGTGAAAAACTTAGGTAGTCACTAGATAAAATTCCCATTAAAAGCACAAGTTATCAACATGTATTTGATGCACAGGAATGCTATTTCGACTCCTGAAATTTCAGTGGGTACACAACTCTTTCTGTCCATCATTTCCAGAAGTTCAGGTACCAGTCTACATATGACTTCTTAACTTATGCGGTTCAGTTCTTGGGGTCAGGCTGTAGCTGCATCTTGAGTGATTTAGTAACTTACCCACAAGTGATTCTATAACTACTCTGTATGCAGTAGCATGTCTGTGAAGTTGCCACTGAGCACAGAGGCTAGTCATGCGGACCTGATAAGAATCCAAATTTGTCACACCCAGGTACACTGAAAATCAAGTACAAAAAGATTAATTTTACTCCTCTAGTAAGATATATAAGAAAAAATTGCAAAATAATTATAATGAAACACTTGTACCAATTCATTTTTTACAAATAATTTCCAAAGCTGTCTAAAAAAATAACATCAAGAAAATCCAAATCAGAAAGAAATAAAAATAGTGAATATTTGGGCAAGAAGTTTAGAACTTAAGTCAACTTACTTAAGAAAAATCATGAATATGGTTAAAAACTCAGTTACAACAAATAAGTGTAAAAATATAACTGTAACACTAATAGTTCTGTCAAAATCTAATTTAAAACTGAGCTTTATAGATATAAAGACTAGATCAGATTGTATATGGGGAGCTAGAAAATATATGACTAAATACACTTACCATTAAGGAGATTTATATTTACTACTAGGCAAACAAGTTTGGCTGATAAATAATAGCATCTGCTGTATGACTCCTGCCATGCTAACATCCAGTAGATTATAATAAAACCTAAGACAGTCTTGCAAAAAAAATAGACTTTCATTTCAGGAAAACAATTTGCACACAACTGAGGAAAGTCTTCCATGTGAAAAGTTATTCACAGAGCTACACAAGAGCCATAGATATAGCAAAAAAATAGCCTTAGAGATCTGAACAGAATGAAATCATTCTTACAGGTTTTGGCTATGCCTGTTAGGGCATCGCTGAAGCCTGTTGAGTACGAGGCAAATACTTTAACGCTGTACTCTGTTCCACTCAAGAGATTTAGAACGAGAATGGTATTAATATCATCCCCTACAAAGGTCTCCAATGCAGGACCAGGAACTGCAAAAAATAAGATAAATGAAAGAATCATTCACTCATCCGTTGAATTAGCAGGTAGTTAAAACAAATACTAAGACACATACAAAACTACGTGTGTTCCTAAAGTTAATGCTAATTTTTTTTTCCTTTTTTTTACTATACACAAAACTAAAGACACTCTGCTCAGTCCTTGCATGGATAGAAGCCATAACACACTTGGGGAATTCAGCAGTGGGATTCATTAGGGCAGAGCTGGACAGTGGCATCTTTTAAAACTCTTTTGTTCTGCTTCAGTGACTTACAACTGCCCTAAATAGGCAGCCAAATATCTCCTCAGTCCGATGGCATGCCAAGACCAACAGAGGGGACAACAGATGCCAGCCAGCAATAGAGTCCCTAAGGGGTTCTTATACAACAGCATCTTTTAACACTGTGCAAAAATTATAATGAAAATAAAAAAGACTAAAACTTTCCCAAATCTGAACTGAATCCTTTATCACCTCTCTTAGTTTTTCTGGGTGCACTTCAGAAACCAGGCAATGGTACTGCCTTTGGATGGTATTTTCATCCCTTAGTGGTCACACGTTTGTGTTTCACACTCAGAGGACTATGTTTTTCCAAAGAAATTCGAAGATGCTTGCGTCCCTTGCCTCGCTGCAATGTGCAGATGAGCAAAGGAGGCAGCACAGATGAAATGGGCAGTGCATAAAATGGCAAGTATTTGGGAGGTGTCGAGGAAAATGAAACTTTGCACAGTGAGGGGAAAGAAGTTCAAGGATATGGCAACACAGAAGACAGGAACAGGAAGAGAGCAAAGGTAGTTTCTGAAATAGTCACAGTAAAATGAAATAAAAGCACAGGCTGAAAGGGTGGGTTTGATCAGCCTTAAGATGGTCTATGAGGAATCTCACTGCTGCCTACATCTTCCTAAAGGGAGGGGGTAGAGATGATGGAGGCAGAGTCGTTTATGAGGCAAACGGGAAGATGATAAGAGAAAATAGGCAAAATTTGCAACATGGGAAATTTTGATTAGATATTAGGATAAATAGTTTCACTGTGAATCTAGTAAAAATCTGGAACAGATGCCTAGAGAATTTTTGAAATCTCCATCCTCAGAGTTACTACAAACTCAACTGGACATGATCCAGCAAAACCTGTTCCAAAGTGGCCCTGTTTTGACCAGGGTGTTACACCAGAGGATCTCCAGAGATCACTTCCAATCTGCATCATTCCGTGACTCATACTCATAATCCAAAACATCTAAGTTAACAGTGCTTTTCAAGGCTGTAATTGTGATTGCTAGATTTAAGAACAAAATTCAGCAAAAAATGATGTCAAGACATTGCACAGTCAAAAACAAATGACCAAGAAAAAAAAAAACCTTTAAAAACTCACTGTTGATAGGCTTGTAGACAATTCTGTAACCCATTGTGGGTGATGGCGGGGCATCCCAACTGATGCGTAATCTATTGTACCATTCATCTGAGACACGTAAATTTCTAGGAGCAGACAGGGGTACTAAAAGGAAATCAAACTTATCTTTTAATATTTATCTCATGCAAGCACATGCATAAAACTCAGGACATACACAGGAAAATGTGCTTAGGGACATGGTTTAAGGGAGTGTTAGGAATGGTTGGACTCGATGATCCAGTGGATCCTTTCCAACCTGGTGATTCTATGATTCTGATTCTATGAAAATAGTGTGATACCCAGTACTCTCAGATTTACAGGTAAAACTCCCAGAATGAAAGACTTTAATCAAATTCATCCATCATCAGTGGATTAATGTCGATATACTTAAGAAAGTTATACCAAGTTATACCAAGGATTATTTAGAAACTTTGTTCAACAAAAAAATGAATTTCCAAAGTAATTCCCACCTTTGTCCCTAGATTTTTTTATAAATGGAAGACAATTTAGAGACGATTATCTTCTATTTACATAATTTGTTTCAATTCCAGGGCGCTGAAATTCTTAATGTATAAATCATGCTCTTGTGAATACAAGGCTTTCAAATGGAATCAAAGGAATTATTTACAGGTTATTTAAGTGTCTGCACAAATAGCACTGCAATTTAGGCAAAATTTATGTAAATTAGGAGAATAATTCAATAAAATTATACTACAATGACTAGCAGTGCACAAAGATGATTTTTTTTAACAACATACAGTAGAGAAGGAACTTAAGCTACAGCTGAGTAACCTTTTGGTACTTGATCAGAACTCTAGAGATAATGCAATCACTTTTATAAAAATTCAGTAGCATTTCTAATGACCTTTAGGAAGCAATGATCTCACACAAAAGAAAATTTAACAGTACAGTCATTGTTTTGATACTGTCCTAGCAGCCATTGTTTACTTTATTTTGTGCATTAGTTGGCTCATCCTTGGTGGGCAATCTATCAAAATCTCACCAGCTTTATTACTCAACAAGTTGCTGCAAACTCATGGTATTTGAATATAAAACACAATTTGTAAATTAGAAGCAATCTATTTTTTATAAAATAATAAACTGAGATTAATATAAAGCTCAAGTCACACAAGTCATGCAAAATAAGGCCACGTTTATACTAAACTGTATTACTACAGCCAAGGAAAAAAGGTCAAAAAAGTAAGCCTTTTTTCATGCATATCCTGGTCAAAGACAACAGAAAGATTTGTACTTACAAGTTTTGCCAGGAGCTGAGACACTGACTCCTTCCCCATCAGAATAGATGGGAGTGATAGTAACTTTGTATTCTGTATCAGACAGCAGAGGCTGAAGCAGAAGCGTGTTTTGTCTCCCAGGCACCATTACCTGGATGGTCAGAAAAACAGAAATCATCAAGTCATTTGCGTAGGGCCAAAACCTTTTTATGTCTTACATGATTTCTGACACCAAGTTCCACTAGTATTGTTGAACAGCTCGTCTTTTTAAATATTTCTGATGCTCTATGGTAAAATAAAATAATTAAATTATCCACCCTTTTAACAGATCTACTTGTTACAGCTGAGTAAAATAAAAGAGAATAAGCCTATGAGATAACTTGGTTTTATATTAGACCTGTGAGCCACTACAGCTCCACAAGCCACTGGTACTATATGTATGGCTAGTGCTTAAATGAATTTACTGTACAGACAAAATAAATCCTCTTATTATATTTTTTCTTGACATGAATATGATTTTCCAAAGTTATGCCCATTAACAAAGGTTGACTGTCATGTTCTTTGAGGACAAAAAAATCCTCTTTCCCCAGGAGGAAGGAAAATGAATTCAAGAGATCTGGAAGCATGAGCTGAGCGAGTAGGAATAACACATTTATCCCATTTGCATCTAGTCTGGGGACAATGAAATGCATGTTGTTGCTTAGGAGAGGAAGTACATCCCACAAATAGCAGGAGATCCCAAACTGCCATGAAACACAAAAGATCTAACCAGCAAAAATCTAACCAGGAAACTCAGTAGCAGCAGAAAAGCTGTAGAAATCCCTCCAGGGTGTTTTGAGTGTGGTAGAGCAAATGTTTCAAACTGCTAAATTAAGCATTGCTTCATTTAATGAAGTACAAGGTTTCCCCACAAGCAGCTATTTCTGAAGAAAGCAGCTATTTCTGAAACTCTTCAATAGATGACTATAGTTTAGGCAGAGCCACAAAAAAAACAGTAACACAATAGTGGTGGGGGAGGTCCCCATGTAAAGCCTTGTAATCTTTCACTTTATTGGTAAAATTTTAATCTCTGAGAGCCTCCAAAGCCTGAATAGAAGCTACCTAGCACGTGGAGTGGACATGGCAAAAAAAAGAGAAGCCAATCCAATGTTTTCTGCACAAAGCCTGTGCTCTGAAGTGACGTTGTTGGGAGCAATACTCTCAAGGTCCAACCTCATATTTTGGACTCTCCCTAGCCCGTGTCCATTGTTTGAATCTATCACCTCACCCTGCAACCGCAGATATTTGGTAAGAAGCTGAGAGACTTATAATCCCATTAAACTCAAAGGGAAAGAGCAGAAATTGAGTCTAAAAATGTTTTGTTGTTTCAGTGAAGATTGATGCATACAATGATGGAAGAGCAAAATTTTCTGAAGCATACACTCAGAGAAGAAAGCTCTCACCAATTTTAATGCTCCAGGACACATTTAAACTACTTCTAATCTTGGCAAGTGATGCACAGAAGGAAATTAATCTAGTACAACCTAGTGTTGAGATGCATCATAAAAACAATTCATTGATCGAAACTGGGCAAAACCATCTATTGACACGTGAAAGACTCATGCTAAACTCTTCCATACGTATACCCAAAGCACATAAACCAAATTTCTGAAAAAAGAACCACCAAATTTTTTGCGTTTTCAGGGGAAGGAATGCAAGCATTGAGAGCTCTCTTTTCCACATGTGCACATCAGAGATCTTCTACAGAGCAATATAGCTTTCAGCAATGAGTAACATTCTTGGCTTTAAGGAAGAAAAAAAATGTGCTCCTTCCAGTACATACAGCATACACAAGAACATACATGCAATATGGGGCTTGACCCTTCGGTATTGAAAAGCATTCCATTACATTTTCTATTCACTGGCTTTCAGCCAATTGCATCAAGAATTAAAAATCTTATTAATATTTTTATGGAAAGGGAGGAGTAACTGAAATTTATATCACTGAGACCAGAGCCAAGAGATTTAAGCATCCACCACGGAATTGTCACGCTATAGCGTATTTAAGCCCAAATTCCACAAAACTTTTGGGTTCTGCTTCAGAAACGACCTTAAACATGCAAACGATCCCCTAAAAACTGAACGTCTGTATTGTTTTACTCACATCTCTGTTTCACCTTTCAGATTCTTGAAGCAACATGATAAAATACATTCATTCTGTTTAAAATGTGCTTGAATTTTTGCCTTCTGACTTATTTTGCTAAGAAAATAACCTCGAAGTATGCAATTTAATCTCATATATGGATCTACATAGAGATATCTCAAAATTTTATAACATCTTTTGTGGAAACCAAGTACTGCAATATTAAGATTTCCTTGATTGTTAAAAAAAAAAAAAGTCATGTGCTCTCCCAGAATTATGAAATTATCTCAAAAATTGTGAAATTTTAAAATAATACAAATAGGGCTCCTTTTTTTTTATTATTATTTGCCATATGAAGAAAAGAGTACATACAGTTCTTTCAAATATTTTCCAAAATCTTAATCACCAGAAGCTTTTTTTGTGTGAGACAATTTTAATTTTGATCATCACATGGTATTAGAAAAAGAACAAATATTCTTAGGCACTTAGATTGAAAAGTGCTGTCCTTATTTTGACATGTTCGGGTTGCCAATCAGTTTGAAAATTCTGCATTTGAACTTTAATTACATTGTTTTAGGGTAAAATGAGACTTAGGGAAGGAGCAAAATTCTTGAAACAGAAAAAAAAAAATTACTTATGACCGTCCTGCACAAATATTTAAGACCTGTTAAAGCACATTCTCAGGATAGAAAATGGCCTAGGAATAAAAAGTTCCAAACCCCAAGAAAACCTAAGAAAAAAAACCCCAAAACTCAGGCGATTTTTAAAAATTCAGGAAAAGGGGGACAGCCAGTGTTGTAACGGTGACATCTGTGTGACTGAGTTTTGATCTTACTTTTGACTGCTGTTGCCTGCAGCACAGCAGGTTCTATACTACTAAACCTGGCTCTTTTATGCAGGAGTAACAGGAACCTCACATAAAGAGAGACCATGCCTTGGAAATTATTAAACAAATATTTTGAGCTTATGAAGCCATTCACAAAATCCATACAGACCATTCTTACCGCTTCCTCAGCACGGTCACCTTTCGCAGTGAGATAGGTCACTCGGAACTGCTGAACACTGTAATCTGCAATGTCCCATATCACCCTCAGACTAGAGGTTGTTTCATCATCTATAACCAGGTTTCTGATTCCTGTTCGAAAAACTAAAGCCAAAGATAATTTAATAGATATTGTCTCAACTTTACTTGTACATTTAAAATTGTGCTAATATTACCACATAGCTGCAATGTCTACTGAAGTCATGGTGAGGTAAGCGCATATAGGTCAATCATACTTTGGCTTAACGACAAAATGTTGACCATTTAATAAAATAATAGTTATACTATACTGCCATTAACATCTATTACCCCATATGCTTTGTTTATATTACTTGGCTTATGGAGCTTTAGAATAATCAAAACTCCACTCCAACTACAATGCTACAGAAGAGAAATAATCCAGAACTCTTGATCCTTAAAAGACAGTTTTCTAATTCCAAGGAAAGCAAACAGAAGCCTCAAAGACTAAACAAAATTCTGAAGAGCTTTCAAAGGAAGCTTGAAAGGGAAACAGAAAACAGAGCTGAATCATCCAAATTAGTCTCTGTATTCGTATGTAATATAACTGTTATCATTCGGAGTCCCTACACTGTGTTATAGGTCGGCTCCTCATCCACACATAGTAAATGGAAGCTGGCCATGTGCAGAAGGATAGTGTAGGAGCACCATAGTGTGCACCTTCCACCACCCTCCACCCTTGCCTAGGGTCTGCACCTCCACAAGATCTGCCATGGCAGTGAGCTGGCCGCATGGACCATCAGTAACTGAAGTTACCAGCTTCTCAGTGATATGAACACTGTGCCCAGATGTGGGTGTGCTTGTGGGGAGCCTTTGCTCTTCGCATTTAAACAGCATTTTAACTACTGAGCTTTATTCTTTTTACCTGCTGTGGTGGGCTTAGAAGCTGTGGTACTGGTAGTAGTCACTGTAGTGGGCATTGCGGTAGTCCTTGGAACTGAAAAACAATACTCAGCTCACTAACAATTCAACAAGACATGGAAGTCATGGCATTTACCTTGTATTCCAAACATTCATGACAATGAAACTATGTGCTTACACCTACAAGAATGCCACCTACTTCAGGCATTTCAACGACTACAAGGGAACTATTCATTTAGTTTACTTTAGGCGTATATATTTGCAGGATCAGAGTTTAGATCTACAGATAAGACGTAATTATAAACTGTACAGTTAAGTAAAGAGGCATATTGTTTCCCACATTTCTGGCTGAACTATGCATAATGACCTCCATTTTGACCACTTGTTAAGATTGTCATATTAATTAACTTGAAAGCTTTTTAAGGCTGCTTCACTTCTATCCAAGTGAAAAACAGAAAGTATGCTCAGTAATACTGGGCAATATCAGCAACATTTGATAAGTAAGGGCTTCTTGTCTTAACAGAAGGTTCCAAATGAAGACTGCAATTAAAATACTAAGAATCAAAATTTTTTTCTAATTTATACATGAAAAATACAATTGTTTACTTAACTAAGTCACTACTCATAAAAAAGAATGGGTAGAAAAATCTACATGGAATGTTGGGCCACTTCTTCAATCATAAACTACACTGCATGTGATTTTCAAGTTTTGTCTTTGTTACTTCCATATTAATGTCACAGGATGCCTGTGTAAGCTTTTTGCCTGGCTGTTTCAGCCAAAAGTGAATTCACTTCTAGTAAGTATAAATTACATAAATAAGGAAGAAAAGAGTATACTGTAAATGCCAAGCTTCTTAAATTAAAATCTTATATATTAAATTATTTACTTTGAAACATTTGACGCCCCCCCAAATCTACTGTATCTTCTCATAAGGAACCCTGTTCAAAGAGTAAATTTTGAAATGTAAATGGAAGGACATCTACCTAGATCCAAATGTTAATAACACATCTCAGACAGGGAGTCAAGCTATCATTTTGATTCAATGCTATCTACTACATAATATTAAACAAGAAAAGAAAAAAAACAGTCAGCAAAGCCCTGACGCTAAACCACACATTCTTCAATATTATAGCTACCCCAAGATGGACTCTATTTTAAATATAAGATATATGCATTAAATTTAAATCACTTAAGCATCTCAAAATTAAAATAAAGAGTTTGACTTACATGTAGCTCCAAGAACAGCAACAATTTCACTTTCACTATCATCGTCAAAAACTGCCAGCAATGAAACTTCATATTCTGTGTTGGGTAACAAACCCTCAATAACATGACTGTCTGCATCTCCATTTATGACAACCTAAATAATGCAGCAAGGTTAAAGAAAATCTGAATTGACTGAACTGAATAAAGGGAAATGGATTATCCTTTAAAATAAATGAAATATACACCCAAAGAATTTATTAGCTATGTTGAAATAAAAAGTATCACAGAGTACATCTGGAAAAAACGCTATTAAGAACACTTTAAAACTCTGTTAAGAATACTTAAAATGTATTTATTATTTTGTGGCTATCCTGATTGTCCTAATATGTAGTCTTATACTTTCACCAACATGTAACAGACTGACAAAGCTGACCATATGCATTTCGATTGAAAACCACTAAAATGCAAAACATTCATCAAAGAGAGCAATATAACAGGGTAGGTGAACTTCAATTCATATTTCTGTCATTCAAGCGCTGTTTTGACAAGCATATTCAGCATCTCCCTGGGCTTACAAAATGCTTTTCTACACCAGAATTATAATCCACATCAAGGTTCCGTACATCTGAATGTGACCTCAAAGAACATTTGCTGCAGACTTGGTGATTAGGGGAGGTGTGCTGATGAGAAGTCTGTGTATGGTGTGGTGTTTTAAATACTGATACAATGTTAACTGGAAAGAGAAGGTTTCACACCAGATTTTTGTATGTTTCATTTATTTTATTGGAAGGGATCTACAGACGGGAAGGATTTGGAGCTGAAGGGACTGTAAAGCACAGATCCCAAGTATCAATTCTGGTAAACTGGGCTGACTCGTTTTGGGAACACTTTTTAGGCTACACAGACAGGTACTACAATAAAACAAACTTTCTCTAGGATAACACTGGCAAGCTTTCAAAGGTGGCCACTGCATACACAAAGTCAAAGTAAGTCTTATAATGGAAATCAAACAATAGCATAAAATCTACTACTGTAGTTAACAGAAATAGTGAATCCTACTTTATCCTTTCATGTACCAAATGAGATTTTCTGAGTTGGTCTTGGGGAAGAGGGACTCATGAAACAATCACAGACCTTCTGAACTCAGATACAGAAAACAAAAGCAGAAACAAATTACTTGGGGCCATGTCTTCTACAGCTATGAAATAATGAATTAAGCACTCCACACAGCACAATTTCTGGCACAAACTTTTTCAGGAAAATTTCAGGAATGAACTTGAGTGAGTCTAGCTGTATTGTAAGCAGCTATAAGTAACACTTTCCAGTTCTGCAGAGCCTCTAGCCATGTGTCAAATCACTGTAAAATATCTATACACAGTTATTATCTTACACGTAACTTTGGCATACTTTCTGAAGTATAACTTCCATCAGCTTCCACTCCCTGCTAATTTAGCCCTGAGTGAAGACCACCGAAAGAAGAACACAATGTTCTGAATGTTCGAGTGGAGAGGACAAACAACAGAAGCAAGAATAAAAACAAGCACATCAGTATAACAGCATGCATTCCCTCCTGTAACCTAGAAATAAAAGGTCACTCTTAATTTTATTCTGGCTCTGTAGCAGTAGCACCCCACTAAACGTTCTGCACCCACCAGCAGTGGGGGCAAAGCAAGCCAAGAGGTGTGTAATTGTCACCACCATCCCCTGACCTTAGCTCAGCTTATTAGCAAGCTCTGTCTTGGGAGAAAGACAAAGGGAGTTCATGTCATTTCTCTGCATGACTGATCACTTAGCTGGGAAAGGAGCTTAAAGAGGCAACAGCCTGGAGGTATTGTGCTACCCTAGGCCTGACCCCATTGGAGAGGTCATGCAAGAACAAGAAGGCAGCTTGGGCATTTTTAACATCTCAACATACTAAAATATCAGAGTCTCCAGGAGTCCTTAGTGAATATAATGAACAAGTGGAACCTCAGCTGTTCAAATATTCCTTTATCTTCTATTCTCACATTCAAAAAACTCAGATATTATAAATCACACTGAAAAAAATGCACATGGCATTCACTACTTACTGGAACCTAAACAGTAATAGATCAATTCACCTACTACAGAAGAAAGTGCAAGGGGATCATCTGTGTTCTTTAACTCATCTGCCAACTCCTTCTTTTCCCTTCTCACTCCTGTAATTTCTTTCTTTCTTGCATGACTACACCTAAGTAGGTGAAAGAATCAGGCTAAGCTAAATTTATAAAAACAATGTCACATAACCTAAGCTGCAACAACTGCTTTCTGTTCTAATGGTGACAAAATGATGCATGAAACCTTGGGCCAGGAGGGAATTGTAATTGTCCCCATTGAGTTTTTTACCTAGATAAACAGTTTGTGGATGTGGCCTCTATTTGTGGTGCTGATGCAAAGATAAAAAGATATTTGAGTTATTAAAGATTAAGAAGTACAAAAGAAGGCAAAAGATTGAGTAAAGAAAGGAAGGGAAAGAGGAAGTGAGACAGACTATGTAGGATGAGAGTTTGGGAAAAGGAGAGACAATGTCTGTCTTTCTCTACTTGGAAAATGGGAATAAAACAGAAAACAAGAAAAGCTAAAGTGATGAAAAGTAATTTAAATACTCAGACTGATGAAAATGGCACTATGGAGAAGAGCACAAGGGTTTAGAGCAAAAATGAGGAGGGCAAAGAGAAAGATGTCCTCAAAAGATGTCTGCTTTCCTCATTTCCTCTTCAAAAAGAAAAGAGAATATTGGTTTGAATATTGGTAAGAAAGCATTGCAATGGGGCAGATTTTTCTTGAAGTCAATTGACCATATTTAGTTGGCATATGTGTCCTCAGAATGGAATCTTCAGTTCCATTTCACACCCTCAAAAATTAAGACAACTCACCTCTTCAGAGTCCCCGCCATCCAAAGGGATCCATGCCAATCTGTAAAAAGCTATATCTGAGGAGGTAGGCTTCCAGCTGACTCTAAAGCTATCTGTTGATGCTTCATCAATTTCCAAATGCTGAGGAGCTGGAACTTTTTCTGCAAAGGATCATACAAAAGAAAATTGAAAGTAAATTATTCTGAACTTGCATAAACGACAACATCAAGCATGTTCCATTTTACTTGCAGTTTGTTACAAAGAGTATACCATGGGAGGTAGATGGCAAAGGCACTACAGATTCTTTGCACACTTATTTGTACTTAGGAAAGCATTTTTTGTATTTGGGGGAAGGGAACACACACATTTTTTGGGGAAAACATACTCTTTATCTACTCTAACTGAACAGGCCTCCTTGTCCTTTCTCCGCTGAAGAAGCTCCACGTAACCATCACTCCCCCTCCTTTGCTCAGAGCTCTATGCATCATGCTCTTTTCCTCCTCTTCAAAGCACAGTCCAAATCCCTGCCCTTTCAGAGACTCTATGTGCATTTCAGTTTCGATTTTCATGTAAGTATTAAACTTTTATTCCATACATGTACTCCTTCCTCTTCCATCTCATCCTTCTCTTTCCTCCCTCAAAGTCCTTCTCTTCCTACTGTTATGTTGGAAAGCATTAATAAGTGTCATCAGCTATTTGTTTAATGCAGAACCACAGTTCCAGAAACTATAGCTGTTCTAAATGGATCACAGGAGCCTTGAATGTCTTCTATTTTCTCCTTTTGGTGCCTCAGTTTCTCTGTATGTATATAAGGTTCTATTCTACCCTTTGTTAGATGGTTCACTGGTTAAATGCATGAATCAAACTTATCCCACTTCATCCATCAGACTGAATGATGCTTCAGAAAGCTGGGGAGATAAATGCTTTACAACCTAATTACAATAAAATATTCTTTAAAATGGCTGCATGTGGAAAGAAGCTAACCTCATCCACACGAAAGTTTTCATAATGTCAAGAGATTACTCCCATGAGTAAGGATGCAATTGGCCCTTTGATAAGGGAGCAAAAAAGCTGAAAACTCCAATGGAAATAACAGAAAGAATTCGATATATCTGAATTCAGAGCCATAGACACTTGCTGTTACTGGTCTTGCTTTCCAGTAAAGCAAGAGAATATAAAAATTCTTCTTGGAAAGCCTTCGAAAGACCAGTAATACTCACTTGTGGTAAAGCTGCCAGTAAGTGGTTCAGACTGTCCTTCTTTATACAGGGAGAAAATAGCAACAGTATACTCTGTAAGGGATGTCAGACTTTCTAAAGTATAGGTTGAAACAGGACCAACTTCCACCTAGAAAAAACATAATTTGCAATAGATATTGATCATACACTTTACATTATCAGTGTCTGAAATTCTGCTGGTTAACAATAGCAGAGATAGAATGTAGTGTAATTAGCAGGGAAATTCTGTGAAATTACATACAAGTATTAACTCAGGGCCATAAAATCTGACAAAATCAATTAACAGACAAACTACAGAAAAGGAAAAAGTTGCTTGTGACAATCTTGGGAAAAGGAGAATTCAGCCTGAGTAAGCTCAACTCACTAGCTAACGCTATCAGCTAACGATATCAGTGCTATCAGCACTGCGCAGGAACCTAGAATGAGAAGGAACTTTCTGAGCTATTGATTCCAGTCCCTTTTAATGGGTAATCATTGCATAAAGCATTATGTTTAACATTTATCAAGAGAAAAGATGACAGTTTCATTTGGTCTCTAGCCAGGCTGCAGTTAACATGACTTTGCCAGGGGTATAAAAATCAAAGCTGAATAAAACTCACAATTTATCAGTCCAAATATTCAGTGTCACATTAACTCAGCACCACAGGGGAATATCATTCCATACTGGTTTTCATTCTATCACAGAATTCATGCTATTATAAAGCTATTATAAAGCAGTTTTAGGAACAAGGCAAAACTAGATATTGCATAAGTAAATTACTAAGTGCAAAAGTCTAAGTTAGAACATCTTGGTATCATCTTATCATTCTGTTCAAGCCAAATCCTGTTTCTAGGAAGTGAGTTTTCAATGTAAGAAAACATGATGAAGCCTTCAGATACTCTTTCTGAATGATTGACATATCATGTATTGAATAACTTGTTATATGGATTGAATTAAGAATAACTATTTCCATACCATATATTTAATCAAGATGCTGCACCTACAAATCATTGTTCACTTGAGTAGTTTCCTTCAGTTTATGTGGACCAGCAGTGATTGTGCAGGTATGTAAGACATTCAGAGTCCTGTCCAACCACACATATGATCCTCTCCAATTGTATATTGAATATTAACTAAACTCTTAATTGCACTAAGTTTCAGAATTCTTTAGCAAATCTTTTGTTACAGCTTGCAAGGGACCTTTTGTTTATAAAAGTTACCCTTAATAATTAGAGAAGTTTGGGAAAGCCTGAGACTGGTTAAGGAAAGGGAGGATAATTTACCTCATTGGTTTCTGTTCCATCTGTTTTAACATACATGATACGATAGCCATTCACATTTTTTGAAGCAGGATCCCATGTTAGCTTAGCAGTACTGTGTCCAACATCAGAAAACTTCAAATTTGCTGGTGGGCTTAGAGGCACTTGAAAAGGAAAGAGATAAAACCATGAAAGTGATCCCAGGTTTTAGCTGTGAAATTTTTCATGTCTTGGAAATAAACAGCACATTTTCCATTCAGTAATTTGTGTGATCAGCATTTATGTTAAAAGATCTGCATCAATGGGGCTATGCAAGTACTTAAAGGCAGGTAAAATGGCTTAACTCTACTGAAACAGAACCTTCAGTCTTACTAAAGTGCATCTCAACTAATACTGAAAAAGAAAGAAATTATGGTTTTGTTCATAGCATATATCATAACAAGGTGTAACCTACACAATACTTGCAATAAATTTGTGTAAATTGTATTCGTTCAAGAATATCTTTATCCTATATGCATTTTGCATAAGTATCCCAGCAAAAATATTTCATGACTGTTGGGTAAGTTGGTCCAAAAGTATAACTAGCTCAAAAGATCTCCAAAGATGCTATTTTTTCACCTCTACTTAACCTTTCCTCTTTTATCACACACAGAACTTCTTTCCTAACGGCAGCTCCAGTTAAATCCAGATTTATATACGATGTATTCCTTGACTCTCATGAGCTGAAAGAAAACCAGGTCACGCAAGATGGAGTCTCAGATTGCATCCACTTTTCTTTCACACCAGAAAAAGGAACTTGTGCTGTCTGTTACATTCTGCAATAGGTTCTATATTAGCCCAACACCTGCTGATTTCCTCTGAATTGTGACACCTTTCACTACCCACCCTGCCTTCACATAGATGGTCCCTCACCAATCCATGTAGACAGATAAATATCAGCACTTCAGAAGCTGTTCCCCTCACACAAAGGCAAAAGATAAAAAAAAAAAAGACAAAATCCATATATATTATATGGATTATTATTATATTATAATCCATATATTATATGGGCTCTTTAATCAGACCATATATCAACTCAGAATCTGCAAACAAACACCTAACCAGCTTAGGAACATTCATAGTCAACTTAGCTATGAGACAGAGAAGACAAGAACACATTGGAACTGTGTTTAGATGGGCTTTCTACACACTTTCTGGCATTCAATATATTCCTCAGAGTCTGGTGAAGTGAGTATCATGTGCCAGCTTTCCCTTCTGTCAGTCATGGAATGCACTTATTTTCACCATCCAGCCATACCACAAAATGCTTCAGTCTCAGCTCTTTTCTTTTGGAACCAACCTCCTGACAACCAGACAGGCAGTCCCATTGCCAGAATTACATGATATTTACAGTGAGTGTTGGATAAATCCTGGCCCCAAAAAGAAACCTCACCCCAGAATAAGCTTGCTGATAGTGCCTCTGTTTGGCACAGAAAAAGGTGTCACTACAGTAACTGAGATGATACAGTGTATAGAATAATATTATTTACTAAATACAGAATACCGGATACAAAGCCTAGTACTACTGCAAGTTAGGCAGATCACTCTCCAAGCAGATATATGCTCCGGGAAGAAAATGCTAGTTAGACTTTTCATTAGTTGGAAGGCAGACATAATCACACTCAAAGGAAAAACAAAAACAAAAACAAACAAAAAAAGTAGTTTAAATATGATGTTGGGCAGGACATACATTACGATTGAGCACTGACCATGTGGGACAGGTGAGCTCACCAAGAGCTTTCTTTCCTCCCGGATTGCCCCACTGCCCAATCAATCAAAGCCTGTTAGAAGAGGACTTGTTTGAATAGCTGCATATGGAAGGTTAGAATCAATCTTCTTTCCTATTACAGTTCTTTCCTACAGCAAAAGACCAGTCAGACTTGGCTGCAATGAGTCACCCTAAAAATAAATGAAGGCTGCAGAGTAGCTAGGTTTTTTCTATTCTGGTCTGGTAACTGCAGCAATGATGGGCTGAATAACATATGTTACTAGCTTCTGTGATCTAACACTGCGGTCATGAATCCTCAGCTTCTGCCAATATATCTGGAATTTGCATGTGATCTTCCATCCAACGTGTTAGCCAGATTTAGAGCTGTAAAGCCTCCAAGACAGTACAATATAAAGTGAATTCAGACTGGCACAGCCATAAATGACAAACTACTGTTTAGCATAAATGAAAAACAGATACTGGGCAGACATTGACTAAAAGCAAGGGGGGAAAAAAAGGAGAGAGAATGAGAGCTGAAGAGCAGGAGAAAGAGACAAAGGGCCAAAGGTTTGATTCTCCAAGTATTAAGAATCTTCTACACTCATTTCATATCCACAAGCATGCCCAAGTTGCAGTACTTGGCTATTGGCACTTATCTATCTACAACCGTCCTCTCGGAGATGAGCCAGTTCAAACAGCATTCCTAGAGCTTATTCCTCTATTAGCTGCTGACCTTACAAGCAATTGCTCTGGCATTTTTCTTAGCACTTGCATGTCTGAACTTCGCTCACCTATTAAACGTAAGTGACTTTCACACTGGCTCACTCATGCCAGGAGCACAAACTAAGAGGAAGCAATCACTCTACTGCTGGGAGCAATGGAGATGTCACTGAATACAGTCCCAGAAATAAAATTTTCAATTCCTTTGTCTTCCAAATGCTGAGGCTATTTAGAGAGCTGACATAAAGTGTTGTGTACAGTTAGAAGACAGAATGTAGCCAGGAAACCTCTTGCTGCTTATTAAAAACACACCATCTAGAGGGTGCACAGGCACTTTCCAACCCTTTGTTTACCAAATGTTAGGCAGCAGGGGCTGAACAGAAACCTTCCCTTTGCTTCTTTTCACTCTGCAGTACTACAGATCCAGAGGAATGAACTTCTGCATCTAAGTAGGTTCCCCGAGACACCTGGTATTCTGGCTACAGGATGCTAAACAGAGCAGTGCCTTTTTAGCTCTACATGGTGACCTCCATTCTTCAGCAAGTTCAGAAAACTGTCAGTAGTTCCTCCAAGATCAACAGAGATATCCATTGCACTGCTACCAATGGTGAGAAGAGTTCATATTCCAAAACCAAGCAGTTTTGTAGAAACTCACATCCTCAGCCTCTATAAATAAAGTATTCACACCGAGAAACTTATGTACAGTTAAGACCTTGCCCTACAGACTATTCAAATAATATTTTTAAATCAAATATCTGTTCTAATACATGGAAAGACTATTCTGAATTTTTAACAACACTGAAATGAGTACAGATGTGAGCTACCTACATGTAGTTTCTTGTCCTGTAAGAGGATCACTAGCTTCTTCTCCAAACATGGCATAAACTGTGACTGTATATTCTGTGTTTGGCAATAGTCCATCCAGTTCAAGATCTGTTGAGGCCTCTCCAATTTTTATCTAGAAACAACATGAAGAAAGAAAGACACATAATTCCCAAATTAATTCTCAATGGTGAACAATAGTATTTACATGTTTGAAATTAGGTATGTGATCAAATGCTCTGCTCTGCTCTGCTCTGTCTGTGGTACTCAGCCCAAGATTTTGGAATTCGGCACATTAATCTAAAGAACAAAATTGTCAAAAAGTCAAAATTCATTATAAGGGTAAGAGGATGTTAAAAGTAACTAGCCATGTTAGCAAAGACAAAATAGCCCTCTCTATATTTTGCAACTAATAAGACTTTTTCATTCCTGGCTACATCTTGGCTCATTTTTGGTCACAGGACTGAAATATAGGAGGAATTAAATTCCATGGAAGCTGACATTCAGATTTGTTGCTGTTTTAAGTGTGCATCATTTTCCTCCTCCACCTCTTTGCTAAGAGCCTCATTAACATGGACTGACTTATTTATTGAAAAATGTGTTTCTTCAGGGTAAGACTCAGTCCTCCTGCATCAGCGAGTTTGCAGGGAGGCCCCATTTTTGACAGAATTATGTGCTTACAACTACTCATTTAGCAGAGAGCACAAGTCCATGCGAGCTTTCAGTAGCTTCCTACACTCTTCACAAGTTGGCGTGCTCCTGCACGCTTTTTAGCATTCTTACTTGAATGGAGATGTTGCATATTATCTTAATTATACATATTTAAACATGAGCATAAAAACTTTTTAAATCCCAGTGCAAAAGTTCCATTGGAACTATGCTAGCAACTCTAGTAAATTCTACTATTTTTATTACTTTAGTGATGGAAGATTGGACTTCACCTTGTCCCTTCTTCTTTTCCTTCTGAAAATACTAACTAAAAAATCACTTTTCATGGAAAGCATATGTTTTAAATTTAAAACTAAGAGCTGAACAGAACTTAAAGAAAACCAATAAATATCACAATTGCAACTTTTATTTAATTCAAAGGTCCTGATGAAAACAAAGGCTAAACTTCATATTCCACTGATAACACACTTAGAAAATTTCTTAGTTTTATATAATTATTTCTACCTCTGAGTGTAATCAGCCGATACTTGCACTTTATTCATAACACATAAAAATACTGTAACATATACAGTACTTAAGGCAGTCATAGAAAAAAAACCCAAAATGTTTGCTGATCAAGTGGGAGGTTAAAGGCCATGTGAATAATTGCTATTCAAATGAAAGCTTAATACATCACCTCCTTCTCATCTGCTGCCAGTCCTTCTGTGAGGGGAGCATATAAGATCATGTAACCTGTGGCACCCGCTACTCCATTCCATTTCGCTCTCATGCTGCTCTGTGTCACATCATATAATTGCAGATCCGATGCCACTGGCAAGGCAACTACAGTGGAACAGAGACAGACACTTCAGTTGTCTCAGTTGAACAACCAGCTATTTTTCCAATAGTTTATTTTACCCCAGGAAATATGGAGGAATATAGCTATCTTCAGGCATGAAAGTGCGGTCTGTATGCCACAGCTATGAAGACTTGATTAGTACATAAAAGAATGCACAATTAGAGAAACAAGGAAATGACAACCTAACTGGCTCTAACTTCAGGACAGAGTTACCCCTTACATTTCCTCTAATTATAGGAAGAAACTATCCATAATCATTTTCAAATGTACTTCAGTCTCCCTCTAAGTTCCACTCATACCTCTGATAGCTACATAAGGAGACTACACCTTGGGATATTCTGAAAGCACTCTCTACCACATTGTCTCGTTCTTATTCAAATTGACCCAAGAACACAGAGAGAGTATTGATCTTCTGTCCTTTTCCTTATTTTGAGTCTAAAAAATCTACAAGAAAAGTATCCTCTAACGCTAACATGTAGCTTATATTTTAATTCTCAACAGGTACTCCTAGATACTCTCTCAGCATAAATAATAATTCATAATTAATGAAGACGTGACTGGAAATTAAACAAGTGTTTAATTTTCTACTATAAATAGATCCAATAGATAATGCTGACTTGCACCTTGAACAGTTATCCACAGTATCCCTCTGGTTGCAGGGATAAATTAAACCTACTACAAAACAACTGGAATAAAGTAAAACAGATAAAACTATATTTGCAGTAAGTTAAAATGTGAATGCATTCATAATTTCAAGTTAGAAGTTACTATCAAACCAGAAACCTTTCTAATTATCTGTACGTTATGCATATTGAATGTTTGAATTTAGATTTCACATACCCGTATGCTATTTTCAATGTTCTATACAAAAAAATGTGATTGGCGGGTGTTTTAATCTGTCAGTATCTCACACAAAGGCAGAAATGTAAACAACAATCTTCTGTGTTTCTCCATTAGGATAGTAAAACATACTTTCAAATTGCAGGTATTTTATCATGCAGAGTAATTAATACTTGCACTTTTCAGACTATCAATTTGAACACACTATCAAAGATATCTGTATAAAATGCCTGATGCTGCATGACCTTGGGGTGTGATCTGATTGAATCTCAGAAAGCCAGCAGGGCTGGGCTCCGTCAGAACTTGACTAGGTAACTTCAAAGGAATACCAGGTGCAATAAAAAACAAACCTGTTGGCTCACTATGTGACTCTGTTCTCTCTGTCTCAATAAATTAAACACGTCCTAGCACTGTGGTACAGGGTAGAATATGACTGGACATGGCATTTTGGGTGACTTCAGAATAGGGAGATCAGCACCAATACAGAATCAAAGAACACTGAGGATGAAAGGCACCTCTTGAGATCATCTAGTCTGACTAACTTCCCTCTTCAGTCAGAGTCAGCTGGAGCAGGTTGCTCAGAACAGTGTCCAGCAACACAATAAAATTCTGTCTTCTTCTGTTCAGATTTAATTTCATGGGTTTTTTTTTAATTTGTGCCCATTTGTGTCAGTGGGCACCACTGGGGTGAGTCTGGCTTCCTCTCCCGCACACCCTTGCCTCAGGAGTTTTCACTCATCAGCAAGATCCGCCTGAGCCTTTTCTCCTTCAGGCTGAACAGCCATAGTATCTCAGCCTCTCCTCTTACAAAAGATTCTCCAAACTCTTAATCAACTTTATAGCCTTTTACTGGACTCACTCCAGTAAGTCCACATCTCTCTTGAACTGGGCAGCCCAGCACTTCACTGAGCATCTGAACGTAGCCTCATCAGTGCTGACTGGAGGACAAGAATCACCTCCCTCAGGCTGCTGGCAATCCTTATCTAACATAAGGCTTTTGGCCTTCTTTGTAACAAGGGTGCATTGCTCAGTCATAGCCATCTGGTTGTTTACCAAATGCCAGGTCCTGCTCTGCAGAGTTGCCTTACAGAGGGGTCATCCCCAATTGTGTATTGACACATGGTATTCCTCCCCAGGGGCAGGATTTTGCCCTTGCTTTTGTGGAACCACATGAGGTCAAACACATTTTTCCCCTCACGTATCCATGCTGACTAATTCCAGTCCCCTCCTTGTCCTTCATGTGTCTGGAAAGGGTTTCAAGGACTAGTCGCTCCATCACCTTTCCAGGGACTGAGGTGACAATGAACAGGCCTGTAGTTCTCCAGATCTTACTTCCAAAGGGCTGACATTTGATTTCTTCCAGTATTCAGGAACTTCTCCCAGTCACCATGACTTATCAAGGATAATCAAGACTGTGCTCCCAATGACATAAGCCGGCTCCCTCAGCACTCACAGGTGCAGCCCATCCTGTTTTATGGATTTAGGTATGTCCAGTTTGCTGGCTCGTTTAAGGAGTGCTGCTGTCAAAGCATTGTAGAAAATGTCTTGATAGCTTGCGACTTGCTGTGCTGTACTTAGAGCAGACAACAGCTATTGACAGATTACCTATAGACTTCCTGGCTCCCAGTTTGAACTAAAAAGTTACTCTCTACTTCCATTCCTATGATCTGTCATAGTTGCTAAAAAAGTTATTGCATTTTGTATACAAACACATAAAACTGATATGGTCAATAGAAGAACGTTATCTCAGGTAGAATCATAGTTTCCATTACAGAACATATTTGTAAATGTATTTGCCCTAACAATATTCCAAGTCACTATTTTACAGACAGAAAATAACTGAATCGTTGAGAAAGGAGCTTACAGAAGTTACCTTGAGATCTTTGGCACTGGGGGAATCACATAGGTATTTCTGGTCCCACCTAATCCTCCACTCATGAGATCATCTGCGGTAACAAATCTACAAAGCTTAGCTCTACACTCAAAGTGTAGGAATGTTCTGATTTGGAGTTCAATGCAACTGACTTCGAAGTTCAAACCAATGATAAAGCCTTTCTGTGTTTAAGCATCCACAGAGCATTTGGACTTAGGAACTTAGCCCAGAATTAACAAATAGAAATTCAAGGCAAATGCATTAAAAGAGGCTAAACTGAAAAAGACTCCCTTTGCATTTCTTTTTCACAAAGGCTTATGCTTACGTAGTGTGATAAAATGCAGAGACTCAAATCTGTAATGAACATTATAAGGATACTCACGTGTAGTTTCAGTTCCACGGAGGCCCTCACTAGCAGCGTTTGAGTATATAGCAAATACAGCTATCTGGTATTCAGTTAAAGACATCAGGTTTTTCAGAACTGCTGCTGATGAACTTCCATCTACCACAACCTGTTTAGAAGAAAATTCAACTAAATATGCATAAAGCAAACTAAGTATATTACCATCAAACAAATCAGTCTCTCTTTCAGACAATCTTTACACTGGCTTCTAAGAATCAATTTTCAATTCTTAAATCAAATTTGCTTTTGCTACCTTTCTGTACAGTAAGGTGACTGAAAAAAAGAACAGCAACCATATACACAATCAAAATGTTAACTGAATAGAATTTAGAATAGAGAAACTGCTTAGATAAATGTAATGTGTAGAATACAGTTTAAGAGCATATATTGGGTGTTCATTGACATAATTACTACATCATCATAAATAAGCTTTTAGAACTACATGTGTACACACTCAGTACTTCAAACTAACATTAATACATATCCATGCCAAACAAGTTTCTAGTACAAGAAGAAATAAAATATATCCTTAGTTAAATCCATTTGCTCTTCTGCATTTCCCTTCAATTGTGTAAGCTGTCGGCTGAAGATAAGAGCTTGTTCTACGACATTCTTCTCATCTCCAAAATGCCTAAGTCCTATTAAAATAAACACCTCTCTCCAAATTTTCAATGACTAGCAGTAGCTGTCCCAAAATATACACCCATATCATCTTCCTTTTATGAATTAATTCTTCTTAGAACTGAAAATCAGGCTTCCCATCAGCTGCTGCCTCTTCTGCTCTTCTAAACGGAATAGTGCAGGGGAGGTCTATAGAACTGGTTCAAGTAACTGTATTTGTAAGCAAAAATGTAAGCAGTTCTCCCCACCCCCGAAAGTACTCACTGTTACAGTACTTTTCCTTTAAATTACAGTACAGTAGCCTGGCTACTACCTAACCTTCCCCACCATTCCACATGACCATACCTCCTTGACATAGAGGGCTTCAGAGCCCACATAGTGAATTTCAGGGTAGATTTTTAAAAGATCATGGATTTTAAGTCTGGTTTGTTCTTGTTATTATATTAAAAATTGCTGTGAAGCTTTTCCTCTTATTACCTCTTCTGGTTGTCCTCCTCGAGTAGGATAGTACACAACCCTGTATTTTTCCACTTTGCCTGGTGCATGTGTCCAGCTAACCCGGAATCCTCTAGCAGTTACCTCAGATGTGACCAAATCCGAAGGAGCTCCAAGTGAAGCAGCAACTGTTCCTAGGTTAGAGAAAATACAAACTTTTTACTCCGCTCCTCAATTGCTGAAGCTCCAAAGATCACTCCTCATCAGAAGATCAAATAATTGGCTACTGCACATTTATTTAAGTAATTTTCAATGGAAATAAAGAACTGATAGTAAGAATGAGTATTGTGTATGGAGTTTTCACTGGGACTAAGCCTCCCTGGTCTTTCATAAACTTTTATATGAAAGAGACAAAAATACAAAGTTAAGCCTTCCCTGTCCTTCCTCTCATCACTCTTTCAACCTCTATTTTTTTTTTTTTTTTTCTTCTCTCAGATTGCTTTCCTTCCAGTCACAAAAACCATCCAAGTGCATATACAGCTGTGATCTCCTGTGTTTCTCTGCAGGTTGGAAACTGATATGCTGCCTGTCAGCAGATTGAAGAAATGTAGTGAATGGTCATTGTCTCTGGCAATCGTACCTTTCCATAAAGATATCTCATGTCTATAGTTTTTCCATCCTCTCCCTCTCATTTCCCAGTTGACTACTTACTCTCCTCACAAGACACAGCTAGTATTTTTGTATTTCTTCCAGTTTCTAGGTGAATAAAAGAGCAAAGAATTGTAATGAAGCTTTACTAATACTTTTTCACTGCACAGGTAGAAGTATGTGTGAAGACAGCATTCTTTGCTGATGTATGTTACAAGCTTATTGAAAAATCACTCAGCATTTCTCTGATATTACAGAATCACTAGCCAAGCAATACAAATGAAATCCACTGAAACCTCCCAGAATTTCCCCAGGTAGGACTGTTTCTCTGACAAATTCCAACATTTTTTTCACAGCCATTCCTTTTGTTCACAGAAGCAAAAATATATTGTACACAGGGAAGGCTTTTCTACAGACAAATAACTTTCTTCACTTGTCTTTTTATGTTCTGAAGCTTATTTTCTCTGTATTAAATAAGAAATAAAAAAGAAAATCCACCATCAGGAAGGGAGAAAAAAATCTTATTGAAAATTTTGAAAACTTAAGAGACAATAAAAACAGTAAGTTATGAGATGGAAATCACAGACAAATGTAACCGTTCCATGTGCAGGTGTTAAAGTAATTCATCCCAAAAGCAGTGTATTGTAAAAAAGTTTTCCTTACCCACAACCTGCCAATAGTTACAGCAGAATGAATGTATATTTTTGTACTTTTGGTACTACTAAAGACCATATTTACCACTATCAAAGACAGAGGGCAGAAGAAAGATACCAAAGACTAAAACATACCTAGAAAGATAACCTCATTTTGTGAGCAAAAGACTATGTAGCAGGAGCCAAGTGCCAGAAACCAGCTTAGAACTGCAGGTATCTGGAATAAGATTTGTGGCTCAAAATTCATATTAGCTTCTATTAGACCTTGTTTATGATTCACCTTTTATTTCCTTTTCCTGTTCCTCAACTCGTGAGCACACTGTTCTGGTAAGACCTTCAACAATGGTATGCATGAAGTTAAAGTCAGCAACATTGTAGACATGCGTGCTGTCAGGTTCAGAGGCAATCTCTTTGAGTTCATTTATATCTGCATTCTTTACACCTTGAATTGGAAAGAAAAACAAAGAAAATATTTGCAACTATTTGCAACAAAAAAAAGAAAAAATCTTGTACACACAGGGACTGATAAAAGATTACTAAAATCCAGTTCTTTCTATTTGATTTAATGACTAACTACAGAGTGCTCTGTCATTAAGATGCTACTTCAAGATGTTAATTTCTGCCAGCATAACTGGCATATTTTCAGCAATCTTGTGATAATATAGCATTCATGTACACTGTTAAATTCCAGTTACAGGAGCAATGGATTGGAGAACATATTAAAGAAGATTTAAATTAATAATGATACTTCCTGGATACAGACAGAAAAGAACATTTTCTTAATAAAGAGGGCAATAGATACAAATACATCAGAGTATAATGGGACACAGTACATGGAATACGGCAGAATACACACCAATAGCAAACAGCTCAATGCCAGCATCTCGTAGGTTTTTAGCAGGAGGGATAACATCATCTTGGGACTTCCCATCAGTGATCAATATACCAATTTTAGATACTCCAGGTCTTGCACCTGCTTCAGGCCTAAAGCTGTTTTCCAAAATGTAAGTTAAGGCAAGACCTAAAAGAGGAAACATTTTAAAGGACTTTAAAAGGGGAAAGTGTTCATTAATTTTGCTACTATCTGAGCATTTCCTTTTCCACTGAATTAAAAAAAAAAAAATCATTAGAAGCCTTTTAAAGAAGAGTGAATATAAAAGAACAATTTACTGAGAGATTAAATTCCAATAAGCAACCTAAACAAAGAAGTTGACATTCATATTTAGCAGGCTTTTGATCAATGAATGTATTTTAAACTGCCTATGGAAACCTAAGCTGATCTTTACAAAGCAGATTGAACATATCACCTCTTCTTTCTTACTCTGCAAAGTTAGAATAGGCAGACCCCTCTCCTTCTCTCTACATTGCTTATAAGAAGGCACATGCTCTGGCCAGCTTAGTAAATGCCCATATGCAATATAATCTTACTTTAACTTGTTTGCTTGTTTATTTGTCCTTTCCACTCTACAAGCAGAAAAAGAGCTTAAATAAATCTTAGGGAGAATCTGATTTTAGAGCTGCTAATTATTTAAAGGAAAGGAAGACGAATAACTCCGAAGGACAAACCTATAAGTCAAAATGGGATCTCATCTGAAAGCTCTTTTAAGTCTCTCGTAATAAAACTTTCTAACTCATCTTGTTCTAACATCCATATAAAATAATAATGATAATTTACTACTTGCTGCCTCACAAGAACCTCATTCCTAGAATCATCCCAGAGTCATCCTGTCTTTTCTCCCACAGCAATCACTCCTTCTACCAAAATAAAGGCTGCTGCAGAAGAGGAGATTCTTGCACTTTCTTTCTCTCCTTCTTTCTTCACCAGAAAAAAAAAACAAACCCAAAAGGAAGGGCACTATTTACCTAAAGCCATGTCGGGGTCTTTGGAGAGATCATTTTCCTGGCAAGACAGTCAATATTACTGACTATCGCTTTGATGGCACTGCTTTGTATTCAGAGACTGTATTTTTCCCAGGCTGACAGACATCCTTCATTTATCCTTCACTAAGTGTCTTCTGGGGCCTCAGTGTTCTAACTACTAAGAGGTCAATGAAAATCTAAAAGCCTGAGTTGATAATCTGAAAAGTTATTATTGCCATTAATAAAAGGAACAACCTGAAACATGCACTTTACCTGTTAATGTATTCCCTCCTTTATATGGTAGATTACGGACTGCATCCAGAACAGCATCTTTTGTGCCATAGGCATTCAGATGCCACTCAATTCGGGGATCACCACTGTATTGTGCAAGACCTAAGGAACCAGAAATCAAGGTAATCCATTAGACAATAAAGCACTTTTTTTCAAGTATCTACGTTTTATGTACTAGGTTACTAACAGCTTACCACAGTAATCTTACAACAAGCAAATTTGCTACCATACCAGAAAATCCACATTGCTTGATGGCAAAAAAAAGTATTAAGTTGTTCTTAGAGGCAACTTTACATACTTTCAAAGTCTTTCCTTCAAATGCTAAGGAAAGTAAATGAGAAGAAATACACAACTTTTTCAGAATTTTGCAAGATTCCAAGAATTTTTTTTAAAAAAAGGATAATTTTATTTAATATGCTTTTGAACAGACTAGAATATAAGTAGCAAAACAAAAATATAACATTCAAGGTAGTTTAAACCATGACAAAAGCCATCCATTGGCATGTTCTTCCTCTGAAAATTAAGCTGCAAGGATTTGATCTAATTCTGATTGAAGTCAGTAAGGTTGTTTCCACTGTTTTTTCTTTTCTGCTGATATTGCATCAGAGTTTACTTCAGCTGAGTATCACAGTAAACTGTGAGGAAATACTGCAAATATTTCAGAAGCATCTAAGGATAGAAATGCTAGTTTCAGGTGAGGATGAATCTTGCACAAGTAAGTCGCATTAGCTGTTAACTATGCTGAAATAATGAAATTCTTATATCACTACAGAAATATTAAGACAAAAATACGGCACCTTACCTACTCTTGTCTTCTCAGATCCCACATTGAAAGCAGAAACCAGATTTTCCAGGAACAGTCGAACAAGCCTGAAATTGAATCTGCCAATACTCCAAGAACCATCTACCAGTATCACGATATCTGCAATTGCTGGAGTTTTACAGGTAAACAGGCTTCCTGTGAATCATTGAAGTGAAAACAATATTGTTAATTAACAATAAAATTGTAACTCAAATATATGCATTCCTCCTCCCACTTAGCTTAATAATGAAACCTTTCTTCCATGACCAAAGTAACAAATAAGCAAAATCAATAAATTTACTTGTTGTAACTTCAGTAAAAGAAGCACCTGGCCATTACCCACTTCAGTTCTTTCATTAAGATATTAAAGATTACTGTTAGGAGACTCATGAAAAAGAAATACTGCTTCTAAAAATATAATAAGTCAGAAGGAAAAAAAAAATTAAATGTCATATAACACAATCGAACCAGCAGTTCCTTTTCATACTCAAAAATATACATATACAGCATACATTTCATGACACTTAGCCTTAAATGTACGCAATGCAGAGAGCAAAGTAGTTAAAGATCCCTTTTATAGGCAACACAGAAAAAAAGGTGTTGCTACACATCTCAGCAACTCCATAGAAAAGCTTCTTTAGATGCCACAGTAGACTTCTAAAGCCAGAAGTGAATCTCACCATGGGAGATGAGAGTAAAACTGCAGGTCAACTGAATATGCTGTATTAAACCTAAATAAAAGGCACTCAACACAGCAAAGGTAAAACACCAAGATCTCAGACTCAAACTCACCATCTCTATAACTAGCACCACATGAACACTTAGTCTTACAGACATATGGAAAAGCACATAAAAATAAAAGAGCGTTAAAAAAGGAATGGAAAAGACCTGATGACAATTAGCAGAGACGCGTATTAATAGTCTCTAAGGTTTACCTACCCAATGGGAAAAACAGAGGAAAGAGATTAGACACAGTATGCAAGATCAGCCAGCAAGAAGGGTTTTAGTGGTACAGATTCTTGAAAAATTGAGAAGTTTAAATGGAAGAGCTACATTCAGTTTGAGAAAATGACAGTAAAGGTAAGTAAAAGAAAGGAAAAGCTTTCCACAGCCAGAGACAGAATTGCCACATCCCACAGAAGTGTCTTTGTGACTCTTAAAGTAACGTTGAAATTCATTCGTTGTGAATTCATATTGTATGCAGGGAAAATGAATGAGTGATGTTAGACAGGTATACCACACAAGAAACTCTCCACCAGATTGACTATAGACTAGAGATGGAACTAGGAAAGTCAAAGCAAAGCTTGTTAGTAGAAAAGATATCGTGCATCACAAACAATTTAGGGATGAAAATCATGTCCCTGAACACAGTAAGCACATAACTGACGTAAGCTTCAATCCCAATTTTAACATCATTTTTTCAGGATCTACTACATAAATTAGTTGGCAAAGAATATGAACACCTTTAGTGGTACAAAGAGGGATTACCAAGTTCATTGCTTGATATAAACTGATCTTGAGCAGAGATGCTCAGCAAATAAAAGAAGTAATTCAGTGAGAAATAATAAAAAAGGTGCTTGCATTATTTCACAATCAGCTTTCCTGTTATAGAGAGAGAATGAACCTCATAGTTAGTAAAAAACTGTTAAAACTTTAACACCATATTATTAAAGATAAACTTTTCATTAAAGATAAAATGATAGTCTCACATGTAAAAATCATATGATGTGCAGAAGTACTTCAAATAATTGGTAATAATTAAAAGTTAGATTCATACGGTAGTGTAAATCCATTGAGCAAGAAACCCAAACCATAAAGTTACAGTTAATGTCTTAAACATGTACTAAAAATGTTTTTGGAACAGCAGGGAACATTTCCTACGTGCAGCTAGCAGTGTAGAATAAGTTCTAAACACATGACAAAAATTCCAAAAATCCAAAGATGCCAAAACAAATATTTTATTTTAGTTTTTACAGTACAAGACAACGCTATTTGAATTGGCAACACATTTAAATGTATAAACACTGAGGAACATCAAGTAATCATCAGAAAAATTATCTTAAATTGGAAGATAAATCCAAAGGGGGTCCAAATCCTTGTATCACTGAAGTCAACAGGAAAACACCCTTTGATTTCAGTGGGACAGGAATCTGTTTGGTGATTTAATAGGAACTTACTGGTCATGGCAAAATTCATCTTTTAAATATCTTTGCCAAATAAACTTCCTATTAATCAGCCTGCATTTTTTGCATTATAGTTCTTCCTTTAACACACAGTTCAATTGTGCCATTCTCACATTGGTCATGATGAGCTTGTTAAGCTTCAAAAGAACTATTGGCAGAGTACACTACTCAACACCAGTAAGAATGATGGAACTGGACCCCTGATTCACATCCAAGCAGCTGTACTGTAGCACAGATGTACCTTTTCAGTATGATCCCAGCAGCTTAATCATACAGCTCAATGAGGATAACAGGATTTGTATGGCTGTATTTCCCTGTCTACTTCTAAAATCTTATACTCACTATGAAACCCAGTTAGTAGCCTAAGTCTTATTCATTTCATATCAGTAAGTTTTGCCTAAAATATTTCTTTAATTCTGTAGTGATATCTTCGCTAATAAAAAATTTTATTCATTTTAGTAAATCCATTCAATGAAACAACACCCAAAGAACAAAGAAAACAATAATGGCATTCCTTTCAATATTTTATTTCCACATCATCAGATCAATGCAAATAATATCATTCAATTATATCTTTGTTAAAGTAGCATGTGAAGTTTGATCCAAGATTGCACTGCAATGTCACAGAGTGTGAAAATTTGATTCACTCTTCGTAGATAGGAGGTACTTGTTGAATCTTTTCTGCATAAAACATTTAGGTATTGTTACTTCTGCACACCCACTATTTGCTTATGCTTTCTCCTTGTGGTATTTAATAGAATTGTAGAAAGTTCCCTAAAATGGAATAAACAACAGTGAGATATTAAACAGAATAACATGCTGTATAGAAATCTTTAAAACCTGATAGGAATACAAACACCACATCATAGAAGTTTATAAAGTTAGTCTAAAAGACAGTGTGTAGCAAATAATTTATGCATTCCACTGAGATTAGCCAATTTCCATTACCAGTTCTAGCAAATGTCTTTTTCCATAATCTTTCCATACAACCATACACAGTCATGAATTCCTGTAGGGGTTGATAATGATTTTCAACACTAAAACTACCTAAGCACAACTTTAAAAGACAATTTTCTAAAAAACATTTCTTAAAGGGGGATAACAGCATATAATTCCACATAAAAAGGCTTCCAAAATTTAGTGGTTTAGCCCAGTACAAGTTTCAATACTGTGATCATTTTGTGCATATTTTCCTTTCACTCAATTATCAAGAACATAGTAGTGAGAGAGAAGGTACCACTTTCCTCTAAATTGTACAACACTCACAAGTTTCAAGAGCAGGACATTTGGGAGGGTACCAGTTACCTAAACTTGCATAATGTTTCCTAGTGTATTATTCTACTTCAAGTACTGCATTTCACAGCAAGTAATTACAGAGTTTCTGATTTTTAAGTTAGAGAAAATGACAGAATTTCGAACATCCTAAGGTCAGAAAAAGAGCTTATGTATTTTACACCAGTAAGTGCCTGCAGTGCAGCTACAATGGGTGATGAAGTTTGATGGGGAGAAAGCAAAAAAATTGATGGACTTTCTATAACAAATTTACAATTTCCCAAGAGTTATTTGGCAAAAGGAACTGGCCACTCTGTCGGGTGCTTGAAGGACAGGACTTGTCTGCTTATTTTTGCATGTCACAAATGAAGGCATAGGCTCAAAATTTCACCTCCAAAGACACCAACATACAACTAAAGGCTACCAGCAATGTATTAGGACAAGACATTTGCACAAAATCTGCTTAAGTATTGCCAACAGTCACACTATCATCAAGAATTTCAGTTTCTTTGTTCCAGGGAAATCTTGCAAAGAATAACCAACATTGAAGGCATTTTGCATCTACTAAATGAAATTTCCTGCCTTTGATTCCTCAAGCCCCAGGCAGTAAAGGTGATGTGTTTGCTTGCAATTCCAGTGTGTGAGTCCCATAGCACAACCAAGACCCTTGTCACAATTTGGCTGAGAGTGAAGGCAACAATGGCGATGCAGATAAAAAGATCCAGCTAGAACTTTCTGGGACAGAGAGAGAGCTACTGGAGCCTGAAACACTTGACCTTTGAGATGTTCTATTGAAAGGAACAGAGTGTAGAGTGAGAAGTGGAAGGGGCTCTGCCAGTTCAGGGGATACATAGAACAAAGCAGTGTCTGAAAGCTTCTGTAAACACTGGCCACCTCTCTGAGGCTTCATTTTCAACTTGTTCTTTCACAGATACATTCAGTGAGCAAGTGAACAATGTTAAAAAGACAAAAGTCCAGTCAAAAAACCTGCAAGCCATACTTAAACACAAATACAAAACTATTATTTTCAGACTAGAGTATTAGCTGTATGACTGCTGCTACTCTTTGAAAGTGCTTTGAAAGGCAAAGAGAGAAGCAGCAAATACAGGCACTGCCACACGGGAGGACTCAATGCCTTAGAAGATCCAGTTCATTTTGCATGCCGTTATGATACATTTTGCAGAAACACATTTGACATTTTGCCTCCCATTGGTATGAAAGTCTGTTCCCATTTTCAAGAGCCAAAACACACAGTTCTGCTAGAAGCTGTTAAGACTATAATTCTTTCTGAGTCTGCAATCTGTCGTTTCCTTTCTTAGTCCCTGTCACAGTGGAAAAGTCAAATAATGTATGTGGAAGGAGAGGAAGAAAGTTCAAGCAGAGGTCAGTAATGACAGAGTATGAATGGAAGACTCGTTCACGGGGTAACAAAGCACAAAAGCAAGAAGCCTTTTACAGAAGAGAGTAAAAAAATACCTTCTGAATAAAGTATGAGTGACAGAAAATCCAGTCCTCCACAGTGACTGATAGCACCACAGCTGAGCAGAAGCACTGCTGAGGACATGGGCAACGTAAATCTACGTCAGCAAAATGTCACTTCTTTTAAGAAGAGGTTAAAAAATTACAGGGACGTGCTGCAGTGTTCAGCTCCAAAACTCATCACCTCACTAGTCCACACTTCTGACATTGATATTATTGCGCTGTGCTGGTGATATCATCATTGCACTTAGACCTCAGTTTAACACATCCCATATGTCAGGCTATGGACCAGACAAATGTATGCAACATAACTTCTTTGCTTTGAAATAGATCCAACCACAGCTTGAATTTGAAGGGCTCAAATGCTGGAACATCACTCGGTTGAAAGAACAGCCCAATGAGATTAGAAGTTTGTCCCTGCTCCCTAGAATAAACCCCACAAAATAAATAAGGCAGCCAGCCCTTTCCCATGCACCTTGTTCTGTTCCAGGAAACTAATCTTGCCCAACTGGCAGGCCTACAAATTTGGTATTTTGGGGAGTTGGAATATTAAGATTTATTGAATCAGTTGTGTCTAATCATGTCATATTTGACTGTGAATGTTAGAGTTCAACACCCACATAACAAAATTCTGTTTCCTTAAGAAAGTACACAGCAATAAATAAATTTTATTATTTGAAGCATGCCTTTTGAATTTAAAGCCACAAAACTAATTTAAGTATTAGCTGATAAAAACACATTAAGTTCCTACATATACCAGTGATAATTCTCAACTGTGAGAGAAGGAAGCATACAGTCACTTTGTATGCACCTTTCCATATGCAATGATAGCTGTACTTCTGCAGTGAGCAATCGCTGTTAAAACTTTCTTCCTATATCTTAACTTTAAATTAACTTGGACGACAGAATAAATATAAAAGGTAACTATAAAAGCAAACGCTAATATTTTCTGGCAAACCATTGCTGATTGATAACACCAAAGCACCTGATGTCTGCAGCAGCTTCCTGAACAGCAACACTAAACTCTTGGTCGGTGTACCTAGTTAGAAAAACATGTTTGAAAAATCCCCTTGCATTTAAAGTGAGAATTCAAAACATTTATTTTAATTTCTTTTCCAAAAGGCAACATGTCAACACAGAACAAAGCTCGCTGCTGAAATCTTGCCTGAAACTGAAGTTTAACGTGGCTAGATAGTGTGTCTATTTAGCAACGATGATTTATGCTGAAGATGGTCCCCAGCCCTTCTCTAAAGTACATGAAACCTAAAAAACTCTCCTGTAGATTACAGTGATAATTCTCTACTTCTCTTCGCTCCCAGTTCTGCATCTGAGTACGAGTGTTTTAAACAAAACAGCTGTCTCAAATTTTAAATGACTTTTCAAGGCAGAGAACTATCATTTATTTATTAATATGGTCATATTTATCCACTATTCCTATGTAACAAATACACTAAGATTTACAAGAGTAATTTTTTCCCTTTGCTTTAGTGGATTACGAAATCCCTGAGAAAGCTTTCTCTGGCTGCCTAGAAGGCAGTTAATCAGGGGACTGCAGACAAAATGGGCAACCAGAAGTCCTCAATATTAATTAAGCTGTACCTACAAATCCCTCTAAATCATGATAAAGAGTTGGTCCATGCCTAAGCTTGTCACTAAATTACAGCTTTAATTCAACAGGTAAAATAAGAGAAAAGAGACTTCCTGAGAGAACAAGCTACACATCTATTAAAGTTATTAATAAGAACTAATTAAAAATTACTCAAAGCAAACTGCTATAACACTGTCACATTGCAGCCCATTACAGCTCCAGGCACATATGATGTTGTGGCCAGTGTGTCCAGAAAAAAAAGGTGGTGCAGTACAGCTACAGTGCAGAAGACTTTAAAATAAAGTCACTTCATGCATTTCTTAAGATGATATTATCATAATGTAACCGATGTATATGCTTGTTTAATTTTGGATGTCATGTGTCAATCCACAAAAGCTTGTGATAAGATTCGTGCCCTCTTCAATGTAACAATTCATTTGTTGTCTAATTAACAGAGAGGTGAGTTAACACTGTTCTGAAAAATCTGACTCCCAGAATCACAGGGTAGTAGGGGCACGAAGGGACATCTTGAGACTGTCCGGTCAGACTGCCCTGCTTGAAGTGGGAGCCGCTACAGCAGATTGCTCTGGACCGTGTCCAATCAGGCTAGTGTCCAAGGATGGAGACTCCAGAACCTGACTAACCTGCACCAGACTTCGACCATCCTCACAGTTAAAAAAACCATGCTCTTTTACACATTGGAAAAATATCCCTTAAACCCGCTGTCTTCCCTGCTAACCAGTCCAGCTGTCTTATCTCTGTCTTATGAAAGATAAGATCTTCACCGGACTCAATCCAGTAAGTTCATGTCTTTCTTCTGCTAAGGACCCTGCCCAGCACTTGAAACAGAACTACACATGTGGCATCCCCAGGGCTGAGCAGAGGAGAGGGATCACCTTCCTCAACCTGCTGACAACTCTATTCCTAATGCAGCCCAGAAGACTGCTAGCATTTGCTGCAAGAGTGCACTGCTGTCTCATGGTCAACCTGTCCACCAGGACTCCCAGGGCTTTTTCTGCAATGCGGCTTTCCAGCTAGTCAGCCACCAGCATGTCCTGTCTCCTGGAGCTATTTCTCCCCAGGGGCAGGATTCTGCACTTCTCTTTGTTGAACTGCATGATGTCCATCAGCCCATTTTTCCAGCCTGCAGAGAACACTCTAAATGGCAGCACAACCCGCTGGTGCATCAAGCATTCCTCTGTTTCGCATCATCTGCAAACCTTCTGAAGGAACCTTCTTTCCTCCCAGTCTTCACGTGATCATAGGTTCTCACCTCCCCCACACATCATTATTTTAAGGCTCTTTTCACCAGTTCGACCAGCCAGGTTCCTACTGAGACTCAAAGAGGATCCTACCATCATAGAAACCTAAACTCCTGTTACTGGCAACAGGAGCAAAACTAGTTTATGACTTACAGGATCTCCCCAGTCCTCCTCAGGCCCTTTGTCCTCATAAGACGGATTATGGAGAAGATCATCTGAACCCCCCTATCAATGAGCCACGTGGCAGCCCCCAGAGCCACGTGGCAGCTAGTCACCCAATACAAAGAGATCCTGGCAACAGGATCATCATTATTAGTTTCTACAAATTTAATTCTCAATCTAATATGTGCTACCACTAAGGAAAACCAGACAAACACCAAAACAAAAAAGCCTTCCTCAGAGGATTCGCTTTGTGGTTATTTGGCTACTTCTCAATGAGTATTTAAAAGAATCCCCAAAGCCTGTGCCACTTCTCTGTACTGAAGAGCTGATCAGTGGGCAAAGCAGCAGTAAACACACCAGAGATCTCTTTTCCTATGTGAGCACTTAACGGTAACCTTTGGTTTCTTTTCCCCTAGTTTAGACTTTCAAATTCCTCTTATCCACTAACATAATCATTCCTGACCATAAACAAATTACTAAATAGCCATGCTGCATATTTTTCCCCTCAGGCAGATTACATTGATGTCTTCAAGCCCGCAGCATTTCTTTCTGTAAGAGATTCCAGTTTCTTCCGTTCACTCATTGCCTCTTTAATCTTGTACTTACAATATCATCCAGCTACACAGAAGAACAGTGCATCTGGGCACATCAATTGCATATCACATATGGTGAATCGTTGAAGAAATTTTTAAACTACCGAAGGACTAATAAGAGATCTCAAAATAATTCACTGAATATTTTCTTCCATTTAATGCCATTTATAGCTATTTTTCTTCATAGTGTTTCAAAGGCTTTAAAACAAAATGACAAGTCTTTTATCCAGCTGCATTTTTGAAAAAGGAAAAGAAACCAAAAACCTAAGCAAAACCTTAATATTTTAGTACAAGGTTTGTTCTTTACAATTTCACTTTACAGAGGAAGGCATTGTTTTATCTTTAGTTTGCACACATACAAGAACAAAGCTTATCTGATTTTGCAGAAAAGTTCTGCATAGGAAGTAACAGGAGCCTAATGATTACATTTCATATATTTTTTTAAAACACCCTCCAGAAACAATGGCAAACTCTATATTTATAAGAGTGAAATTTAAGTTTACACTGAACAAAAGACAACTATTTTAATAAACATAGACAAATTACTGGCTGATATCCAAAGTATACAACTGTTACAGGAGCTGACAAAACCAAAGGAGAGGCCAGTCACAAGGCACAGACTGTGTTCAAACACCTGGTAGTTAGTTACCAGTTTACAATAGCCATAACCAAACTGAAATTCTTGGCCCTTATCTAAAACAATGCACTTCAATACGCACACTTGAACTGTCCTGATGCTTGAAAAGCATTGAAAAGCAACACTAATTTTTTCCCAATAAATAATAATTGTTGCGTAATTACATTCTACTAGATCAGTCTTAGGGTTCCCCTCCCACCATCTATTTCTATGCCCAGACTAATAAAATACTAACAGTTGCAAGCCTGGCAAAGGACCTGTGATTCAGTTCAGACAAAACACAAGCTTCTCAGTATCATTTTATTTTTTTAAGGCATAGCTAAACAGAACTGCCCCATGAAAATCATAAAACTATCTCAACCAACTTCTTACAGATACATAAATATTTCTTGCAACTGATGCTTTCTTACTTCCACTCAAAGAACAAAATTGCCCACTGAACATGTTTCTGCCATAAGAGTTTCATCATCTGCCACAGTTTGACACCACGTCCCTGCCCCTATGTAATGAGCTAAAACTGGATGTTAGGTTTGAAACGTCTTGAGAGTAGGGAAAGGAGGTATTAGATATGGGGTAGAGAAACAAGAGGTAAGATACAAGTGGTATTTCACAGGCCACAGCCAATTTAGTCTTTTTGAAGGAGCTACCATCTCCATAGTAATAATCCAGTCTTTTTAATTTGATCATACTTCCTAGAAAGATCAGTTCAAAAAACCATAAATTTTACCACACAACTTTAACCACATAAACAAACCAAACCCAGTCAAAGACCGTGCTAAGACTAACATCTACTTCTGCAAGAGCTGTCTGCATCAGCATGCAGCCCTAATTCTGCTAACTCTCCCACGTACAAGGAAACTAAATATGCTCAAGCATCAAGCTGGTGCTCCAAATAAGCTCCTTTGAGGATTCCATGACAGCCTACTGCAAGAAAACCATGGCTCCACTTACCGGGCAATAAACAAACAAACACTTCAGGTGCCAGACATACATGTGAAACCTAGAAGTCAGATGAGGAAACAGGGCTCCCTCATTATAAGTAGACAGACCAGTACAATCAGTACAGCTAACCAGACAGGTGAGAACACCTCTGAGGTGGAAAACATGGACCCCTCAGCTAGGTAAGGTAGTTCTGTTTCAGCTACCAGCAGCTTTTTAACCAAGGGGTATAGCTTAGATGTAACACCACGGCTTACTCAGCACGCAGGGCATCAGGCGGAAGGGTGCTGACCATGAGACAACCCAGAATCAGTATGTCCTGCATCAGTAGGTCCAGGAGGAACACAGAGACCCTCAGATAGTGCAGTGAGGGTGATAATGACCCTGAAATCATCTCTCCTCACTACAAGCTCCTGCTTTATGTTGATCAACACTGTTAGTAGTAGACGAAAGAAACAGACTGTGAAACAAAGATACCCCATCCTTAAATTGTAAGGAGCAGCCTTGAAAGGGAACTTGTACAGCAAGCAGCTGAAAAGCAAAAGATTAAGCACCTTCTAATTGCATCAAGACAAGGCCATCTCAGGGATCACAGTCCATGAGAAAAGATATCAAAACATTAACCTTAATCTCCTATTTTGCTTTTCAGAGCACAAAGTGATGCATCTTGTTCATCACGGTATTCAATAAAACAGGAACGCAAATCCATGACGATGACGAATTTACTGATGAACGCACCAATTCTTTATGATCACAGCTTTCTTACAAGTGCTTTCTTACAAGCACTTCAGTGTTTATTAATGTATCTGTCTGCTACCACCTCCCTAAATCTATTCTTTGTTCTCACTCCAAGGTTGCCAGACAAATTTTAAAAACTGCCCAGAGTATCAACTTGTTTCTATGTAGCTTCAGTTTCAAAGGCCAGGTAGTGCCTTATATCAAAGTATCACTCATGATAGTTGACACCAAGACAGATGACTAGAATATACATAGTTATGAGCAAGCCTACGGACTTCGAATTAGGAGAATTCATGCTGTCAGATGAATGTTTCAACAGGAAGTAACACAACTATTTCAGTAATGAAACATCTCAACATAGACTCTGAATCTCTCGCTGCCAGAAGAATCAAGCCATGCCAGCGCACTGTGGATTGGATGGGTGCTCAGGAGCTAATGACTTGAAGAGATGAAAAGCAGCCTGAAGAGAATGAAAGACCATTCATTCAGCTGAGCTTCTATTAATTAGTCGTTCAAGAATGTGAATAGCAGTCTCCAACTAAGAATAGAGTGCACAAAAAAAGGTCAGTGCCTTAGGGAAAGCTACCAATAAAAAACAAAAAAAAAAAACCAAAAAAAAAGCGCCCAAACAGAAGGTTTTTCAGTTGGAAATGGTTCAGACTTACCAAGCACTATTTACATATTTACTGTGGTATGGAGATCTTATAATTCAAGGGTTATGAACCTGAGTAAGTTCTGATATTTGGAGCTGGATCACTTTGTGACAAATATGAAACCTACATTTAGGCCCAAGAAAGGCTAACTCTCTTTTTCTACTCCAAGAGAGCAGAAAGAGAGCTAATAAAGTTCTTTTTTTTAATTTTTTTTTTTTAATCGAAACTACAGATTCTCTAAATATCTATGTTAACACTGTGTCAAATTTTCAGTAAAGCAGATGCCTTCGAGAAGGTGCAGGGAGGGAGGCTGTGGATAACAGAAAGGTAATCTGTACAACCTCCACAGCTTTTGCCTGGCCTGAACCCTGTATGAGATATAATGCACAACCACAACCATTTATATGATATTGATATACTGACAAGCGGAAAAAAAACCCAGCTCCTCCTATGGATAGGAGGAACCAGGAGATAAGTGGAATCCCTGGATAAGAATGGACACTGGCCAGAATTCCTAATGCCAAGCTTTTTATTTTCTGGACAAAGCAAGTGTTTGTCTGGCACACACAAACTGAAGAAGGTATCCACAACCTTCAACTTAATACAAATCTCAAATAAATAAAATAATTCACAAATTTACAGATATCCAAAATGGACAAGGTAGTTACAAAACACGAGACCATTCTTATATTAAGATCAACTACTCCCATCTATATACCTCTCTGTTCCTCTCTCTTTCTTGATCTCATTTCTGTCAAGGGATCCATTCTATCAGGATCAAAACGCACTGTTCAAAGTGAACCCTTCCCCAATTCCAGTCTTCATAGCCACACTTGAGTCTTCAGTTTCAAGCTTACTTTCTCTCAAGAACATACTACTCTCTTATTCAGATGATTTCAACACACTTGAACTGAATGATCTCAAAGGTCTTTTCCAACCTAGCGATTCTATGATTCTAAACTGATGGATGTTTTGCTTTGGTCAGATGGCATGTGTAAATGCGACAATATCTAAAGGTAGCTTCCTTGGTTTTCTCCAAAGTAAGTACCAAAATGATGGCAAAAGAAAAGCATTTAAGAATTCTGTCCATGTCAGTGCTGATACTTCCTATCAGATTTTCCGGTCATGGAAGGCAGGAAGCTGGAGACTGCCAAAGGATTCTGGCCAGGTCCAGAAAAGTATTGCCATTGGAAAAGGAAATCCAAGTTGCAAGTAGTAGTAAAAGGATTCACAAGCTATGTCCTCCAGAAAAAAATCATCTGATAAACTCCTGGAATAAACATTGATCATCCAAATCACAATGAGCTAAACTTTCCGAACAGTAAAGAGGAGTTTCCCCAAGAGTTTCCTTGCAGCACAGTCCTCCTGGAAGTTCTCCAGTGACTAACAAGGAATTCATTATGTACAAGGTTCTGCGTGGTGGCTCACAGGTTTTTAGACTAGCTTGGAAACATAGTGGATGCTTCTCATCAAATTCTACCTTCCAAGAAGCAAAGAAACAAACATGGCTTGGATGGGATATCCTAAATCCATACGTCAAAGAAAACAATGGTATATTCTGACAAGCCTACTTCATCTCCTGTCCTTAAACAGATCCCCTGAAGATGAGAAAGAAGATGTCCATGAGGAGTCACAGAGAAGAAGAATGGAAAGCCATCTTTCACATATCACAAGTTAAAACATAGTCACTGTCCAAAAACAAAAACCCCAAACCCCACTATGCTCTGCTCACCTTACATGGATGGGGACCTGCAGATAGGACCGCTGTGAAGTGCAGTCCAGAGCAGAGATCTTCTAGCACCACATCAGGGTGGTGATCTGACCAGCAGTGAAACCACAGGCTGACTGAGGCATTTAAGCAAGAGATAGGATGCACCATGGATCCCCTGCTTGGGCTAAGGTTGGGCATAACAAAGCCAAGTGAGACCAATGCCAAAGTGACAGTCTGAAACTGAAATAGATCTATAAAATTGTTCCTGGACTAAGCAGCTTCAGAGCAATCAGAGTGTGGTGATTGGATAATACTTATAAATATCATCCTTGCCAAAGCTCTGTGATGGCCCAAAGTGTTCTCAGAATGCTGCAGCACAGTCCAAGCATTCCTCAAACTTCTCAATGGAAGTATGGGGATCTGAAGCCACCTCCATAAAGAAGCCCGTATAATAGATTCATTTTTATGTTCATATTACCTTTAATTAATCAGAAAAGTGTAGAACAAAAAAATATATGGCACACACAGCAAAGCTCTTCATAATCAGGTCAAAGCACTACATGTCACTGTATGTCACACAATGCTGAAAGAAATTTTTGGTAAAGACTACTAAAATCAAGATGGTAAGCATAGTATTCAAATTTGTATTATGAAAAAAGAAGTAGTCCTGAAGTAACGTAACAGCCTATACAGAGCACATGCCACCAGCTGTGAAGAAGTTTAATTACAGCAAATATGCACCCTGCTTCAATATAGGGCAAGGGAATGCAACCACATACCCACTACAGACACCGCAAAGGTGAAATATCCAAGTCTCAGCATGGCGTATTATACATACATCTTTTAGAGAAATATAGGCAATAGCCTACCATTTAGTCAAATGCTAAATTTGTTTAGCCAAGACCTGTTGCTCCATCACCCCAGACCTACTGGAACTACATACTCAGTCCTGCTACCAACTGGATCTAAGGGCAAAGAGCTGGGGCAACCCTCCATGCTTCTACTGGGCTACAGCATTCAGCGATCCCTAACACAAGACAAAAAAGAAATATCGACAGTGGAACAGCCAAGTGCTTTTCAACAAACTTCGTTTTGACCCTCAGTTTGCAGAAGCAGAGTAATGGGTAAGGGTTGAGAGGACAAGGACTGTTTAGGGAGAACAGAACTGGCCCACAGTTGGTAGTTACCAACATTTTATTCTGCTTGCTCATAATACAAAGTGTCCTCCAGAAAGTTTGGGGAAATGCTGTCAGTAAGGCCAACCACAGGTTGCTTAAAGACATAGCTAATGAGCTCCAGAGCCTAGGAGCTCAGTATAAAAAATTAGAAATAATTTAAAAAAAAAAAAAGAAAAATGTAATGACTAAAACCAACATTTGCAGTTAGATTAGCCAGGATAAAGTGAGTAAAGCTATGAAACACAGCCAAAAGCGCAGAAGTTCAGAAGGTATTCATTCCTGTGGCTTAGTCAAATACCTCATAGTACTCGTTTCACACCACGTAGTAATACTTACTAAAGCATCTGACACTAACTAAACAGACAAGTTAATAAATTAGATAATTAATCTCTCCTGCTGAATAGTGTAATACACCTCTCTGCAGATTTTTCCCACTCTGCTTAAATAGGGCCATTCAACAGCTACAGAGTGTATGTCAAAGCTTATTTGCATCAAAGGTGACAGCAGTATTGGAAGAAGAATGCAAATCAGTGTATTTTTCAAGTTTACTGCACATCTTTCATTTCTATCACTATCCAAAGACTGATGTGACCTCTGCAGGAGTTATTATAATAGTAACCTCATGAAGTATAATGTGTCATTTTGAAGAATGATATGCTTTTTGCATTACCTGATAGTGTGCATAGCACTAGAAAAAAACATATGAAAAAAAAAGATTCAGAAATACTTACTTCAAAAGATTGTAGAAATAATGTAAATAATAATATTGCCAGTAATGTAAAATACCTTGGGAAGGGAAAAAATTATCAAAACAGAATGATTTTGGATATGTCTATGAAGTTTTTGCAGGCAGCTGAAAACACCTGTATTCTAGGCACTAGTCAGGAAGATAAAAGCTACAAAAAAACCTACAAAAGATCCAGCATCGAAGAGACTGTCTGCATGGTTCAGACACTAAACTTCACAAGTTAAGGTCATGAATAATATTAAATTATTTCAAAGGAAATATTTATCCTTACAGATTGTTTTTCTCTCTTCTTCAAAAACTTTTATATTTAAATTAATATATAAATGCAGAAATATTGCTCAAGACTTATGAAGTACCTATTCAATGTTGTTAACATTATTGCATGTTATACTACCTACATAACAATGCATATACACCTTTCTAGTATACTTCATTGGTAAACAATGTACGGTACTGCACAGCTTGTTAAAAAAAGCTTTTGCAGGTTTTTATCTCTGAGGTCCACTATGATTTCTACATTATTTTTCACTTAATCAATGTCTGATTTTTCCATTCACAAGTTGTCCTTTCTATGCTCACAACCAGACTATCTATAAATTTTCTTTCCTAAACTTCTACTTGCTTCCCTCGGTCTTTCACGGTGAGACACTCAGATCTAGCTTTTATTGTCAGCTGATTCATCCTAGAGCAACTTCCTGTATACTTCTTTTGGGCAGGGAACTGAGGGACAATAATTCTTTTCCCAGGTCATCCAGTTGGCCCCACACCGGCTAAGGTAGCTCAGGTATTGTTCTGCCAGTTTTGTTCCTGGCATATGGTAAAGATGACTCCATAAGAAAAAAAAAATCTCAGGGATTTCAAAAGCTGCAGTTCTTCCAGGATTTTTACCTAGGCCACACATCCCTAGATTTTCATAGGAATTGGTGAAAAAAAACACACCTTACACTAATGGACTTGCTGTAGGGATTAAATTCAATTTTGATTTGGTAAGGTTGAACTAATCAGCATGATCTGCGCTGTGCAGTGAAGATCTCTGAAATCCTTAACAAGTCATACTTGCTATATAGGACTATATTATATGCACTTTACAATGAGAAAGTAACTGTTACGTTGCATCATATATAAACCATGACCTTTTATAGGAGCTTATTTCTCATCATTTTAATAGTCTGTAGTCGGCTTACCCTGCAAAAGCTTGATTCAGAAGAGCAATCTGGTCCATGCATGCTCTATGCTGTCCTAAATCACCATGATTTGAGATTTGCATAAGGGAATTTCTCAACAGGATAGGTTTAAGACTGTGTAGATGCTTTAGTAGAGTATTAATAGAGAACCTCTTATATTGGGTGTCTGTGCCCATGTCTGGCAGCAGGGAGGCTGCAGTGCTGGCCTTTTTGAGAAGAGGCCAGGCGCTGCCCTGTGTCTGTGCATGGCTGGTGGCTTCTCTGGGAAATGTATTTAAGAAAGGGCAGAAAATGCCAGGAAAAGGGGAGAAAAAAAGAGTGAGAAACCACAAAAGAAACCCCAAGGTTGAAGGAGAAGGTGCTCCATAGTGTAGCAGATATTCCCTGAAGCTTGTGGAGGACCCACACTGGAGGAGGCAGAAAGGTGTGAGAAGAAAGGAATGGCAGAGACAAACCACTATGCCCCAATCATAACCCCTCACCATCCCTCTTTTGCACTGCTTGAATCGGCTCTAAAAGGACTTGGACTGAGCTTAACCTGCAGTGATAAGAAGGTAGGTAAAGAGGACTCTGGGAGGAGAACGGTCAAGTTGGGCTCGGGAAAGTAAGGAGGAAAGCTGCTGTTTTCGTATTTGGGACTTTTGTTTCCCCCTCCCTGCATTAGCAACTCTTTAAAAATTATTTTAATTGGCAATAAATTAAGTAAATTTCCCCCCAGACGACTGCTTGCCTAACGTGGTAATTTGTAAGCAGTCTCCTTGTCTTTATGTCAACGCATGAGCCTTTTCATTCCTGTTCTTATTTACTCCCCTGTTCTACTGGGGAGGGGAATGAGCAAGCAGCTAGGTAGGAGTTTGGCTTCTAACCAAGTCTACCCAACCACACCTCTCAACTTAAAAAAAAAAAAACAGAAGAATCTGCAAGCAAGAAAATAAAACGGGCCCTCAGTGTTCTGTGGTTTTCATTGAAATCAGACACACAGAGAAATACGCTGCAGAGAAAGGATATAGTTGCATATTTGCCACAGGACATAGTCAAAACACTGTGGTTCTCCTCTCCCCAAAGAGATTTGAGAATGACCCATAGAAGCTCTTTGAGAAACTATAAAACATCTGAGAAGCTACAGAATGTATTAACTCCCGTCACCGTACAGAAAAGAGCTTTGTACGTGAGGGAGCTGGAGAAGTGCCAGGGTACAAGTACTCAAATGTCAGTGCATGTTGAAAGAAACTCAGTCGGTGAACTTTATCTCAACAAAGAGAAAGAGAAAAGGCTTCTGACATTATCAACATGAGCGTGCACAGCAGTGATAAGTCAGTAAGCTGCAATCTGATGGATTCTGAAAAATATAGAAAGAAGTTTCAAGACTTGAAAGTGGTTGTGCAGAAGGTCTAGAGGATCTTTCTGGAAATCAAACATAAACTGGACATTTGATGGATGGAAGCTAGACCTGAAACTTGAATGAATTTGGCACAATGACATTACTGGATATATACATTGAAGGTTTTCTTGAGATAAAAGAATGGTACTTAGAACAGGAAAGAAAGGAGTAAATCTTTTCAGACTACTTGAATGGGCAGGACAGTAGTCAGAAAAAATTAATCTAGGTTACTGAAGCTACTGGAAAAATTACCAGCAAGCCACACAAGCCACTGACAGAGTTCCATAAAGACAGACTGAAACTCAAATACGAGCTAATTTTGAGGCATAAGAAAAAGATAGATTTGGGAGGTTGGGAGAAGAAATCTACACCCCCTAGCACAACCTAAAACCTAGGATAGTTGGTAGTCAAATAGTGGACAGCAATACAGAATCAGTCCTCCAAACCAGAGATGAATATAAGAGAGAGAATCTTTGAAACCATCTGGAATCATTAATATATATATTCATCTTTTATTTATTATTCATCTAGAAACGAGAGATGGTTTCTAGGAGTAGGAGGGTTATATCTTTGTCCTGCTTAAACTGAAAGTGAAATTTCTGGGGTTTATTATGAGACCTTGAAGAAAATATATTAGCCAAGTGTTTATGAACAATAAATTTCTATGATTATGTGTCTTTTATGCCTTTCAGGAAAATCAGAAATATATGTGTAGATCACAAGAGTTACCAAAATGCATGAACTGGACCTTGCATTATTGACAGAGTCTACATGCATTTTCATATATTTTGACAAGTATACTACCACACTTTAACAGGTTTGTCCCAAAACAATGATTTTGGATTATCTGGCCTATTAAGTGCCAAATCTGTCCTAATAATCACATGGGAGAATTTTGCCAGACAATTCTCCATATGCAGGAGAAAGGAAGAAAAATGTCATCAGTCAATGTCTTGCCAAGACACTCTAGGATCTTATAATATAAACAACTTCCTGTAAGACGTGGGTAGATGTTCACAGAAGGCATTTCCTTATATCAAAACTTGACTCTTAATACTTGCAAAAACGGTGAAATAGGCTTTTGCTATTCTTATAGTCAAGACAAGTGCAGAAGCTGTAACCAGTGGCAATATCAAACTGGACAACAGTTGCTTTCAATTTTTTGTGGGCAAGGATTGCTCTTGCTTTCCAATAAGACATTATACTACCCAAAGAATTATTTTGTACTGATAACTCCCAAGGTCTTACCAACTTGATCAAGGATAAAACACAGGCACAGAATGTATCAGGGTTGCTATTTAGCCATATATTACATTGTTATGAAACCAATTAACAGCTGGCCTGAATTCATTTGGTCATACTTAAATAATTTCCTGTCAGACATCTGCAGAGGATCAAATTATTTTTCATGGGTTTCCCATAAAAATCTTGCTCTTATTTTAATCTATTTCTTTTTTCACAGGCTCTTCATGGTTTTTATTTCTATCCAGTTTCAGTTTGAGGTGGAACGTTCTTTATATTTTACAGTAGGAAAGTTTAGATACCGTTACTCTTGGTGTATCAGTTTTGAACTCGCTTCTATCCCAGCTACACATTTTTTGCTGATGCTGTTATTTCTGAATAATGTTTTTGCTTGGGCTCTCATCCTACTCCCTCTGAACTAATTCAGTTGAAACCTCCATCATTTTGAATAATCATCATACTGTGCAAATGGAAGAAATATGCTATAGCTAGACAGTAGGGAAAAAGCCTATTACTTCACATTAAAATAAAGCTGGATTGGGAACAGGGCTAAACCAAATCAGAATTTATAAAAGTTAGTGGTGTTTTTTCTCCTTGGTCAGTTTTGCTGATCAAGAATTTTGTAGGGTTTGACTTTCTTTCAAACATATGACCCCATTTTCTAGTAAAACCTTTACAGTAAGAGTAAGGTAATAACTTTTCACAAGTTCTAGATGGAAATGTATTTTGCTGTGATATAAACTGCTCTGATATAACTGAAGAAGTCTGGATGAGTAAAAAGTGTGCAAGGAGAAGGAAAACAATGGAGCTAAAGACTTTGCAAGTAAACAAGGATCGCAAAAAAGGACAGACTACAGATCCTGTCTCCTCTTGCCAACTGTAATTTTGCCCGAACTCCATGAAAAGTATAAATCCTCTCCCATAGTTGGGCTGACACCTTCCTCTTGTCTGTATTAAATCAACATTATCCTATTACAGGCTCAGTTTACCCTCCTTGAACTTTTATTGTTTGTCTTTCATTAATAAAAAAAATCGAATTTTCCTTCTTTGGTTGTCTCATTTCTCTCATCTCAGTCTTCCTCCAGACATTAAAAAGATCACCTGTTTGCTACCCCATTAAACACTAGGAGGTAAAATTTGCTTTTTTTGTGTTGTAAATACTAGATAAATTTTTCCCAATATGACGAATTCGGGAGTGCTTCACCTTGAGAAACGCTGTATGGAAACAGATTTGTATAGCATTAATAAAAACAACATGATACAAGCATGTATGGTTGGAAGAAAAACCCACTGAAGTAAGAAAAATCTGTGTGGGGTTCAAGGAGCTTTGGGTGAAGTCTTCAATACTTGCATTAGCAAGAGAGCTAAAAGAGAGAGGAAAAATGGGATCCTTGAAACTGTCCGATTTATTCACAGAGAGACTATTTAAGGTCATATCAAGTTATTCTCCTCTGTGCTTGTTCTGTGCATCATAAATAACCACTGAAGAGAATAACTACTGTTGGCGTTACTTAATAAAGATGCTATTTGAATTTCAGAATAACAGGAAATGAAGCTATACATTACACTTGAAATAGATTTTACTGTCCATACTAGATGAGGTTCTCATGACAAGCGATGTCATATTTCACTAGAAGATTGGCTCCTTGTAGCCAGACAAAATGAAATTTTTCCCCCTTCAAATGAATTCAAATGCTTTTTATCTATGACCTACATTAGAACAAAGTTATAAAGCTGTTACCTGCCTAATTGTACAATACCACAAATTTGACCTTAGGTGGGCATTAACACTGCAAGTCTGTCTCGCAAAGAAGACGATATGAAATTATTATGTATTACACATGCACACAGGTGATTCTTTCACTACTCAGAGTGCACTCAGTAGGGAAGTACAGACTGTTATTTTTAATGCAGGTTCAAAGACTGCTTTTATGCTATTCATGGTGGTATTTATTGCTTACTGTATAAAGTAGTAAAGCAGAACACAGAACTAAAAGCAATACCTCTGTTGTAGCAACTCTCAAATATTTCTGAAAGAATTGATTTTTCCCTTCTGATTAACTGAACCTTGGGAACAAGATTTAAAGCACTGACTTAAAGAAAATCCATACAATGTCCAAGTTAAATAAAAAAAAGCTGATTATTTGCAGAATATCACACAAGTCATACGTATTATGGTCTGACCTTCTGGAGCTGGTTTACTCGCATTTGTTTTTTCTGGATCCTTCACCTTGGATTTACTTGTTTCTTTTCTTCTCTCTATATCTTTAACTGAAAAGTAAGGGGGGGGGGGGAAAAATTAATCAAACTAGAAACAGTGCAGTGAGAAGCATGTAATTTTCTTATTCCAGATAAAGAAGCTGCACACAGCATCTTGCAAAATGCTTATGTAACAAGTATTACTGGGTCTTCCCTTTCTCCCTTTGGGTTTATTCTTTTAATGATTTTTTCGCCATCCTATCATCATTAAAATTCTCAAAAGTGACTCTCCTCGTACAGGAGAGTCCAAATGCAGTGACATCAGCACCTAAGCCCACGCTGACAAGATCCAGCACTGGAAATATAGTCCAGAAAATTGGCAAAGCTAGCTGAGGAAAGTCCAGCACTGCAGAGTTCCACTCCAAGTCGTTCAACACAAAAGCACATAAGCCAGCTGTTACATTATCCTCTTTAAAGAATCTGCTTAGATCCCATGCCCAAGTCGGTGTTCAGGGCACCAAATACTCCCATGAAAGCAAAGTTGCTCCAAAGCCCAGACTTTCAACAGTTTCCTGTCCCACAAGTGGGTGGGATAACGCCCTTATTATGTCCCACTTCTCTCATAACGGCCAAGCAGAATCCACCTTGATTAGCACTTCCTAGTGTTACATTAGTAGCCAGTATCTCTTTACTTATAGTCTGAAAGATTCTGGCAAAATCATTGCTAAAGTCACGTATTAGAAAAAGAAATATTCCTTTCAGAATCTCCTTGGACCGCTAGTTGGTGTCAATGACCCAGGTGTCTATAAGGGCCAGGAACAGCTTAAAAGAATGAAATTGAGAATACCTTTCATAAAAAATAAAATTCTACTCCAATTAAAATCTTTTGTTTATGTAGAGCTGGATTAGGACTAACATTCATCCAAGCAGGAACTAAGCCTTGGCTAGGGTCAGTCTCTCTACACTACATCATTCAAAAAACACTGCTAGAGGGCAAAAGGTATTCTGCCTATTAAAACATATGCTATAACATAGACAATGCTCATATTCACTTTTACAGAATTGGAACCAAAGTCAAACAGATTTTGTTCATTTATCCAATAGCACATGGATTATCCGAAACAGTCAAGAGTGCTCTAAGTTTCAACAAAAAATATAATCAGAAGACCATCCTAAGGTCTTGTGAAGGCCACAAGCCATTGCCAAACATCTGAGTGTGACCTTCTCAGTGTGATAACCTTCTGCAGAGCTTGAGGCACTTGTACTCCAGGTACAGATGTAGGAAAACTGGTGAATAAAATAAATGCAGTTTTGACTCCTCTCCTTACTTAACACAGTGTGTGTGCTTGTAAGCCACCTTTACCTTTTAGCAAACATTTGTGAAAGCAATTCAGAAGCAAATTCAGGTCCACAAGCTTGCTGAGAAGTCAGCTTTAACTGAGATAAATCTTGGTTATTTGCTGGGTTACAGAGAAACTCATGAATACACCACATCTTACTCAGAAGTCTAGGTTTAATCCAGATTACCACAATTACCACAATAATACTAGTTGAAAAGGATGTCTATGCTTAGCCTTCTAAGAGCATTCCTTTGAGAAAAGATTAAGAGCAAGCTAAGGAGCTGCTTGATGGCCTCTTCTAATGTTAGTGCTGTTGAGCAGCAAGTCTCCAGAGAAACAGTATAAATCTGAAAATTCTCATAGGAGACAAGTTGGCCACATCCTGACATAGATTTCTGGATTTGGGAAGGCCATTTCTAACTATCAAAATACTAACCACATAGGAAGAACAGAAAAGAAGGAGGAATTTTACTTATGTATATCCTCAAACAAAAAAACTTTAGTGCATTTATTTACAGCTGTATTTTAAATGGAAAAAACTCCACAGTGATCTTTGTTAATTACATGCTATGTACAATAACTTACAGGGAGCATCAGAATAAGAAATTACACTTGGCTGTATGAAGAGGATTACTCTTAACAATAGAATTTTATTGTAGGTTTGTGAATTCTTTGTACATCAATTACAACTCCGCAGCATTAAAAACATAATTCCAATGCACTAAACCAGAGTATATTCTCAAGACTTTGGATATGTTTGACCTTTTTTCATCTCAATAATTAGTGACTACCTGTCAGAGAAGGGGCAAAAAACATAGAATGCAGCACAGCAAAAAAAGAGAGTTTGTATACTAAAAACTGTATCTGGTTTTACTCATGCAAGGCATTATATTGTCAAATGAAACTCCAGATTCATTAAGTACGATGTGTTTATGCGTTTTCAGCTGCAGCAAAAAAAACTATACACTAAACAGAACGTAACACCCATATTCTTAAATCAAGTTGCCAACTCTACTTTTCTTGAAAAATAGAAGTAGCTTAAAAGCCAGACACATCTAATATTATAGAAGTTGATGTAGCTTTCTGTAAGCTGCTCTTTAATGCTTAAGTAACCTGTGGTTTTGTGGATCTCCTAACTGGGACAGAACTTAAAGTAGTAAACACAAAGTTGCACTGAAGAAAAGCTAGAAGGACTTTGACACACACCACATCAAGAAATCAGCATATTTTATCTTGTGCTGGTTCTAAGAGAAAGGTAGTATAACAATGACAGTGAGGAATATTCAGCTAAGGGAATTCAATAAGCTTTTAACCATACTCCCAGACTGCAACATTTTTGTCTTTATCAACCAAATCTCCACTGCTCATATTTAACTGAAGTATTTAAGATGCATATCAAGACACACTCATCATCTAAGACATATATATGACTATGATGTAGACATTATAAGTACATTTAAGTCAGATAAATTCCTCAGCACAATTTGTAAACCTATTTGAGGGCTGAAAACCAGTAAGAATGTAGCCCTTTATAATATCATTGAACTAGCAACTATCTGCCAGTTGGCACAGCTATAAGAATGTTTTAACAAAAAATTGGATGAAGGGAAGGAAATTTTTTAAGTATCAGAACATAGCACTTCCTTTCTTGTTTTCATTCACTAAAGATTCTATTCCACAAAATATTGGCTAATTTCATAATGGAATGGGGAAGAAAGGAATTCCAAACCAACGGAAACAAAGATAACCCAAAATAAGAATCTCCTGTGGAAGAGCAGCTGGATTAATTCAGGGCTCATGCTGTATATGCATGCGTTAAAATCTGTGGTTCTGATTAGCCTTCCACCACAGAAGAAACCGTTTTTCCATTGTCTTGCTTTGCATCAGACTTCATTACAATTTCATTAGTTACATCAAATATCTGATCAAATCTGCACGTCAGGCATACAAAGACACGTACTTCTGAACTGGCCTTGTGCTGGCTTACTCTCCTTGTCTTCACTGAATGCAATGATCTGAAGGGCATAATTTTGATCTGGAATAAGACCTTGAATAATCGCTTTGGTTGCAGTGTTTTGAAGAATTAATTGATTGGTTTTTCCACCTGTAGGAGAAAAGACAAAAACCCCACAAATACATAAATTTTCTTTGCTTTTCTTATAACACAGTAAATGTAATGACTTCAAACTAGTCAAGCACTACAATGACCCAAGTATTCTTACTTTTGGGACTATCCATACAGCCAGAACAGAGGGTACCCTAGAAAAGCAAGGAGTCTGGGAACCTGACTACAGACATGTATCAGTATTCTTAGATCAAAACACTCTTAAGATCAATCCATCAGCCTTTGTGCCCAGGCCTCAAAGAATAGCCACTGTGCCCAACAAAACTATGAATTAAGAAAAAAAGAAGTATATGTCAAAAAGCTGTCAAGGTTGGTAACATCATATCCACCGGCTTTCATGCTTCTCTGTTGCTGGGTGCCTGTTGTGATCCCATAATCTCTAAACATCCCCTTTGCCCACTTCCTTTGGGCAAAGAAACTCTCATATATAAGTACAAATATTAAGCATTTCTGTGTATGCATATACATACATATATAAAGATTGCATACAAATATGTATTTTAGCTGTATGTTAAAAGGATATCTATGTCTAAATTTACATATGTACGGAAATAGCACTTCTACACATGTAGACCGATACAGCCACTTTGTTGCTTATCTTTACACTTCAAGTTTTCATCAAAAAAAAGGATTCACAGATTTTTGCCATTTTTTTTATGAGTTTGGTCTAAAATCTTTTTGGTCTTTTCAAGGGAGCTCAGTAGAGGAGTATGTCCAGAGAGATTCACCTTCAAAGCTTTAACTGCAACAGGTTTCCTGTGTTCTCCCTTGAACACTTCCTAGACATCCTTACACCCCGTTAGAAAAAGGTAAAGACAGATGACACTAGTCTTAGAAAAGCCGTTCAGCTTTAGGATGAAAGTCCTTTCACCTTAAAAAAAGAATGCATAGACTTATGTTTTACCTGAACTTGGAGTAACAAGAAGCTTATATCCACTGAATTGCCCTTTGGGGGCTTTCCAAGAGATCTGTACACTGTCAGGATTGACTACGCTATATCTTAGTCTTGTTGGTGGGGACACTGCAAGTGGGGAAAGAAAACAACATTTTAAACTCAAATAAAATGCAATCATCAAATTTAAAAAAATAAAAATAAACATATATAGGAAGACAACACAAAATTTTAATGATAAAGGATGCAAGTTATGCAAAATATCACATGTATCAGTTTATTAGTTTGTAAATTACATCCCCCAGGTGCACTACTTCCCTCAGACATACCTTTTATTTATTTCTTTATAAAAGCAAACTAACAACCTAACAGCAGAAGACAGGAAGACAAACAGTGTTAGATGTTAAGACTCTAGTTTAGCAGGCAAAGCTGGTAATAAAAATGCTCTTTGTTAATATATGGGAATTAAAATTGCTCTCCTTGCTTGCATTGACAATATGCGTTCCCTAGCCTCCTTTACTGCTCATTACTGTGGGTGTTTCTCCACGTTTAAGGTCACTCAGGGCCAAATTTTCAAAGCCTTGTAAAGACACAACAACCAAGAGGGAAAACAGGCATGCAGAAGGCAGAGGGAAGATCTGCTGCTCAATTAGGAAACCTAGCCTAAGCAGCACAAACTCTTGCCCAGCTGAAAGCACTGCTTTGGTCTCATCAAGACTAGTAGGCACACACAGGATAGTCAAGATTCAGGCACGGGCAATCTGGAGATGGTAAGAAAATCTGGCTTCTGTTTATGTTGTGCCATGATCTATGTTTCAAATAGAAGCAGCAGGTGAAATGAATAAAAGCATGAGATGATTGAGAAAGAAGTGATATTTCAGTGAAGAAACACACAGAGGAGCAAATGGATAATCCACCCTATGCTGTTACTGCAATATCAGTAATATTGTGCCTGTGTACTTTAGTCTTTCACAGTTTGCATCTTGCTGCTCAGACAAGCACTGGTGACATTGGGCAAATCTCTACGTAGCATTTCTGCCGTGCTCCAGGGGGCTACATCCCTCCTTCACAGCAAACAACTGAAGCAGAGCTGCTAGGTGTGCAGCCTGCAGTATCCAAGGCTGTCAATAACAGGAAATCTTTATACATTTGAATAGGGTTTGGCCCACAAAGAACTAACTTATCTAGAGCGAAAGGCACCCAGGGAAGCTATCCAGAGGCTGAGCAACAGGAAGGGACAGAAAAGCTTAGCAAAGTCCTTCGTCAACCTTAACCCTCCTCCTCCCACTACCTCCACAGCCTCCATGAACATTTTCCTTCATTTTCCAAATCCTTGGTGCCTCTGCCACTACCACCTTTTTGCTGACAAGTCCAAGGAATAAGAGAAATTACCTGATGGGGAAAAGGGGGCCCAAGATAGCTCTTAATTAACTATGCTCGTGCCCAGAGTTTGTTGGTCCAATAGATACAATAAGCCAATAGTTCTCATGATATTTCTGAGATTCAAGGATTACAGCATATGGAGGATCTGAGTCAACAGGCAGTCTATGTGCTATCCAAGAGTCTCTGGCCTCTCCATTTGACCTACTACAGTCAATGCAGCTCTGGCACTAGCAGCAGCCAAAGACCCATCCTGAGCTGATTACTTTTTCCTACGTGCTTATTTTTCCAACAGCTTGGGTGAAGAAAGAAAAAAGGAGATAGGCTGTAGAGTGGGGTTTTTTTTGAGATCTGAGGTGGTGGTTTTTTCATGCCAAATACCATTAAAAACATTTTGTGTCTTAGAAGTAAAAATCAGGAGGTTTAATACAAGACATGTATTCTTTGCATTCGGTCTCCTAACCCATAAGGGGCAGCTTTGCCAGAGCAAAGGCAGGTTCCGCACTTACCACCAGAACACAGCAAAGAGTTCATAAGAACCAAGACAGAAACACCTCCATACTCCCAAAGACTTCAGAGAATGAGCTCAAGAAGAGAGGCAATGGGACAGAAACGGCAGGTAGCATATCAGTTCCACACACCCAAAATTGTTCTGATTCACAGCACTGGGCTTCAACCCAACAGCGTGTTTCCCCAGCTGCTGGGCACTACCGTGTCAGACCTCATCTTCAGGCTGCCTGTCAGCTCCCTGAAGTTTAGAGAAAGAAAGGCTGCAAGCAAGGGTGTGCAGGAATCGGTGCAAAAAATATCAGTTCTTTGAAAATTTGGCCCTCGTATTGTTAAATGTTTTGCTGGGCAGGTTTCTGCAATAACATTCAGCATGCTATAATTGTAATAAAATAGCAAAGACTATGGCAAAAAGTTCTGAAAGCCAAGCAGACTGTAGTTGTGGATTACAGTTTTTAATTTATTCTCAAGACTCCTTCTGCCTGAGCCATGCATAAATCACAATGAATTGGGGCTGAATGAACCAAGAGTGACAAATCATACCTAGACATTTGTAACGTGCAATTCCTTTTATTATTTATTTTGTCTAAGGAATAGTGAATAAACTTTGAACAATGATAGTATGCAAGTGTAAAAATACTGCGCATTTTACCAAGGTTAAGGGGTGAATTTGTATGGGGATTAAGAGGCAGAACAGAGAGCAGCAAAGTAACACCAAGGATTGACAAAAATTGTCTTAGAATTTTAGAGGGGTTTTTTTCTGCCATCCTTCCCCTGTAATTTCATTCCATTCTATCCTACTTTCAACCTAACAATTCATGAAAACACCTTCTAACAAAGAAGCATAGTTCTCGCCTAAGAGCTATTAGCCATCACCAAACCAGGTAAGTTTTGGGAGCCCCTAAAAACAATCAGAGAACTTACAAGCAAAGAAGGACACAATCACCAAACCAAAAGTTTTTCTGTTTACTACAGAGTTACAATGTGAAAGACTAGAAAAGTTGTGCCAGAGTAGTCTTTACATAACTAGTCAATTTTCTCTGGGTACTTTTTGTATGCAAGGTGGCAGTGCAGGGCAACAGACATTCCCACACTGCAATTAACTGTAAGGAAGAGAAGATTCACTGGACAGATACTCTACTGTGTCTTAGTTGTGCAAAGACTCACGTTCTGGCATAGAAAAGTACATACAGCTAAGGAAGTTAAAAGTCTAACACTTGAACAGACAACAAAATATTGATGGGAATTACTACACATTCACCAACCTGAAGAGGATATCTTTATTTCTTTGGACCTTTATTGTCTGTGGAACAAAATCTCACTTCTTGCAGAAAGGGAAAAAAATTAATCCAAGCTGAGTCAGTTAACTGATAAAAATCAGTCGCTAGAGATTGTTAAGTGGTTTTACAGGAATGCAAAAGTGAATGGCCATCAGCAACACTAGAGGAGTCATCCAAAAGAACACTGCAGGCAAGTTCAAGGCTTTGGTTTATGCCACCAGATAAATTAGCACTCCAAATACATTACTCTTGTCGACCACTAGTTCAAGTATCTTAACAGTAAGGAGAAATATCATAAATCGCATACGTGCGGCTCTCTTAAGACATCCAATAGTATAAGATTGGATGCTAATTAAACCTTGTGACTTCCAATTTATATTTGTCATAAGAATTGAACAAGTTAATATGCACTGCAATCACTTAGCAATTACATTAGTAACACATGGAAATTATAGCTATACAAAGGGAAGTTTCTGTCTTTAAATGTAGAAGGGAAGTGGACATTGGGAAGAATTTCTTCACCATGGGAGTGGTGAGACACTGGCACAGGTTGCCCAGGGAGGTTGTGGATGCCCCATCTCTGGAGGTGTTCAAGGCCAGGTTGGATGGGGCCTTGGGCAGCCTGATCTAGTGGAATGTCCCTGCCCATGGCAGGAGGGTTGGAACTTCACGATCTTTAAGGTCCCTTCCAATCCTAACTATACTATGATACTATGAAAATTCTCAAAGCAAGTTACTTTATGAATAAATGGAAAATTCTGATGCATTTTTCTTGCCCAGCACTATTTTTTGTGTTATGTAAGACCATAAGTAGATGAAAGCTGGATTTTATTTTTTGTTGCTGTTGTTTAAGTGACATTATGCTGAATGAGGGAGAAACAGCAGTGATGAAAGAACAATTGTTGAGTAAAAAATGAATGGCACTATGTGGTTTATAAGGCGCTCAGGCAATAAATGAGATAAAACCATGTAGCTCAAGGCAGATAATTCCTCAGCTGAAGGAATAAGTTGTAGCTTCAGGCATGTTGAATTCAGTTTCCAAAATCTTCTCCTTTCCGACAAATAACATTGCACATCTTTACCTGAGTGTATTTGTCAAAGGAAGAAAACACAAGCTGGAACTAATACCAGCTCTTCCTACTCCTTGTCAGAGCAAACATTTCTTAGAACAGGCAAATATACTATTAAAGCTGTATTAACTTGTAAACAATTAGCCAGCTGCCAGAAGAGTTTACTGTAAGGGGTGTCAACCTTGACAAAAGAAAGGATTTGACAAATAACTTATTACCTTAAATGTAGCAAGAGTTATTTTTTGTTCTGTGAACATGGAAAAGAGACTTCATATCACTTCATTCAATAACATAACAGTCATTTTGGGCCAGGGCAATAGTCCCCTTAGCTTAGTACTACACTGCTGACAACATTCAGCAGCTGATGCTTGCTGAAAGAGTATAAGAACAGAGGAAGTATTGTTCTTTATTCATCAAGTACATCAACTCTAGTTTCTGCTGGTGTGATGATTGGAGACAAAAACTCTGACCTTCATTTCATCGTATTAATAGTTTGAGAGTGTTCTCCCTTACATATGACTGATTAAATCTATGTTACAAAAAAAAAAAAAGTATGAGGGGAAGAGTACAGTATTCCAAGGTCAAGGAATTTTGCAAAACTTTCTGGAGATGGATCCCAATCTCCTGTTTTGCAAATCTTAACCATATGTATTAGGACTGAAATACATAGGCAACTAACCATATGCTTTGCTTTATTCGCTCATTAAGTCACAAACATTCTGGACCTCATTTCTGACCAGAACTGATGTGTTGTACATTGGGAACATATATTTCTTCATTCACCTCACATCACCCACATTTAATATTACTGCTTACACGTGTCCCTAAGCTCTGAAAAAGCCTGTAAAATGTTCACAGATTCCCAAACATCCAAGATGGTTTGCTTCCCCAGCACTCGAGTGCCACGCAGACAGGACAGCACTGCTACTTGTGTTTACCAGAACCTGGAAAGCCTCAAGTTGCCACTCCTCTCTGAATGTGCTCATGAATAATGCATTATACAAGATGTTTTAGAAGAGACCCAGGATCAAATTCCACTCCCAGTTATGCCTATGTAGTCTCATATCAAAGGGATTACATAAATATAAAGTTGAGAGAAACGTCTGTCTTTAGATATCAAAAAAACTCACTGGCATTCTTCCTCCCTTCTTTCCCAAGAAGCAGGATAAATTTTCTCCACAAGTCAAACCACTGTCAAGATGATCCAACAAGCATTTAAGCCTAACAGTCTCAGCAATATCTTTTATTACCCACAAAAGAGATTTTAAAAAAAAAAAAAGCTGCAGAAGTAGTCTGTGACATTTAACAATCGTGTGCAATACCGTATGATGTAAGTGTTACAATAGCTACTGTTCCAACAAAGAAAAAAATGCATATACCATACAACTTTAGTACCACAGCCCATCCTTCAAACTTTCTTGATTACACAGAGGATTTGTGATTACACAGTAATTTTTGATTAGTACCTTCGTGTAAATAACAGCAAACACCTATGTTCCATATTACTCATCTTGAGACACCTGAATTTGCAAACATTTATTCTATTTGAGTTACTAGGTTCAAGGAGCACATGTGAACACATAATTCTACTCCCTCCCTAAGGACAGCAGCAAAACTCCTGCTTCATTACCCTAGTGCTGGATCTACATCCTAGTAAGAGGGAAGGAATGCTTGCATTTGGAATAAGAAAGTCAATTTCTGCACAGAGTGAGAAGCTTCATCTTCTTATTTATGACTCACTCACCTTGGCCCTGGGCACTACTGATGAAGAAAGCTGTGACAGCTAAAAAAGCCAAGAAGAAACAGCTCTGTGTCTCATATCGACAAAGCATCTTCATCCCTTCAGTATCAACAGTACCAGCAGGTCTGAAAACATATAGAACAAAAAGATTTGTTAAACCTGCAAAGATAAGGCATCCACTTTAATTAAAAGAGTGGGCAAAATCTGGATTCTTTTTAAAAAAATAATCAGGAGTTTGCCATAGGCATCAGTGAAGCCAAGAATTCATCCTGACAGCGGTTTTATAACCAAAGCATATTTTACCTGAAAGGAACAACGAACCCCATTTGGGCCACTCAACACGTCTGAAAATTCAGCACAAGTAAAAGAAAACTGATATTGTTTGCTAAGCGTGCACGAGTATTGGAAGTAGGTCTTGCTGTGCTTAACAAGTCCAAATGGGTATCTCCATACAATCCAGCACTGTTAGCACCTCATCAAGATACCTGTGATAGAGAGCTGTGAAGCTCTTAATAACAACATAGGACTAAAATTACTATCTACTTCATATCGAGAAAGCATCCAGAATTGAATGTTAAGATGTGCATTTCAAGATTCTATAATAAAAGCAAAATGAGATAAGAACTGCCCTGCAAGCCTTCTGTGAAAGAAAAAATGTGTACTCAATGACCTCAGTGAAATAATTATTGATTAGTTCAACCAAGTAATTTTGCACATCAGTTGTCAAAAAAGGCAGAACTGCTCTGAGGAAACACAAGTCCTCTTTTCACTGTGCTCTACAGCCTACTCTATTTTCCCTTTTTCTATTTTCTTCAAATTATTCTGTGCTCTCCTTTGTACCATCTGGCACTCGCAGTGACTAAAGCAGACAGAGCTCAGAAGGCATGCAGGGTATTAGCTCAGTAAGCACTTATTCTACTTGTAGGTAATGCCATGGTCAAATACTCTAATGTAATTATTTAGTAACGTCAATACTTACAATCAATACAAGCACTCAAGGTAGTCCTAGACAAACCAGTTGGATTACAGGAACAAATTCTGGTGTCAAAGAACAAGTTTCGGAAGGGACACTATCTGTCCACATAAGTTAGTACAATTTGTACTGTTCTTAACTGATTTGAACTTGGCCTTTAACACTTTCCAGTACAGTTATCCAGCATACAGAGAAGCACCTCTCAAGATACATCAACATGTTCATAACATCGTGCTTATAAACATTTATCTATCACTCAAACTACTGCACTAGTTTTAGTCAATTTTCTGGGCCAGGAAGAATTTTTGCTGCCCTCTCCTGTTAGCATTTCATAAGAGAATTAAATTAACATATTAATGGTAGATTTCTTGCTGTCAACAAAGAATTTGTACTTGAAGGTTTACTCTGATAAATTTTGGGTAATATATTTCTGCATGCAGGTCCCTTCTATTTACCTCCTGCGTCATTTACTGTAATGTTCCCAACATGCCATCATTGAATTTGCTTTCCATATTTTCAGTGTCTTCAGAGGAAGGCTCAAAGCAAGTGGTTCAATCACAGTCTAATATAAAAGGCAGACTGAAGTACCTCAATCACTATTAAACAGATAAGAAATTAAGACCTGCATCTCCTCCTCTGTTCAGTATTTACAGTTTGCCATAGTTACAACAGTGATGAATGCTGGATGCCACCTAGAAATATGCAGGGGGCTTCATCATTGTGAATTCCATCCCCACAGGTGGTTATCTAAGTTTTAACCAAATTACCAACAGATTGCACACTACTTAAACACATATTTTGAATCCAGCTCTTACTGTATAAGTCTCTCAAGACAAAGGCAAATGGCTAGAACCAGTAAGAAAAATGTGTATCAGAAACTTGGATGTTGCTATGCCAGTTCTCAGGATGTCCTCCAGATGGAATTCAGAAACCCCAGCAAAGCGCCCAGGCTTCCTACTATGTGAACACAAAGAGTCAGACACCCAAGGACTGGATCCAAACAAGTTGGCACAGTCAGCAGACAGTTGCCTAGTGACAGGCAATGGGAAGAATGAAGAGAGTTAAGTCTTAACAGTGTGAAATCCACCCCTTGTGTATCTCACATTGGTTACTGATCCTTCTCTCCTCACTCAGGAACACAAACCTGAGAAGGAAGTGTAGACTCTTCAAAGAACATCATACAAATCATTCTTCAATGCGGTCACTGCTGACTATGTGTGGATTTCTTTCCCTCTGATAGCCCAGACATTAAAATACTCACTCAGTTGCAGCTCAGCTTTCCATCTGCTAGATTTGAGATAAACCCTCCATTCAGATAAGGGCTGTAAACACTAACCGACGGGTAATGCTACCTAGAAACTCCCTCTACTGCAGCTTTTTTTTAGCATTGTGTAGAGAAGTGAGATTTACTGAGACACCCGACTGGTGTTGGATAAATGAGGCACAAGTCCCTCTCTGCAACAACGCAAGGATCATTTAGCTAGGAAAGGCAGCCATCTGTCTGCAGATGCCTTATGCCCGACATCATCTAGGGATAGCAAGAAATATCCTGTTCCTCTTGCTTTTTATATATTTTACCTTTTATTAGCTACTTGATAAAATAGTTCTGTGTCAGAACAGCCCCGGCAGCAGCAAGCCAAGAGACCTGAATGGGCTTGGCAAGAGGGAACTTGAGGGAACAACCTGCCTTGGTGACTTCCCAGCCCGGCACAACCACGACATCTATAGAATCATAGAATCACCAGGTGGGAAAAGACCTCTTGGATCATCAAGTCCAAGCATTCCTATCTGCCACTAAACCATGTCTCTGAGCACTTCATCTACCCATCTTTTAAATATTTCCAGGGATTGTGACTTAAGCACCTCCCTGGGCAGCCTCTGGCAGTGCCTGAGGACTGTTTCTGTGAAAAATGTTTCCTGTTATGGTTGTTATGTTATGGTTGGACTTGATGATCCAGTGGGTCCTTTCCAACCTAGTGATTCTGCGGTTCTATGATAACCAGTCTGAACCTCCCCTGGTGCAGCTTGAGGCCATTCCCCCTTGTCCTGTCCCCTGTCACTTGGGAGAAGAGGCCAGCATCCTCCTCTCCACAAAGTCCTTTCAGGTAGTTATAGAGTTATAGAGAGCAGCCTCCTCTTCTCCAGGCTAAACAAGCCCAGCTCCCGCAGCTGCTCCTCCTAAGACTTGTTCTCCAGCCCCCTCACCAGCTTCGTTGCTCTTCTCCGAACACGCTCCAGAGCCTCAACATCCTTCTTAGAGCGAGGGGCCCAGAACTGAACACAGGATTCGAGGTGCGGTCTCACCAGTGCCGAGTACAGGGGCAGAATCACCTCCCTGGACCTGCTGCCCATCTCCGCGCGAGGAGGCAGCGCTGCCCGAGCATCCCTCGGGAGAGGAGGCAGGGAGGATAGCGCTGCGCTCCTCAACGAGAGCCCGGGGGTATTTCTCCTATCTCGGTGGCTCCTTATGGATCGGCGGGACTCCCCGCCTGGGAACGGGGTCCATGTCCCGCTGGGCGAAAGTCAGAGCGCGACGGGTCCCCCGCACCGCTGCGGCTTCGAAGGAGCTCCCCGACACCAGCACCCGTGCGCGCCCCGCTTGAAAGCGACTTCTGCCCTTCCCCGCGCAGCGTTAAGAAAGGGACAGAGGGGAGTTCGCTGCCGCGGCCGAGATGCGGGGAGGGACGGTCCCTGCGAGACCCGCGGCTGCACCCGCTGCCAGAGCGCCCTGCCGGGAGAAGGACCAGCCCGGGAGGGAGGGATGGAGGGGATGGAGGGGACCGCGGGCAGCAGGATGGAGGAGGGGATGGAGTGGGACAGGGGACAGCAGGATGGAGGAGATGGAGGGGGACCACGGGCAGCAGGATGGATGAGGGGGTGGAGGGGACTGCGGGCAGCGGGATGAAGGAGGGGATGGAGGGGGACCGCTGGCAAGAGGATCGACGAGGAGATGGAGGGGACCGCGGGAGGGAGCGATGGACGAAGGCATGGAGGGGGACCGCGGACAGCAGGATGGAGGAGGGGATGGAGGGGGACAGGGGGCATCAGCGCGACCCTCCTCTTCCCCTCCATCCCCTCCTTCCTCACCCAGCGCTTCCTCTGCGGCAGGGCAGCGCTCCTGCCCTCGCCCCCCGCGGGTTTAACTCTCCCAGCCCCTCCGAGGGATTCGAGGGCTGCACCGACCTGTGCGGGCATCAGCGGGAGCGCAGCCGGCGGGCGGGGGGCCGTTCGCGTTGGAGTGGGGCTGCGGGCGCTAAAGGCGGCGGGAGAGCCGCTTCCCTCCCCTCTGCCTGCGCCTCATCCGATAAGGCGAAAGGGTAGGGAAAGGAGGCGGGCGGTTATAAAGCAGAAGGTGGAAAGAAGGGGAGGAAAAAAGAAAAAAAAAAAAAAAAGAGGGATGAGCGATGCCTGGGATCCACCCCCGGGGGCGCGGCCAGGTGCGCGGAGCGGGCTGGGGCGGGGGGGATGTCGGTGCAGGTGCTGTGCTTTTCGGTGTCCTCTTTCTGCTGGGTTTTGCTACCTTCTAATTCATTCTACTCTCCCCTAAGTACTTGTTCGCTTCGTTTTAAATGATTTAAAAGGTGCCTCCACCGCAGTACGGCTTGGAACGCAAGTATCTGCCCGTGCCGGGCATTGCGGCATCTGGATTAATGATTCATTGGGGAAATATTTATAGTGAAGCATTCCAGCACTTGTCTGGCTTAGTATAAACCTTGATTAAAAGTGTTACGGTACATATGAGCAGTTTTGCCATACGCACAGACACTGTGATTGGGACTTGGAATTGCAGAATCCATATTCATATAGAAATCTGAGTCACCCCATGGTATTCCTGACTGAATTTACTATTAAGGCTACTACTCACAAAGTGTATAAGTCCTGAGAACTTAAGAGGTGAATAAAACTATTCAGTTCAACTTGCCTGATCATCTGTGTAAAATTACAACAAAATCACTGAAGAGCTGCAGATAAGAAACAGCAGGCACAGGTGAAAAGAGATGTTCACCCCTTTCTTAGAGTAAGGAGAAGTTCTTTCTAGGGAAGGGGAAGGTGGCAAGTCTCAGGGACATGACTGTGACCAACTCTGTAAAACAAGACCTTCTGTTACTGAGTAGGTTTCCCTGTCCTGCAGATTCTGGTCCATATTCACAGTGCACAATTATCTTCCCACTTAAACTGCAGAAGCGTTTGAACTTCAGAAAAACTCTTTAAGTCCAGTTGTTTTCTACAGCAAAGGCTAACAAGCATTCCTAGATACAGAAAGCATCTTCTAGCTCTAGGAATCTGGGAGGTCCTGTCCTCTGCAATTATTCTACTGGACTGCCAGCTGTGTGTAAAGGCCAATGCTCCAAAACTTTCTGCCAGTCAAGAAGAGATTAGCTTGCAAATAACAATTTCCTGATGATTGTTCTGAAGCAATAAGATGTTCAGCTCATTGATGCTAAATGTGATACATTTTGTACTTTTTCAGTCCCTAGTTTATGCATTTAGCTAAGCAATAATATCCAAAACACAAGAAGCAGATGAATAGGTCTGTTTGCAATGACGTGGAGGACTCAGTAAATGTAGAGAGATAAATCAGATGAATCCATGACTGCTCACTGGCTTATGTGTTTCAGGGTAGGACAAGAAACAGCCTGCCAAAGGGAGTCTGGATCCCTCTCAAGCTTTCTTTTTTTTCCCCGGGATTTGTAACGTAGTATGTAAAGTCTATGAGCACCATCCTGTGGCTGCATCTAGTCAAGAGTACTGGGACTCGGTGAAAAGACCTGAGGATCCCACTCCCAGTACACAGTTGTGAAATGCTCTGCAGCCTTAAAATGACTTTATACTTTAATTTTGAGTCATGTTTGCATAAGAAATGGTACAAATATTTTAGATTTATGCAAAGTCCATACTTTCAAGGGTAACTCTACTGTTTTTATTTGTATCAGCCTGTTTTCCTGATTAACAACGGTATTTTCACTCTGTTTGTCTACTTTTTAGACCGAATCATGCTTGATACCACTGAACTTAACTCAGCTTCCTCTGGAAAGCATGGTAGATCACTCATATTGTTCAAAAGTTCAAAACTAAAAGTTAGACAGTAAAGCTTCCTTGAAAAACTCCATATAAGTTGTACATCTGGAAATAGAGTAAGATCAGAATATGTGCAGTATTAATGTACAAATGATTTACCAATGCTTCATTCTTATCTTCCCTAGAGAAAAAAAAAAACCCTAGAGTTTTGAGAAGAAATGTACTGAATATGAATTGGCCACATGAACTTACCTTCCACTGTTTTGAACTGTGATTTCAAAAGAACAACAACTTATTGCCACCTCATTTTAAAAGTGTTCAAAGCAACAAGATATTGATCACCCTTAGCTTGGCTACTGTAAGTTCCACAAAAATTCTATAAATAGAGTTACATGGAAATGATATTGAAAACAGTTGCACTAATCTGAAGTCAGTGCCACAAAGAATAGAATTAACACAGGCTGGTGAGCTCAAAGTCAACTGGCATGAATATCTAATGGTATGAATGAACCAAGTAATGGATCAGTGACAGCGTTTGTTGTGGGAATTGACCAGAAGACAAAATAAAAGGTATTTTTGATGGCTGTTGGGAAGAATTACAAAGCAAATATCAATCATTAGATTTTTGAAACATTTCCCCTTTAGGATATACTTAGAATGTTTTTCTGAATTTTTCTGATATATTAATGAATGCAATGTTAATTGTGGTGCCATCTTGCACAAGACTTTTTGGAAATAAGAATATCAAGCTTGGGGATATTTTTAAATTGCAAATAATTAAAAACTAGTCAAGTCTCACATTCCTTTGTTACAATGGGGCTTTAAAGGTGCCTAGTGTTTTTATCTCCTAAACTAATATATCTGACAGAGGCACAGATTTTCAAATATCCTTTCTCTCCCAGTGTCAAAAAACTCCAGTCACATTCAGTGATTTTTCTTATGGAAAATCCATTTGCATAACTTGAACCAGTCTCTAGGCCCTAACAATGATTACTAGAATTTTGGGTTTGGAATTAAAAGAACGCTAAGACAGAAGTAACGTTTGAGGTAAAGCATAGCTGACTTCTGCAAGCATAGCTGACGTTTGCTTTAAAAGTTTTAATTCTTATTAAATACTGTGGTACGTACAGTGCTCTTTGGAAGGTGGTTTGCCAAGATCAGTCTGTCAACACTTGCAATAATTAAATGATTTATGAACTACTGTGCTGAGAGATTGGAGAAGAACTTATGATTGTATTCAACTCAAATTAAAGTATTACAGTTTGAGAAAGAAATAACATTTTAATTAAAAGCGTGTGTGTATTACACTGTCTCTAATATGTAAGCCATGCTTTCTTTTTAAATTTTCTTATCTCCATTAGGTAACACAATTTCACAGTTATTTTGTAATATGACTATGCAGTGAAATAACTTGTGAAAAGTGTAGCTATTTTTTTGTGAAATACTTTTTCTACTGACTTTCTTTGTGCTACAGTTCTTTCTCTGATACCAGCCCTACAAATGTGGGTTTCTACAGCTCTGTTTTTAGGAAGGAACGGCCAGAGTAGTCCAGCTTATCTTCACTATAGATTGGCATGTCTGACAAGTCATTTTCATTTCCTTGATACTTTTTAGAAGATTTCAGTGCTGTCAGCACTTCAGTGAGCTCCTAGGTTTATTCATCTGAAGTTATTACACACAATGAGGCAAGTGAAAGGAATACATAGGAAGCCAGATTGATGCCATGGCCTTTCAAGTGTATCTGTTCAGGATTAGGGTTGGTCCTGCCGTTCCAAAAGTGTAGGAAAGGGAGCAAAACTGGGCAGAGGGAGCATAGGGAGATTGAAAACCACAAATACTTCTTGATCCTCTATTTTTCTGTTCATCTGTCAAGGAGTGTTCTAGAAGGTAATGGGAAGAATGATGAGTTTAGTGTTTCATAAAGTTAGGTTTTCATTCTGTAATCGAATCGGATCCCTTTAGACATGTGAGGTGAGATTCATCTACCCTGGGTTTACACTTCAACATCTGAGCTTGTGGCTGAGCCCCTTTTCCGCCAGCATGGAGGAACAGATGTTACCTGGATGAGTCTGGAGACACAACCAGGAGCTAAGCTCCCTCTCCCTAGCTTTTGACAAGGGTAGCTCATCCAGATCCACTTACAAAGTGAGTTAAGCTACACATTAAAGTCCCTGAGCAGCAGGGAGCCTGAATTCAGCCTGCTAAGGAACTGGAGCACAAGCTGCTAATTTCTGCACCTACAGCCTCCTTGCAGCTGCAGTGAAAAGGCAAACCACTAGAGAAGTGACATTATCCTCTCTGATGCTCATATGTGCTCATGCAGTGGGAGCCCACCTTACCTCACAGGACAGGGAGAACTCCTATGTACTCATTCTCCGTCAGGCTCCAAGGAGAAGGAAGAGTTTCCTGGCATCTTGCTGGCCGATGTTCTGGACCCAGGAGCATTATACAGGATCACAGAATTGCTGAGGCTGGAAAGCATCTCTTGAGATCATCCAATCCAACCCTCCATGTTCAAAGAGGGTCAGTTAGAGCAGGTTGGCCAGGGCCACATCAAGTTGAGTTATGAGTATCTGCAAGAACAGAGACTCTACAGCCTCCCTGGACAACCTACTCCAGTGTTTGGCCAGCTTCACAGTGGGAAAAAAAAAAAGAAAGTTTTTTTCTTGTGTTCAGATAAAATTTCATATGTTTCAATCTGTGACCATCGCCTTTCACCCTGTTTCTTGGCACCCCTGAGAATAGTCTTGCTCCTGCTCCTCCTTTCTCTTGCATCAGGTATTTATCCATACGGATAAGATCTCCCTGAACTTTCCTTTCTCTTGGCTGAACGGTTTCAGTTCTCTCAGCCTCTCCTCTTATGAAAGATGCTGGAAATCATTAAACACTTTTGTGAACTTCCACTGAATCCACTCCAGTAAGTCCCTGTCTCTTGTACTGGGGAGCCCGGCACTTGACCCAACACCCATTGATGCAGCCTTACGAGGGCTGAGTAGAGGGAAAGGATCGCCACCCTCCACCACTAGTAACTGGCCTCCAAATGGACTTCATGCTGCTGATCACAACCCCTTGAGACAAGCAACTCAGACATTTTTTGATTCCCTGTTTGATCACTCTCCACTAATCTAGCTCATACTTCATCAATATATCTATGAGGAAGTTATGGGAGAAAGCTTTACTAACGTTAGGATAAACAACATTGCAGCCAACATACAAAATCTGTAACCGCTGCTCCCAGAAAACATGCTGAGACATTATCACCCGTCCCACGAGAACACTGCATTTGATGGGCAGGTACTGGGAGCCTGCCAGCACGGAGACACGGTGCCCTGAGGAAAGACCAGATATCATGATGTTTGGATCTACCAGCAGCTGAAGACAGGTAGGCACAAATACAGCATTAGGCTGAAGTGAGCACAGATTTGGTTTTTTCAGTGGGTAATTCTGCGGTACAGATTAAGTTGCAGCATACCAGTAGTACAATATAACACAAGGAGGGCAGAGTTCTCCCCATTTCTTAGTCCATAAGCAGAAGATTCTAGGTGTCTGTGCCAAAAGTAATTTTTTATGGAATGAAATCCAGGCTGAAATGAATATCTAAGCCCAGTAAGAGCTGGAAGCAATACCACTGTGGTCTCTGTAATGTATACACTGAGTAATAAATACAAGAGATGTCTGGAAAAAGGAAGAACTCGTTTCTAAATAATATGTATCTTAAGCTATTTCCTGAAAGAACCAGAGCTTCTCTGTCTCCTGCTGATCTTCTTGTCTGAGCTCCTACCCTATACCTATAACAGTCTTGAATGCCATACTTATACATCTCTGGTCTGCTTCAATCCACTTAAAGTACTTTCCTAGTACATGGGTCCAGAAGAGTTAAAGAGAGGAGCAGAATTTGTTAAATGCTGCCCAATGGTCCCTTTTTCCATCTTGTCAATTAATGCAAAGCTATAAATGTTCAGTTCTTTTAATTTTAAATTTTTTAATTTAATTTTTAAATTTCAGTTTTTAGAAAAGCATATCTGTTCATTAAACTCTTAAAAATAATTATGGGGTTGTCTCCTTGAATAATAAAGCATAGCAACAAATGGAGGGGGGTTGCTGCTGACTGAACACCCAAACAAAACTCTCCTCTAAGATGACACTTCATATTGCTCACGAATTTTATTAATCAAAACTGTATACTTTGTTCAGTTTTAAATAGACTGGTTCTCTCTTATGCTTTTTTTTTTAAGGAATTTGAAGTGGATGACAATATTCAGAGATGGGTGCTTTGTTTTCTCACACATTTTTAAGCAGTACAATTGGAATTTTCAAGAATAGACTTACTTTTCCAATATTTATTTAAGCATATGTTAAACATATAACATTACCTTCCCGGGATGAAAATATTGAATTGACCTTAACAAAAATTTTATGAAAGATAAATGGTACTGCAATTTGTATTTGCAGAAGAAAAAGCTATTATTGTAAAAAAAATTGTAGCATTCACGTTTGTGCAAAATTTCTCTAAATTGAGAAAGCCAAGAGTGATATGAATATTCTGTTGGTTGCAAACAGGTCAATAAAACAGCTTCTGCTCAAATATTCACTGGAGAATTTGGTATGTCTTCCATTTTATATTTCGGGAGCCATTAAGCAGCACAAATAACTGTCAGCTAATTATGCTGATAGATATTGATACTAAATATCAGTACACTGGAAATCTCACTTTGTCAGGTAGGAGAAGGAGAATTTATAGCAGTTTTAAATTTTTTTTTCAGTTTTGAATCAATAACAGATGGGGGCAGTCTTGGACAAAATTATCTTTTGTGTATTAGCACACCTATACTTTCCCAGCTTCTGTGTATTGAAATTTAAGTACCATGTCTGATAAAAAAAAAAAATGCTTTAGTAGTCCTCATGCTTTGATCAGCATTGTAAGAAATGATCAGCTGTGAAGACCTGTATTACTCAGCTTCTGTGCAGGGTTACACTCAGCAGAAGGCAACCCATATAAATAACTGCTCCATGGAGAAGAAGGTGCTGCTGCGGGATGGACTGTGGTGCTGCTCCGGATTACTGATGGAGTTTTAGAGTGGTACCTGCAGTGTAAGAGTTCTGTGTCACTGTTATCAGTGGGCTGTCCCTAAGACTGAGATGACCTTTTGTTGACTGAGATTGGCAAGAATTGTTGGGATAAAGAGAAGAAGGAGGTAAAGTTTTGGTTCTGCTCTGCACGTGTTGCAGAACCAGCTCTCTGTGTTGCATCCAGCCTTCCAGTACCTGAAGGGAGCCTACAAGAAAGATGGGGAGGGACATTTTACAAGGGCATGTAGTGGTAGGATGAGGGGGAATGGCTTTAGTTTGGAGGGATGAAGATTTACATTAGATATCAGGAAGAAATTCTTCACAATGAGGGTGGTGAGACACTGGAACAGATTACCCAGGGAATTTGTGGATGCCCCATCCCTGAAGGTGTTCAAGGCCAGGTTGAGCAGCCTGGTCTGGTGAGAGGTGTCCCTGCCCATGGCAGAGGGCTTGGAACTGGGTGATCTTTAAGGTCCCTTCCAACCTAAATCATTCTATGATTCTATGATTTAAGTGCCTTAAGTATAAAGCCACAAATAACAGGAAATTACACAGGAGGAAAATAAATGAATGTACTAGCCTTAAACAAATAGCCAGCAGTAATTACACTCCAAAGCGATTGAACTGATGACTTAAAGAATTATAGGGTATTGTGAAAGCTGAAAAAAGGAGAGGCAGTAGTCTAAAACCACAAAATGCAGATAACATCTTAAAAGATTTTTTGTTAGCCTTTTTTTTTTGCCCTCACTCCCAACAGTCAAAGACTACAGTTTATGCAGTTGTGAAAGTTTTTTCAGCATCTGGAGCTTGCACTGAACATCACCTCAATCCATGTTCTTCACAAAACCCAGGTAAAAGTAGGATATTCAACAATACTTCATCCACGGTGCTACTCTATTTTCCGGTAGTTGTTCATTTAACCGTAGTGACTGACTTTTCATCCCAGGCTTTTTCAGAAAATACTGTAATCTGCATGTCATGGTTTGGGTTTTTTTCTGTTTCCATTAGATTATCACTGTTTGGGCCCTATTGTAACCTGTAATTTACTAGTGGCATCCTTCATAAATGCTAGTTTAAATGTTATAGTAATCTTGGCACTGTCTGCAACAATGTGGCTTATCTTATGCTCCACAGAAAAAAAGCTTGTCCAAGGCCTGTTTAAATCAGCACAGTGCTTAAGGTAAGTCAGATTACAACAGGGCCCTGAGGAAAACAAAGCCATGAAGAGCACAATGTTTCTTATAGCATAATCTTCAGAGACATCGGTGCAATAGTAGATGTTCTTCACTTTCTGGCACAAAAAAAAATCTCTGTTCCAAGGTTTGCAGTCTTCGAAGAACAGCCAAAACATCTGCTTTAGGCCACTGGGCATTTCACAGTGTTGATAATAATAACAATCATATCAGTAATTCAGCATATGGAGAGGAGTCACTGTTTGGGACATCAGCTTATCTGTCCCTTCAAGCAAGTTTTGACTTGGAGAATCAGTCCTTAAGATCTGGAAGCTCTGAATGCTTTTGCACTGAGAAGTGAACATGTAAGTCCTTGTAATAAAAAACTGTAATTTTTTATTACTTCTGCATATGCTGGTTCATTAGAGCTAATATTAGCATGTGTAAAGAGACCAAATATACGGATAATTAGGCAGCAGATCTTTTAAATCAAGACGGATCATGTTCCTATTTTAACCTATTCAGTTCTTTTTCGCCAGTCAAACGAGCAACTTTCCTCCCATATGCCACAGGTAACTCTCCATGGGGAAGTCAGACTGTTATTCAGAGGGCCAGCCTGGACAGCCTACCTGAGGAGCTGAAAAGGAGAAAAGTGAGGACTGAGGGCAATGAGCCTTTCCCAGTGAAGTAATTCTTCACTGGATCAAGATATGCAAACTGTAGGAATCTACAGTGAGAACTTGAATCTATGTAACAATAAAAGCAACTTGTTTGGGTTTTGAATATATTCCGTTAAATTCAAGAGTGAAACTCATTGGTAGGGAAGAGAGAGGGTAGGATCAGCTTATTTGAAAGAACTACAAGCACCTTTGAAACTCAAGAAACCTCAGGCTTAGTTCTTACACACAGGCGCTCCCCTGTGTAGTTGTCCACCAGGTCATGCAGAGCCATCCGGACATCAATCCATTCACTGCATCTGTACTATGTCACTAAAAGAGGAACAGGCACTCTGAATTAGAAATTTACTGGAAAAATAGTGAAGGGCAGCTTAGTTTTTCCACTGTGGTACATCCTTCATATATTTTATCTTTTAAAAAAATTCCACCTGTGGCCTTTTACCATGTTCAGAAAGTCTTAAGACAGGGCAAGAAAGTTCAGGTTGCTATGTACATTTGATAGTGTATGAAATTTTCTCAGCAAAGGAAGAAACAGATGAACATTGTAAGAGTGCAGTGCCATGATTAATTTTTGGGTTCACAGTGTTTAGTGAGAGCCTTGTGTGCCACATTTAAAGTAGCCCATTAAAATAAGTGTCTGAACAAGACTTGGTGCTTTAATACCACTGAGTAACTACCTCGTGTATCAGTGGAATGGTATATTTCTGTATTGGCTGGGGTCACACTGAGAATCTGCTCTCTTCTTTGTGTTTTTTGTTTGTTTCTGGAGTGCTTTAGAGAATCTGATATTCATATCAGTGCTGCTCAGACTGAATAATATTTCATGGACAACCAAGGCTGCATTTGGTGGGCAAGATCAAATTCACAAAATAATTTCCTAAATAGAAATTGTCTTTTATCTTTCTGTTGTTAGAATCGACCTGCCAATAAAAGGTCAGACTGTAATTTTACTTCTACTTATATAATCAAGTGTCATTTTTTGTACAGCTAATGGAATTATTCCTGATTTTCAAGTGGGCAAATAAAACAGAAACTCACCATAAATATTTGTATTTACTATTGTCATTTGCCTAACCACATTCTCAAAGTATTTGCAGCGCTATTCGTTAAACTAATGTTAATTTTCCTCGCTTGCCTAGTGAATGTGTAAGATTTATATGGCTTTCTGTATCTGATTAATGTCAGTAACAAAATTAGAATTGTTGATGGAGGTAAAATCAAACATCTGAACTCTTCATAATTCTGAGTCTTTCTACAGCAGTGAAACCCACATATTATAGTCGTCTTAGTTCAAAGGATGTTAACCCGTCATATTTACTTACAAATTCCTATTTCTAGTTATTTTACCAAAAATATTGTAGGATGTGTAGCAATGCTCATTATTTAGCTATGATGTTATTCCTATAAAAAGCCTGTGGGCTTCCTGACGCTTGCTTTTCAGTGATGAGCAGGAATGTGCCGGACAAATCAAGCCCTGAACCGAATGTGCTGTTGAGGGTGTTTTGTACAACTGCCTTCTCTGTGAACCGCAGGCAGACTTTGTGGCTTTGCTTGGGTAAACAGGTCTCTCGCTGCAGAGCGCAGCTGCATGGGGCCAGTTGCACAAGGCAGCGTGACATTTGGGCTCCACATCCTTCCACACGACGTGCTGAGCAGTTGCACAGCACCCGGGGACCAGGGCCTGATCCAGCCCTCAGCAAGCTCAGCTGGCAGCCTGCGGAGTTTGGCTTGCTGCAGAAGGAGCCTCTCACTCAGAAAGGCTGGGAGGAAGGGGACCTTGGAAAGGGGCTTGGAGAGGACTGTGGGGCTGAGGAGCTCACAGGTTGACTGCACATGATGGGTACCCGGCGCACTGATGATGACAGCCTGCCAAAAACTGAACATACTGAGTTGCAAATAACAAATTTACAGCTATGGAAGCTTCAAAATACATAAAGGGTAGTATTCCACAGCCCTGGAGCCCATGGGTTACGTTCAATACAGGGGACTGCTGTCTTTCTGTGTTAGAGGGTCTGTGTCTTGCTCTTCCTGTGAAGTCTGTGGAGCAGAAGGGCTGTCCAGCAGGCAGCAAATCTACGAAGGTCTTGAGAGAGTCAGTGTCAGCTCTCCTTCACATGCTTCCTGAATTACTTTAGATATGCAGGTTGCCTATGTGGGTTTTATCTTCTCTGTTGTGGATCTCAGAGCTTGTCTGGTGGCATTTGGAGAACAGTGGAGTGCGAGGCCTGAGGATGTGCTACCAATTGTAATACTTACTGAACCTGAAAACACAGAAGCCAAAGAGTAGGGCATACAGTCACATCATGTTAGGTAGCTACCGGTGAAATCTTCAGTGCTGATGATCCTCTAAACTTGTGCAACTTAACAGGTATTTTTTATGAACTCTTTTTCTACATTAGCACATAAATTCTTTATAAATTTCACTTTGAATTCCTCAGCTTAAAAATAGAAACACCCAAACATACTGAAACATGCAGAGAGCAATTATATATTATCATTTATATATACAGATTACAGTTCAACCGACACATGGCTCTGGTCCCCTTGACTGGTGACAGACACTTCAGAAAGAAGGCTGTCATTGAGTGAGAGGCCACTTTGTAGCTTGACAAAAAGCATAAGAGGAAAGGAGATTAATGTCTTGGGATGTATAACAATGGTACATCATCACAGTCAGTTCTGCATGATACAATTGTGCAATGACTTCTCGGAGAATTGGCTGGATAGCCAGGGAGTTCTTTCCCATCAACTCCACTAATTGAATATATAGCTGCATAACTCCAACAAAATTGCCAGCAGTAAGACAGCTGGATAGGCTGATATTAAGTGGTGATTGTTAAGTGTCATTCAGTTGTTCAAACATAGATGTCAAGTGCCATTTCAAGTATCCTACAGTATTTAAGACATCTTCAGGGGCTTTAGTTGCTAGATGTGATTTCAAGGGATGCAAGCTTCCCCAAAGGTCCTCCTGTCCCATAAGAATGTCTCAAATACCATCCTCAATGGCACTGGACATTTACATTTGTGTAACAGAACCAAGGCCCTGGTTTCTGAGCTCAGATTCCAATTAGATAAGGAGAAGTATACACCACCACCCTTCTGTGATGCTTTTTCAGATTATCTGCAGATCAGAGAAAAGAGCACTGCATTAGCCCACGTGCCAAAGGTCATCATTGCAATTACAAGCCCGCTGTTAGGAGTAAATCATGATAACTACTGGAAAAGAGTAACATCAAGAGCCTTTAAAATGCGGACAATTTGAGCTTGATTATAAAAATCTTATTCCTTATTACATGACTTCCTGAAGCTTTGCACATTAAGAAAGCATTTTCTGTTGTTTGGGGTTATTTTTTCTTTTCTAAAGAAACAGTAATCAGCGAGAGTTAAGGTAAATATTTTCTGTGACATCATCTTCTAGAAAAAATTTCCAACTGAACCAGAAGATAAGACTGTTTTCTGTGACCATGTAGGAGATGAGGTCAAGCGAATTTATATTTAAATGGTCTCTGGAATGGAATACTGACGCTTCTGTAAGGAAGGTGAATCAATAACCCTTGGAAAGTAATCTCTTGGGAGAATGAAGAATAATACAGTCGTGCAGATACATATACAGTGGGTAATGAAACAAATTTTTTAAAGTATAATTGAATACTTAAGAGGGTAACTCAGTCCCTTTTTGTAAATACTTCTTATAAGCATATTTGTAACAGACAATTTCCCTGCTCGAGTGTAGTGGAAAATGAAATATTGAGTATTTTTAATATTCAACAGGATCTTGTTGATTCTGGCAAAACAAAAAAAAGCACACACACATCCCAAAATACAGTAACAAACAGAAGGGTGCACTGAGTTATCTTCAAAAAACAGCTGAACGGACACCACTTATGAAACAAACCAGGCAACATCAAAAGGTAGCATTAAGATTTTAAATACTTACATGTTTCTTCCTTTCCAAGCTAAGTTCCATCTGCAATATTTAAATGAGTTTTAAGAAAATTTTATCTTATTTCTAGAAATATTTGCAGGTAAAGCAAGGCTGTTAGGGCACTTCGAGAACAGAAATTAACTGGCTTCCTGATCCTGCAACCTACCAAGCACTTCTGCCAGGTGAAATCACTTCATATTTCCCAGGCTTTGCTCAACATCACACCTCATTAAAATTTTGCTAATAAACATGAACATCCCATTTTAGCCCTATTGCTGGACTCCATTGACAAAGCAGCTGTTCAGTCAAGCCTGCTTTTCTGCATTTGTATTTATTTTTACTCGATGCATGCAGTGTTTGCACATATATAAATATTTTATAAGATTTTAGAAATCAAAGATACAAAAAATGTTGTAATTACTTCACAACGAAAGTGAAAATTGTTTTTTTAAAGGAATGTTTTGTTCTAATTGCTTGTTCCATTTGAAACTGAACTATTTTACAAACAAACATACATACGTGTACTATGTCCTTATCCAGTGCATTTTATATTTGAATGTTCTTAAATGCAAAAGTTTAAATTACAACTTTGTCCTTATTGAGAAGACAGGGCTGAGGTGTAAGTTGTAAATTCAATCATAAAACTACAATCTTTTTCTCCTCTGTAATGCAGTGAAGAAACATAATGGGACATGACCTTTCCATGCTACACCCTATCACTGCAGGTGCCTGATGGATGCCGTTCTGGGTTCTACGCTCATTTTGCATCCAATTTAAAATCATCAAAAGGAATTTTAAAACAAACTAACTTCATTTTTTTTTTCCCAAAAAATGATGCCTTTTGCATGTTATGTATTTCCCAGCTACAATCATATTGCAGGTTTTGCTTAGGTAACATTTTCTAAAACCTAAAGAAGAAAACATAAAACCTATGAAGTGAAGATGTGAGTTTATGTGGTTCTAAGCACAGCCATGGTTGGGAGGTTGTGGTCCAGCTGGGATGTGATGGCAGAAAGGAGCAGAGGGTCTAAGGCAGGTCATCCAGGGGACGGGAGGAAAACAACTCTCTCAGGAAGTCTCTAATCTTTTCACTCTGTGATCAGTGTGCATGAAAGCTATAGCCCATACTGTCTTATGAACCATGTGAAGCTTTGTTCAGAGTAGGTGTGGAGGTATTGTTTATCTCAAAAGAATTTTATTGAGTGACTGTCTTTGTATTCTCTCACTTCAAGTCTTTGTATGCCAGTTATCATTTGATAGTAAAGCAGCAGCCAGTTCATCTGTTTTCCTGAAATCTTCAGGATGAGAAATGAGCACTGCTAATTTATGAAAAGTTAGTGGTGATAGTCATGATAAAGAGCCACTCAGAAACAGACTAAAAAAATTACAAAGAAAACAGGGCCATCAAGACCTTACAGAACTAATCTTTGAGCTGGAAGCAGAAAGTTGGACCATTTTAACTATGTGGCAAAAGTAGTACAAGAATAGGAAAGAAACCAGAATAGAGCATGGTGGGCACAGCCTGTCTTTTACACCAGGGTTCCTCAGCTTTGCCTGCTTGGGTGCACGCAGCAGCAGCAGAAGGAGCATTTCCCAGCAGAGGAGGTGCTCGGCTGCTCAAGAGAGATGTAATCACCTCTTTGAAGTGGCCTGCATGTGACTAGCTGTCCAAATACTATAATCTCAAAACCATTCTGTAGAAGCACCTTGGGACCAGACACAAGGAGTTGCAGGTAAAAAGAATTTCTTATGGCCCTAATAACCTGCAAATTCTGAAAAGAAGTAATGATTACTCTTTGACAAGGGCATGCAAAAGCCAGTAGGCAACTGTTGTACTCAAGTTCAGCAAGAGCTACAGGGAGATAAGATGGGAAAGCCATGTCTGTATGGCGGCATTTTTATACAATGATTTGTGCTACCTAGCGTACAGAGCTTGCTTTGAATGCATGGTCTCAAAGATAAGCATTTAATTTAAAGTACGGACTCATGCAGCTTGGGTTTCAACAGTAACGGAAACTCACAGCTCCCATGGACAATATGAGAATGGATATCTTACCGCAAAACAGTCATTTTTCCAGAGGAAATTCAGTTTGACAGTTATAGCTATTCCCTTCTGAATATTTCTGATTTTTACTGAGGAACTGCAAGTATAAAGACTAAGTCTTTATAGTATAAATTCATTGTGGTATTCTTTCAAATTCTTAGATTATCTCTTGCATTAATGGCTCGGTTTAAAAATAAATGTGTAAATATTTATGTACAAGTTTGTAGAGAAATTAATGGTTTTAGATCATTCAGCTTCTCTGGAACATCAGTTATGTTTTTATTTGCACTGTGTGTATACAAAAGGAATTATTATACCAGCAGTTACGATTTCTGTTTGTATAAGTAACACATATAAGTGAAAAATATAAGCCGCATCACTCACCAAATTTAAAATTTAAAAAGTGTGATTTATGGAAAACTTTGATGGTGGAATTATGGTAAAAGGTTAGGAGGTCTCCCACTTTTTTTGAAGCATGATGTAGTCTAGCTTTACTTATACATGTGATAGACACACGCTTTTTCATTTACACAAGTGATCTAGTTCTAATTATACACTGGGAAAAAAATACTCATAATTGCAACAATTGATTTCTCAGTCTGTCTTGAATTAAGCAAACATTTGTGTGAATTATAGTGTCTCAGTTTTTCCTCTCTCTATAATAAGAATACTTCTTATGTAACAAAATTAACATTAAAAATTAGCGTTTACTTCCCAGTATTATCTCATATTAGAGCATTGCCTCATACTCTGATCATTCTGTCTCCATCCATGGGGGGAAGGAAACCTCCATGCATCATAGCTGCCAGTGCAGAAGAAGGAAGAAGTCGGTCATTTGTTCTTCTTTTTCCTAATCCTCGGAATACTCTTTTTGGCTGCATCTACGTTATATTACATCTATGACTATTCCCTGGTCTTAAGGCTAAATGGCCCAAGACAGCCCACACCTCTATGCCTAAATTGTGATTTCATTCTCTGAGTTACCCTCGGGCAATTTTCTCAGAGGTCTAAACAATGCTAAGGGGACATAATGACAATTACACCAGTAATTGCGGGACAGTGTTTGACACTTCCCTTGCACCCTGTAGTCATTAGTGAGAATATACCCAGAATAGGAAGAAAATATCAAGTCAAACATTCCTCCTGCATGACTTTTTCCTGCCAAACCTCCTCCTGAAGGTAACCTCATATAAAACAGTAGTAGGACAGACCCACTGGTATTGCAGATGCTGCTATGACACCGCTATGTCTTTTTAATGCTGACAATTTTATTTTCAGCTTCTGTGGAGACCTAAAATGCAAACAATCAATTTCTGATACACCTTGATTATTGCATTATTTCATGAGTGAAATCCCTTCCATGGGACTAGCTGTGGGACCAGTTGTGTTCAGTAGTATGTTTAGAGTATCTGATCTTGATAATCAAAATTATGTAACTTGTAGGAAACATCACAGAAACAAAACTGGAGAAATATAGCACTGAATTAACCCCCCAATTAGCTTACCTGCCACTTGCATCTAATTAATTATTATATTGTTTGAAGATGTTCCTTTATGGACTTGCAAATGTACATGTGCAGAGCAGTGGCACCTATCTGTGTTATTAAGGCATGAAGATTTATTAGAGAGTCTCACAAGATCTATAGTAACCATAAATGTGATCACATAAGGGAGCCTTACAAGAATGCCTATCTTTTTAATGAATCCATTAAAACTGATGTCAGGTTTTTTTCCTTTCTGGCTTCTTGCTTCAGTCCACACTGTGATATCCATGCAGCTCTTTTAATGCCTCGTTTCTGTGAATAATTGCAGGAAGCAGCATGCTTATTATGTCCACAATTTGGTGCCCTGTGAAGTGCATGGGAGTTTGACACTGATTCCTGATGGATGTCTTACAGGGTACGTATCACAATGTGCAGACAAACTGCAATTTAATTGTAAACGATACATACCATAGCTTAATTGTTAACTTTGCATCCTTTTCCCCAAATACAACATTTCATTGCAGAGATAATTTGAATACCTTTGTCACACCGAAGAGGGAAAGAATTAATTCAATTCTGTATTGCCAATCATGTTGAGAACACAATATGGCAATCCCCATTAAACAGCAGGCAAGGAATGGGGCTCAAATTGTGATAGAGACTTGCAAATGAAAATGCCATCTCCAATCTGTAACACAATGATATGCACAGATTTCTCCCTGCCCCCATCCCCACTCCTTTTGCTCAAGTCTAAAGTGCACTCTGTAATACATTATTAAGCTAAATTCTGACCCAGTTTCTTAATTATCTGTAAGCAACAGGGAAGTTGTAGCAGAATATTAACTAAGGCAAGAGACGGTACGATGGAAGAATCCACGTGGCATTAATCATTAGCATTTTACTAAGAAAATCCTTCACACTTTAATATTTAACCTAGCCTAACATGTAGAATTTATATCTTAAAGCAGTAGAAAGTATTTACCAAAAGAGCCATTAAAACTACCCGGAAAGAAAATAAAAGTATTTGAGGAAGCATTCCTGAATTCACGATATTGAAAACCTTTAGCATACGTGACACATTTCTGGGACAACAGGATTTTTTCCCAACTGTTCTTAGTGGATACCATCAACAGTTCTTAGAATTTCATACAGTGTTATGTGCTGAACTATCTATTTCAGATCAACCACCAATTATAATCTGCTATTGGTTATAAATGTGTATCAAAATTTTGGGGGGGTATGATAGAGATAAAGAACTGTCATACTACATCACACTTCGTAAGAATCTTCCAAACACCTTTGTGCCTGGTTAGTATCATGTTAGTGGTTGCAGTTTTACATCTCCCTGCACTGCTGCATTTTAGTGGAACATGAGAAATTTTCATGGTGAAAAACCAATGGCAGATACACTATATCGGAAACAAAGAAAACATGGATTTTCACCTACAAAGCTGAAGGCATATGTGATTTTGAAGACTTGCTGTCTGTGACGTAAAAGCGTTTTGAGTAAGTGAAAAACATACTGCAAGAGCAATGTATTCAGTGAGAACAATTTTTAATATAAAAGATATTTCAAAATTATTTGAGGAAAAAATACTTCCCCCACCCCATAATTGAAGGATTTGTGGTACACTTATATAGAAAGTCAAGCTTTAATTGTAAAATTTACACAGCAGAGAAAGTCTGCATATATATTTATATTTTCCTGGACAAGAATGTATGTACTCAGTTCAAAGATCAAAGAAAAACCATGCAGTTCAACCATGATTGAGCTGAGGAGTCATCTAACTCAGCAGAATATGGAGTTGGTATACACATTTTTTAAAAAGATTTGTTTCATTAATTCAGCAAAGAAATTCTACTGTTTGAAAAACATCAAGATTCAGTTAAATACAATATTTTATTAGTAATAGTGTCAAATGCAACTCATTTGGCAAGTCTATAGTTTGCAAAACACTTGATGATTGGAAAGTGCTAAACAAGTTTAATGTACATTCAAGTACATTGCTTCAATTTGAAGTGTACTTTCCCTTCTGGAGCATCTGGATGTATCATTCCTAATGCTAACACTGTGAATTTCCCACTTCAACCCACCAAATAGTCTTCTTCTAGGAATAAAGGTGTCCAAAATTTCTCCAAAGTGACAAACAACAACAGCGAGACATCTTTCCTTTACAGAAAAGGAAAAAAAAAAATTCAACATTTTATGCTTGAGCACCTAAGCCAGTGTGTAGGCATCTAAACACACAGCCTGATTTTCAAAGGCCAGATTTTGCAAAAGTCCCTCACACTTTTCATTTCCACATCTTGTATTTTTCTTTCTAGAATTATCTGTGTGTTTGGTCATACCCAAACATTCACATCAGAGAACAAACACCTTATTTTCATGCATTTGTAGTTCGTTTGTGTTTGACTGCAATCAAGCCAGCATTTAGTCAGCTGTCCTCGATCCAAGGAGAGAGCAACTGCAGCAGCACATGCTCCTGGGACAACACCGGACACCAGGAGGATATTTACCAATGTAAATATGTCATGCAAACCATCTGTGACAGCCTGACCCCACAGTATTTGATTCTTTCATCTCCTGAAGTGCTTTGATCCAGTGGTGGACTGTGAGGAAGTCTGCGTGGCCTCTTAGGTGGGAAACCATTCTAACCAATGCAGATATTTCTGGAAAGACAACCAAAAGGCCTTAACCTTGTCTCCATCATGCAAAGAAAAGTCCTCAGTGAAAATATGCTGGTCTCTATTGTTCACTTCTTAGCATAATCACCAGTGCTATTATTGTTAAACGAAAGAGAGGCCCCCTCCCCCAAAAGCAAAATCATCTATTTAGACACAGCAACATTTTGCCTCCTTGTGTCACACCGCTCCATGGCTGTTGTGGTTTCTCTCACAAAAATGTCCACTAAGCATATTTTTCCTTCTCAGGACTCTATTTCTTCCATCACTTCCATCACAATCGTTCGAGGGCCGGTCAGGATGAGGTTGCTTACTGTCCTGTAATCCACATGGAGAACATTGAGGCCATTGACAGACACAACAAACTGGCAAACCTGAGAATAAAAGTGAGCAGCAAAAGAAGTTATGTATTACTTTTTTTGTAAGGTTATTTATACAGATGTACTATCAACTCCTGGGCATTCAAAAACTCCAGAGCTACTCATATCACCTCATTCAGCACTTCTACGAAAAAGACATTTCTTAGAACTAATCTGGCAAGTTAATTTTTGATAAAATTATTTGAAATATTACTGCAGATTTCAAATGTCTGGAGTTTGAAGTCCTATATCAATCCCTTTTCTAACAACGATAGTTTTCTTACAACAATATGGGACAAGACAGCTGTGGCCATTGCAAATAGTCTATTATCCTTAATTTGTCTTAAACATTTTCATAAAAACCATTTTAGACAGCTCTTGGTAATCATAGAAAAAATATGCATCATGTTTCCAGGCTCAGAGCAAAATTTGGATGATGACTTCACTAGATTCAGTGCCAGAATCTCCACTGCTACAAACTGAATTCAAAGGATCCAAATTCTAGGAAATAATATCATGGAAGCTGAAGTCAGTATTAGGACAGATTAAAATGCCACTGCCATTTTCAGACGATATTCCTTCACGGACCTAGCTTTTTTTATATGAACAGCTTTGGGCTTTCTTAAACAAGTATGGCTCATTAATTAATTTCAAATATGCTAATGTTTTGTTATTAAAAGCCATAAGAAATTCAAACATCGAAAGTCTTGTATCATCAGACGCTGTTTTCTGTCCAAAAATTCTTGAGAGAAATATTCTGACCAACACTAATGTATATCCTAAAAGAGTCAATCAGAGAAAAAGTCACATCAACATTGTAAAAGACTGGCAAGGAAAAGAAAGACAGCAATACTGATCCCTCAAAAACATCAAGACTTCTCCGTATCTAATCATCATTTTACAGTCTTTCATAAAAAGGCCAAAACCATGTAATGTTTAGATCTGTGTTTTTAATGATAAAAATATGGAGCCTAAACCAACAATATCACCCCAATGTTCCAATGAAAACAATATACACTAGAAGGTGATCTTGCTTATAAATGATCTTCAGTCTTTAAGGAAGAAGCTATGAAGCAAGCACCACTAGAAATTTTCACACTTCATTTTATATTTTCTACCTTTCATATTTAGGCAGAAAAAAAGAACAGAAATGTAAGCAGGAGAGCTGGGAAGCAGCTCTGGTGTCTTCCAATGCTAGCTCCAAAACAGGTTTTTCTCTCTAGCCAAGTCATTTAGCTTTTGTATATCAGTACATCTCTAGTAAAACGTGTGGTGAAACTCAGTTCGTATTTGTGCAAAATGTACAGAATCATAAATCATAAAATCACCAGGTTGGAAAGCACCCACTGGATCATTGAGTCCAACCATTCCTAACACTCCCTAAACCATGCCACTCAGCACCTCATCCACCCATCCCTTAAAGACCTCCAGGGAAGGTGACTCAACCACCTCCCTGGGCAGACTACTCCAGTGCCCAATGACTCTTTCCATGAAAATTTTTTTCCTGATGTCCAGCATGAACCTCCCCTGGCACAGCTTGAGGCCATTCCCTCTTGTCCTGTCCCCTGTCACTTGGGAGAAGAAGCCAGCTCCCTCCTCTCCACAACCTCCCTTCAGGTATTTATAGAGAGCAATAAGGTCTCCCCTCAGCCTCCTCTTCTCCAGGCTAAACAACCCCAGCTCTCTCAGCCGCTCCTCATAAGACTCTGGACACACTCCAGAGCCTCAACATCCTTCTTGTGGTGAGGGGCCCAGAACTGAACACAGTACTCAAGGTGGTCTCACCAGTGCCGAGTACAGAGGGAGAATAACCTCCCTGGACCTGCTGGTCACACTGTTTCTGATACAAGCCAAGATGCCATTGGCCTTCTCGGCCACCTGGGCACACTGCTGGCTCATGTTCAGTTGGCTGTCAACCAACACCCCCAGGTCCTTCTCTTCCAGGCAGCTCTCCAGCCACTCTTCCCCCAGTCTGTAGCGCTGCATAGGGTTGTTGTGCCCCAAGTTCAGGACCCGGCATTTGGCCTTGTTAAACCTCATGCCATTGGTCTCAGCCCAGCGGTCCAGCCTGTTAAGATCTCTTTGCAGAGCCTCCATACCTTCCATCAGATCCACACTTCCACCCAGATTAGTGTCATCTGCAAACTTGCTAAAGATGCACTCAATGTTCCATTTTAGGAAAATTATAGAGGAAGGAAAGCCAATCCAAAAAATGTAACATTTCATCAAAAATGACACCAATTGTTTTAGTCTCTGCTCCTTAGAGCCTCTGCACAAAAGAAACAGCAGCAGCTCCTGAAAGAAGGACAGATCTCTCCATTGTACCTTACCCCTTATGCTCAGAACTCCTCTGCAGAGCGGAAGATCCTGGAAATCAGCCTTACTGGTAGCCTAAATGATCATCAACACGTCAATCAGCAATACCACTTAGCCAACTTCCATGGCAGTATGGATGTATCTTTCCTATACATTCATATGCTATATTTCAGCTGCAAGTAGCTTGGGAAAATGGTTGGTTTTTTCCATGCATACAAAGCTTCTGAATTTTAAGGATTTTGGTTGAAAAGATACCCTATCATCCTCTGCAGTGTGCCTCAATTAGTATTTAAGAGGCATGTCTATTTAGGTTAAAGTGCAGATTATTGCAGTATCCATAGGCCTGTCAAAACCCAGGGGTATTTTCTAATGCTTTCTATGGCTTTCCAAGATTGTATCAGGTTTTACTGAATTATAGCTCTGTCTCCAGAAGAATATTTGGGTTGATTTAAAACAGAGCTGCAGAAATAACATTGTCTCTTCTAGTTTAATGCAATTTTTGGAAGTCAAATGGCTGACATTTATTTTACTACTGTATATTCTCAGACTTCTCAAGTTACTGGAATCCCAATGTATAGGACTCGTGTTGGGCCAGGGACAGGCATGCAAGCGTGTGATGGATAGATCTGCTTGCTGGATCATGTCAGGGACATTTGAGGGCCTCTGGAGAACATCCCTGGCAGAGGAACAGACTTCCAAGAACAGCCAACCACTCATATCAGGTCTGCAACAGTGTAAATGCGGACAGCACAGGCATTGCAGTAGTGAACAGCAATGCGGATGCCAAAGAGTGAGTTTCCTACAAAAAAGACAAGAGTTGACACGTCTGCATTCTTAATGTGTTTGTTTTAATGTATGCCCCTGGTGGTACTATTACTCAGCAACACGTATGGGCTGAGAAAGCCTCCTTCGTGCTATAGAATCAGAGAATGGTTTGGCTTGGAAGGGACCTTAAAGATCACCCAGTTCCAACCCCCCTGCCATGGGCAGGGACACCTCCCACCAGATCAGGCTGCCCAAGGCTCCATCCAACCTGGCTTTGAACACTTCCGCAACTTCCCTCCTTTGCACTGGATTCAAATGCCTTATTAGTTTCACCATTTCCAGTGGATAGGATTCAATGAAAAAAGTTCAATCAAGTCAGATGAGAAAAGAAATGTAGAGAGGAAGAGAGGGCACGGAAGTGTGTATTCTGTCCTAAAATTGCATTAAAAAGCCATAAGGAACAGGAGGTGATAATAAGGAGCCAGTCACTCTAGGGAGAGAAAGCTCTCTTCATGGCCATCACTTGGCCAGTGCCCCCAAGGGCTGAGTCTTTGCAAATTCCAGATACAGCTCCCTCAGGGATAAAGAAATGTGGAGCTGTTTGCTGCGTCCTCCAGTCCTGGTAAGGAGAGAGAGGTTTGCACAATCCTGAGCCCTTCGGTGTGCTGAGTCCCCTTGAGTCACTCATTTTTCTGCTCACTACACTGATTTTCTATCCATCGCTGCATCCAGCAAGGGGAAATGAAATGCGGTGCTGCTTCATGCATTTTGGCCATCATCAGTCTTGCCCCCCAAAAGCCAAATATATGTGTTGCTCTCTTGGTAGAATTATCAAACAAACAAGAGCAAACCAGTACCCACTAACTAGGCCTGACTGAGTATATCAACCCACATATTATTATCTCAGGAATTTGCTTAAGGAGACTAGTTTACAAAATAATGATGATTTAATGTTACATTTATAAAAACACATTTCAAAAAGCTGTAAGCGCTCAGCTCAGAGCTACATCTGTTAAGGGCTTTGTAACTATAAATATGCAAAATTTCTCTGCTGGTTTCCACACATCAGTAACTATTATAGATAATAAACTAAAGTTAAAAGAGCCTCAAAGAGCCTTTTATTGCTCGTTTCCTCCTAGCCCTCCAAGAGTTTGACAGGAGATAAGCATCCATTTTTATCCCTCAGACTTCAAGAAATGATGAAGCCAAGAATAAATTCCGACCATTTTGTTGATCAGGATGTGGTGATCTAAAAACCACAGAAACAATAACAGTTAAATAAAGGATAAATAAAGGAACACCAAAGTAAAAAGACTCCTTTAATTAAATTCAAATATTTGAATGTTTCAGTAATAAACATTCATTGTTACATGTTTCAGTTTCCCGCCCTGGCATACAGCAGCTCACAGAAGCAGAGACAGCAGAAAAGGCACCTCGCTCTTCCTGCAGGTTTTCACTGGCACATACAGAAGGTTTAACCAAATACAGGTGTTCCCAGGAAAAGGAAAACTTCAACAATTGAACAGAAAGGATCTGGGAACCTATGGCTTAAAGAAGTTTGCAAAGATTTGTCATGCCATTTATCATCGAACTGAAGATGATGAGGAATTATCATTAGTTACCATAATGTTTAATGGCCAAAATCGGGATTGCGCTGTACTTGGAACTGCACAACACTTCCTCCCCCTCACTAGTTATTGCTCTTCTCTCCACAGCAAGCCTTGGCTGCCGGCCCTTCCTTGGTCTTGCCAAGCTGCCCTGGAGATGTACATCCACACTCCCTGATTTTTCTTCTGGGAGAATGGCAGGCCAGCCAAACCAAAGCCCCGCTCCCTCGCAGGGGGCTACCTGCACCTGGGCTGATAGCTGAGCCAGAACGGTTGATCCAAAGCTGCAATGAGGATGACTGTGGGATGCTCAGAGGGATGTCAGAGACCAGCTGCAGGCAGAGGCATACAATTGCACAACTATCTTAAGGCAAATTATCGAATAAAAGCATCGCATGGCTGCCACCAATTCTTACTTAGCATTTTGCCTCAGGATGACCTTAATATTTATGACTGCTACAGCAATATTATCTGAGGATAGACAGTTAGCTTAGATCCTCAGATATTGAGACACTGTTTCTGCTGCAGGCTTTTGTCACCTGTCCTTGTGGAGCCAGACCATGACTGCTGGCCTTAATATTCAGTTTAATATTGTAACAATAAAATCCTGAAAAAAATTCCTTTCTTCTATGCACACTTTTTAGAAGGGTGCTGTGAAAGAACATGAAGACCTGGAAATACCCACTGCAGCATTTGGCTTAAGTAATGACTGCAAAGTTCTTTGGGACAGCATTTGACTGTGAGCACAACTGTTCATCACTGGTTGCGAAGCAAGGAACAGCTATGCAGAGTTAACAGATAATATACTTCAAAACAGCAGAACAAGAGCATGATTACACCATCACTTTATATGTGGGCCCCAGTGGCTGTGGGTTAAGGTTCTAATTCTCAATGCATTTATCATTTCCATTTCAGCGTCAGGATGAGATTTCTGGATTTCACTGCTTTTTTTTGCACTAATTTTTCTTTAAGAAAGGGAGTATAAACACTAAAACCAATAACGATCCAACAGGCACTGAAGAGATCAGTGTTACCAAATTTTGTGTAAGCTTGAAATTCTTGAATACAAAGCTACATTATAGAATGACATGTTAAGATATTGGCATAAACTCTGCTTTTCAGCAGTAATTATGCTTTACCCAGTTATCTGGGTGGTAATGGGACCATTCAGGCTCTAAGACTGTAAAGCACAAAGTCACTACTCACACACTTGAGTTTCTCCTCCACCTCCACCAAGGTCAACAAAACGGCAAGGTATTCACAGCCTGTTTGACACTGACAGCTGCTCTGGCATCGGGTGTTAACAGCATAAAGACATGCTGAAAACATTGTCATCAATTCATTCCCATTGAAGGTATGAATATCACTGTACATGTAGCAACAACAGGAACAAAATCTTAGAAAAATGCTGGGAAGAGAGAGTAAAATCCAACCCTGCGCTCATCTTCCACTCCAGAGCAGCCAGGATTTCACCTCTGGTCTCTGTGCACATCTGAAACAGATCTCTAGCAGCTGGCAGATGAAAACAGGGCCACATCCTGCTGCAAAGCTGATCTCTTTGAAACCAAGGTACTTCAAAAGTTATTAGCACATTGCACAGCAACATGCAGTTGCTGGGAAAGCTGTGTGTGAATTGTGGTTGGCTCAGTTGTCCACCATGGCCTCTATTTAACCCCTTGCACAGTTAATAATTGGTATGCACAGATTTACATACAGGTATCAGATAGTCTAGGACACACTCCCTTGACTGTTATCTCTTCTTACAATCTGACCTGAAGTCAAAGTTACACAGATAATTTTTACTTTAAGATAAGCCGTTCCCCAAATACGTGGAAAAATACATTGGTTTCTTTTTAGTCTTTTTTTAAAATCTTATTAGCATCAAATAGAAATTACTAATTCAGGCAAATGTAGGAGTTATTTTCAACCCTCCAAAGCTCTTTAGCAGTTTTCCTAAGAACGAAAATAAAAGCTTCTAAGTATAATTTATTTCAGAGCTGTCTAAAGAAAAGTACCTTTTGACAATTCTACAGAATAAATTTGATAACAGAATTGCCAATAGAGCTGTTTCTAAAGGAAAAGAAAGTATATCCCAGTGTTAGTGATCTTGATTTTCTTCTTGCTAATGACAATTAAAATTAAATCCATTATAGAAGCAGCCTGCTTACATTTCTGTTTAAGAGATACCCTCAATAATTGAGAACCATAGAATCACCAGGTTGGAAAGGACCCACTGGATCATCGAGTCCAACCATTCCTAACACTCCCTAAACCACGCCCGTCAGCACCTCATCCACCCGTCCCTTAAACACCTCCAGGGAAGGTGAATCAACCACCTCCCTGGGCAGCCTGTTCCAGTGCCCAATGACCCTTTCTGTGAAAATTTTTTTCCTGATGTTTATTTTCATGTCCTACTAAGCCTGCATGGACAAGGAGCAGCTGGCCAGTTTGAATAGCTCAGGCTTATAATTGTTTCATTACCGTATTCTGAAACTCACTGTGATCTTCCAGAGGAATGGTTCTTCATACGTGGTTAGCAAAGCCATCTATTTTCTACATGTAATCTGCACAAGAAACCTGCAAGCTCCTGATTTCTATTACACAGCAAGCCATGCTACTGGCAATAACCCTTCCTTACAACTGCAAACTGGGGCTGAAGGATTAATATTTTGCAATTACCAGTGACTTGGAGATGTCTTAAGAAGAATATCCAACAAATTAAGCTCTTCACACTTTATAGATACTTTTAAAAACTCTGTGCCAGTTCTAAGATAGAAAACTTACTGGTTCATTACTGTGTCATGGCCACAGCTCTCACTTGTGAAGGTTACTGAACTGCTAAAACCAAGAAGGAAAAAGCAAAGCAAAAAGACAAAAGACATTCTTTACCACTGTTTGTGTAAAAATGCACTATCTTCTTTGGCTTTTCTCGTCTTGCTGACAGATTTCAGCAAAATCTGGAGAAGGCTTAGGTACTACAAGAATGCAACATCTGAAACAGTTTTCCAGCCTCCAGCAAGGAGGCAGGAGACAGCCAAGCTTCCAACATTTTAAAGGAAGAGTTATGCTTCCAATGGGATTTCCTCCCTCGCATTCCCCTGCATTCTCTGGGGGTTCTGGGAACCACTGCTCCCATTCCCACCTCCTGAGCCTTCAAGCAAACATGGAAATCAAGGCATCATTTCAAAAATCTAATCTAAATATGAAATATGAAGGAGTTGAGATATGAGTGAAAGTAAACACTTCAATTTAAGGCTGTTATTTTGTCACAGATGGACAAAAAATGATACTGTTTCTACTTTCTACTGCAGTTATTGTTAAAAAGGAATATTTACAAGTGAGTAACCACAGAGGCTTGCCCTGATGGTTGTTAGATCTCTCAAACAAATCACCCAAAATAATTACCACATTGTCACCTTCTACTTCACACATGATGCCATAGCTTTATACACAAAACCCATAGTGACAACACCAAAGCAGGAGGTTTCCCTCTCCTTATGGATTAAAGAACTTATCTTACTTTTAAAAGAAATGTGGCGATAAAAAGTTTGTTTAATAAAAGCTGGAGCAGTAACCTGATCTGGGACCTCACAACGCTTTCTGCTGGTTGAAAGAGATACCTTCAGCCTGAATTGCTAAGGACTCTATGGATCCAGATATCAAACCTCTTCCAAAGGGGAGGAGGGTTCATAGCAGGGCTTCATGCCTGCATTCCCAAGAGGTACTCCTGTCCCTTTGTGCTGCTCAGGGGAGCAATGCACCAAAGCCAGGCACCACTGCCTTTTAATCTTGTGCCAGCAAACATAAAAAAATGAAAGGACTTGTCTCCAGGCAAAATAAGTTCCCTGATGTGCATGACATGGTTGCGGGAAGCAGGCAACAGATACATATCTGGTTGGAGGCAGAGGGAAAGAAGGAGATTAAAAGGAGGTGAAGATAGTATCAACCTTTCTGGCAGCAGCTTACACGCAGATCAGTGAACTGCAGCTTAAGTTTTCAGATAACTTGAAGTCCCAGTGAAATCAATGGCAAGATGGTTGCTAGGGTAGAAGGAAAAAGGGCTGAGAAATCTGAGGCAAGAGAACAATGCCAGAGACAATCAGGGCTCAACTACTTTTTTTAAGCCCTTACACGCACAACTTGCATTTATGCCGACATAGGGACTCTTCTATTTTAACAGAAAACCTGTAGCCATAGAAAAGAGGAATCCCCAGGTTCTGCAAAGAGCCCAGGCCAGAGAGACGCTGAACGTACTGCCACAGAAGAGACTACGACATGAGACTAACCTCCTAAACAGAAGCAAACACAGGCAACACTGAAGTATTTGCTCCCACTCTGCTAAGCTTTACATTGTCGTGCTGAAATGAGGAGAACAGATGAAAATCAGAGGTCCTAAATGTTATGTTTCTAGCTACATTTTGCCTTCTTTATTTTTCTAAGAATTCACACAATCTTGCTAGGATTAGGAGATGAAAGCTGGAAACTAACAATTCAAAACCTACTGCATGTTGCCAGGAGGTTAAAAAATCATGCTATGTCCTTTTCTACATAATTGAGGTTACTGGATGAAACAGAAAAATTGCAGCTGTGTGTTCGGCTCTGTAAATATCTAGCAAATGTGTAATTGGCTGTGGAGTGGGTGGTGTGGGAGTAGGCAAGTATCCAGGCCTTGCATAAACACAGCATTTTCTCTCTAGAGGGATGCATTTCTCAGTCAATGTTTATACCAGCGTTAAGCTGGCACACTGTCCCATCAGCGGGCTAGAAGCTGGGTACCAGCAGAGTGTGGTACAATGCATAGCAGAGAAAACAACTCCATTTACAGAATTAAAAATGTAAGTGTGTAATTCTGGCTCTCCGTCTTGGTCTGTGGCTGCAGTCTGATGTGGATGATTTGCCTGAGCAAGGCTTCATCATATACTTTCATTACATACATTCGTTACACACGTTTTTTATTTTAAAAAGGAGTAGAATTTTTCACAGTATTCCAAACTCATAAGCCTCTAATTTTTTTAAAAAAAAAAACACATTAGAAATTAAACACCATAATACTAAAAATACATAATATAAAAATAATAAATAAATGCATAATATAAAATTAAGTCATAGATTCTCAAAGGGCCTCGTCATTGATTCAGATAGTGTCTCCCTCCCTCTTCTCTGATGGGAATAAATTTAAGCCTTTTTTTCCCACTGGGAATAAAATGAAACCACTGCTGTGCAGACTCCACAAATAGAATGGATAAATTAGAGGGGGAAAAGAGCTTGTTTTGGAGAAGGCTATTTTCAGACGCAAGTCTCAGTTCTGCAGCAGCAGAATTTCCCCAATATATTGACTGAGTGGTCAGACAAAAGCAGACAGAGCAAATGCAAATTACTCGTGTAGGTAAATTAAAGCTATCTGTAGGTACCTGGAGGGTAATAACAGTAAGGACCTAATACCCTGAAATGCAAACCTTCCATAAACAGGGAATATGGAAATATAGGTCACTGCTTCTCATGGCCCTAATTGGGAATTGGTGTGTAAAATGACTGACTTAAATCGAAGTCCCAGGGAGAAATACCCACAGGTAAAGCCAAGCTAGACTGGGACACATCAGGAAAACAAACCAATGACTGCATGTTTAACTTCATAAGCAGTTTTGTTGTATACTGCAGTTTGATACCTACCACATCTACCTACCTACCAGACCCGAAAATGTTAAATAGCTCAGACGCCAAAAAGTAGCTCTAGGTGAAATATTGCATGGAAGAACATGCAGTTTTAGCTTAGAAATAATATCTTCTTTATGCTTGGGTTGACCTTTCAATGTCTGGGTTTTTTTCTGGTATATCTATATGTAAACTAGAGTCGCTAAAAGACAAACACACACAATGAATAAAGAACTTTAAAACTTCCTATCAGGTTTCTTACAAGGTAAATATAATTAACATAAACTAACTAAAAATAGATCATTTAAGGCCCATATTAGTTAAAACCAGACACTTTAAATTAGCCCAAATAAGGGAGTTAGAAGGGCAGCCAGATCTATGCAGGGCACCCTCAGCACCCTCTGGTATTAAGACTGTAATGAGCAGTAACGGTCTGCACCATTTGAGACAAACAGCTGCTCTTTGTTTGCACAGACAAAAGTGCAATTGTTTTTCCATGTGTTTGACTGGCTAAACAGAGCTTTGGCTTTAATGCAACATGTTTCCCGAATCAATCGGTTATATCATGAAAGGAAGCCAGCTTGTGTGTTGAGAAGCAACAAGAAAAGAGACAGAGAAGTGCAGGGAAGGGTCTGTAAAGTAGACAGCAGCATCTCTGAAGCGCTCGTGGCAGAGCACTGTGATAGCCACGATGCTATAAAGCCAATAGCATTTTGGCTATTGAGGAACCCTTCAAGTGAAATGGGTATTGCAGCTAAAATAATAAAAAATACTTTTCATTCTTAATTAAAAGGAAAAGCAGTTCGAAATGCCAGCATTTTGCTGTACTGGCCTCTAATTTTATGTCTTTTTTATAGACATGTAGGATATTCTTTTTAAGATTTAAGCCATTTTGCAGCAATCCATCAGTGGGATAAGTTTTTTAGATGACAGTCCTCTCTTTAAAGAGCCTGGACTACCTAAGAGTGACCCGCAATAGCTTAAGGAAGCTCAAGCAAGGGCAAGATCGCAGCTGCTCTGGCTGGCACTAGATCTCACTGTTCAACAGGCTGTAGACCACGCTGGAATTTGGAAGCTGTATCAAAACACAAGCACAGCCCTGTTTTACAGCACAGCTGAAACCAAGACTGCTTTCTCTCTTTCTGAATGGCTACAGCTGTAAGACTTCAAAAACAATCAAGAAAGCACTTTCATAAATGCAGGATATACAAATATCTGGGGTTTCCTGCTGTAAAACACCACTTACTCGAAAAGCCTTTTAAAACTTCCTTTTTTAAAAAATGTGACTAAATTTAAAAATCCTACCAATGGCTAATTACAAACCTACAGGTGATTTTTTTTTCTGAATTGTATTTCCTATTGATGAGATAAAGCCAATTTGTAGACACAAGAACAGCAGGTCACTTGCCACCCATCTTAGGTGACTGGCCTACAAACAGTTCAATTCTAATGTCAACTACACTGTTGTGAATGCAACAGAAAGAGCTCTAAGGTATTATGAAACTTTCTGTATTTGCATAAGGTTTCAGCTGCCGTAAAATAAAAAAAGTCATTTTATTGCCCAGTAAAACTCCCTCCTCGTTAAAAGCGTCCTTAGAAAAAATCAGACAGAGTTATTTGAAATGTAACACTGTTTTGCAGGCAAAATTTGGGTGTGGGATAAGCAAGTAAAATGTGTGCCTCCTGTAAATTTAGGGAAAAGAGGAAATTCATTAATATAGATGAAATTTCTACTAAAAAGTTAAACTGACTCCTTTTATATTTTCAGTAGGAATCCTCACTGCCTTAATTCCTTTTTCCATCGTAACTAACATGATTCCTGTTGTTTAAAAAACAGGACTGAAAATCATAATAAGAATTTTTCTCTGTTTTCTGTGCCTAGGTTTACATCCTTCTGGAGTGATGTTTGAGCGCTATGCTGCCTGTCTGCATGGGAGTGAACCTTCCCCATATTTTCTATACTTCACAGGGATAGGAGTTTTGATTTCTTTACCATATGACAGTCCCTGACAGCAACAGCAAGCACCTAGTCTCTTGTCCAGTATAAGGCTGGCTGATTTTTTTAGGTGACTGTATGTCCACTGACTCAGAAGAACAGAAGCCCATGGTTCATTGAAGCAAGTGCAGTCCTGCACCCCACCTACTTGGTGTTCACTGTGCACACAGAGACATCTGCGCAAGGGTGGAGTTCACTTAACTATCCGAAACTACGTCAACAGAAATACTGGGGCCTCAGAAGAGATGTCGTCCAAAAAAACTGATCCTTAATTCTGTGGTGAAAGAAACAAGGCAAACCAAGGAAACAAGCAGAGAAACGGAGATCCACCAAAAAAAGTAGGAATGTAGGATGAAATTCTGACATGTCTGAAGACATGGAAGCTTTATTACGGCTTCAAAAGAACCAGAATGTCATACTTAGAGTCTAATGGCTTATTAGCTGAAAACAGCAAAATAGAGGAGAATTTTGGTGAGGACTAGCAGAGACTGGAATATGGTGGCATTGAAAACAGAAAGCCTCTCTACTCCTAGAACAGTTACAACCTGGGCAGGGATGCTAAGGTGATATGTCTCAAGGTATTTGGAGAAGATGCAGACACAAATTCCTCATCAGGAGGAGAATGATGGCTTAGCAAGAGGTCAGTTAGAGACTGAATTGTGGATTTGGAGCCTGTGCCAATGTAATGTTTCTGCACAGGAGCTGGAAGGTCCAGTCTGTAAATTTGGATCCATGTGTTGCTCTGAGACTGGGACATCGAGACCATATGGTATGAACCATAGCCTCAGGAAACACAAGGATACTTTAGCAAACCTGGAGTTTTATTCATTTGTACCGGTACAAAAAATATTATATCAGATTTGTTGGCACTTCCCAGCTGCCCAATCCCACAGTACTTTACAAAAATAGCTATGTGCTCTGGTACGAAAATTGTCAGTGATATGATAATGAAGAGTATCTAAATCCAAACTGTGTCTTCCCTGTGGTCACCGTGGGGCAGGTTCCACCAGCAGACCAGTGGTACAGTGTCTAAGATAGTGTCCTGTTACCCAGAGAGGTCCAACAATGATAGGTCTTCCTGGTGCAGCAAAGGGGCAGAAGAGGCACTGATTCTCAGCTCATCCAATGATGCTCTGGGATTCCCAATGATGAGGGAAAGGAAGAAAACATTCCGTGATTTCCATCAGCCTAGAGACACTGTGATAATGCAAAGGATGATCACGGCCATAAAGACTCCGACATTGCGCTAGCAATATTCTGTGGTGAAAGCAAAGCAGACATTTGCCAAACCTTGTCTCCTTTTGGCAACCAGACAAAGTTCTGGCAGTGACATACAATGCAACTCCCCAAATCATGTTTTCCTTCAGTAAGAGAAGCCCCTAGGTGATGAGATGGCTGAATTCACAAAACTCTTCAGACAAGCAGATGGGTCCTATGCAGCCTGCTGCCCAGTATGATGTTACCATCATAATTTTGATGGCAATAATGCCAATACAGTCAGAGTACTGGGGGTTGAGGGTAGGTCCAACCTAATGAAAAGTGGTAACAGGACGCACTGTAAAAAATCTGGGAACTACTCATTGAGGTTAATCAAACACACCCACTGGAAATGGAAACTTTGGGACAGTTACAGAGGCATCACCACAGCTCACCAGTGAACTCCTTAAGCCAATGACACTTACAAAACAAAAAGAGGAGACAGGCACAGAGTAGAAACACCCAAGTACAGACACGCATTGATCAGGAAAGTACAGTGACTGCTATGCATGCTGTTAAACAGCTGACAAGGACAACCAACCACTAACCCATTTTTCACTTTGATGGCAGAGTTGAGTATTTTCACATTCACAAAAACTTGACCACTTCCAACTTCTGTTGAACCATCATGCTACAGACTAACACAGCTGCCTTACTACATTTTTCTGTAGAGTCTTTTAGAAAGGTTTCCACCAAAGATCAAATGAAAGAAAAAACAGTATTCACGCTGTTGACCATTATATTCTTACTATGCTCTTAACTTGTCCTAATGTGACAGCCACTTTTCTTGAGCATGACTTAAAAGCTGCTCAAGGCTAATGGCAACCTTCCTCAGCCCACACTCTCCAATATCTGCGTTGGATAGCAGCACATGCAATCTAAAGTTCTGGTTACAGCCGCAAAAAATGACAGACGGAGCTACAACTTGTTGCAGTTTTTTTGGTTTTGCAAAACCAGAGTTCATTTTATGGTAAAATATCAAATCTGATTTCTTAAAACTAGATTTCTCTAAATTTTGAGTGTTCCCATTACCAAATACATTCATTCTGAATTCACTCTAATGTAATTATCAAATTCAGCAGTGAGCTGATAACACAGCTAAAGGAAAATAACAACCTGCCTCGGTGTTTTCATGCTGTAATTGAAAACAGATGGCAACTTGTGTAATTTATGCTTTTCTATAATCCATAGCATGTTGGTATAAGATAAGAATTCTAAGACTGAGTTGCATCTGCTTCAACAACACCATATGCTAGTGCACAGTATAAATATTTATACAAACCTACTTCATCTTCTCATTTAAAGCTCAGTCACATGAGATAGTGGAAGTACCCTTCAATTAGCACTGAAGCATCTCCCTTGTGCTCTTTTTAAAGGGTTAGAGTCCCAACACCAAACCCTGAGGGATCTTCCCTCTCCCAGCTTCATGCAGAGGGTTAAATGGAGGCACATTCATTGTGCCTTATTGATACACCATAAATTCCAGTCTTCAAGCTCACACTAGCCTAACTTTAGGAGTTTCTCACTTATGTTGTCCAGGCTTCTTTACTTTTCCCTCTATCCTTTAATACACTGGAGACTGGCCATAGACATAACTGGGATATTTTTCCTGGGGAATAACTTTTTCAGGACTTTTAGACGGGTTTATCTTGCTTGTCAAGCAGTTAAGCCATCAGTAGCTTTGAAGTCAGACTGTCAAGGACCATAGAATGGGTTTTGTGTTTCTCTGCAGCATGGGATACATTCAGTCTCCCCAGAATGTCGCATTTCAAATTTCTTCCTGTAGCAGGAACTGAAGGCACTGGTGACTCCCCTGATATCACAAGCTTTTGGGTTGCTTTTTTCCCCCCGTTGTAGCCTTATAATGCACAGCTTTTAGTCCTTTATGCTACAAGCCTGTAATATTTTGTGACTGCAGCAGTATTTGGACTCCGTGGACTAATCAGATAGTACTTATATTCCTTTGATTGCAGGGAGACTGGGCTTGATGACCTTGACGGATCTGACAGCAATCTTTTCCAGGAAACAGTGGCTACTCAATTACACTGGAAATTTGGCTCTTATTCTGGTAGTGAAATTATTTGAGAACCCTGATCTGAAATAATCATCTGTGAACTCACAAGACGATGGCACAGGCAGAAAATTTATGAGGATGACTACCTCTGTGCACCAGCTTTTAAAGATGAGAAGGAGAGCAAACTCTTGGCCGTATACTATAATTCCTCAAAACAGAGCTCAGAACAGAAGGGGTTGGTACCAGCAACCATATGTGGTCACCTAAACTCCCTGCTACTAACTGATATGAAGAAGAACTAGAATACGATAGAAAAGCTTGAGTGGCCATTGGCAATTTGTATGATACAAAGACCTGGGGTGTAACAGCTATAAATACTAATTTGCTTGAAATCAGTTGAAGGAATTGGATATTCTTTAGTACACCTTAGAGCTGGGCAGTAATTTCTCCAGCTAAAGGGAAGAACAGATAATCATCAAAATGAGTGATTAATTTGTCTCTTTCACAAGCCTCACACTACTCTAGGTCTGCTTGTTTTGTCACACTGTTGCAGTGATGTCACACTAAACAACACGTGATGCATATTCAACTCACTAGTAAAATTTTGTAACTTTTCAAAGAATACTTGTACCTTGAAAACAGTATTTAACTTACAGAATAAAACACTGAAAAAAGGGAAAAAGAATTTTCCTGACAACTGGCAATATATAGCAGTATCATCTGCAGAAGCCTGATTTTTGCAGCCAATCAAAGCTGAATATTAAAGCAACCTGGGGACTTCATCCTGCTGTTCCTGCCTTCCACTGCTGACGACAGCAGACAGCAAAACAGAGCTGCAAGTAACTTAGAAGTATGCATTGCAACACTGACTCCTTTCATAGCCTGGCGTTGCCTCCAGCTCCCATTTGTTAATGCGCTTACTGCAACCACGCTCTTCACAAGGCTGTCACAGGCAACTGCACTTCAACAAGCCAGGTCTAAAAATACTTTAACAAAGCTAATTGACAAGATATTTATTAAATTATTTGCTCAGCTTCATACTTGAAATCTCAACCTGCAAATGGTAATCCTATTTACTAGCCCCAGAAAAGGTACCAAGACTTAAAGCCAAAGACTTAAATCACACCTTCTCACAGCTCTTCAGTAGACCATGCTAATAGGGATTTTCTCAGAACTAAATTTTCTAATTCCCAGAGGAGGATGTCATGTATAATGATACAGCAAGTGCTGTCACAGAGAGGTGCACATGTGTGACGAAGCCAAGTGCATCTCAGTGCCGTGCCCACCACACAGCCACTGTGTGCGGTCAGAGCTCTGTTAGTTCATTGAGATTTCAACCGAGACTCCCAATTCACAGCACTTTGGAGCAGGCCAGGAACCCAGCCAAGGTCAGACTGAAAGCAAGACACCACAAAGTCCTTCAGATAGGTTGAGCCTGTAATGTTTACTGCTTTATATAACACATAGCAGAGTTTTCAGTTCCCAAAGTGAGGTTCTACAATGAGATTGTAGGCAGCAGTTCTCTCTCAACAATTTGTCCAGCATAATGCAAAGACAGGAATATAGTGCTCTCCAAGAGAGATAAGTGCAAAATCACAAGCTTTACAAATAAAGACCCTTCCAAAAATGATTACACTGGATGCATCTCCTTAGGAGGAAAAGCCCTACTGCTATTGCCAAGAACTCTTCTACAAACCTCAATGCCAAGTCTTGGCTCTTCTTCAAAATCTTGCCCTTTTCATCTTAGACAACTTTCCTTGTTAGTGCTTCTTTGATGTAGCATTCCAAGCGACAGTGGCAGAAAAAAGCCTCTTGCACTAGCCCACCAGCAGTTACCAGACCCAATAGTCTATTTTCAAAGTGCCCCTTCTGGAGCTTCCACACAGAGGAAGGCTTATTTTCAAGGATATGTCATCTAAAGCCTATCAGATGACTCCTTTAAATCTGCCAGATTGAAGCATTCTGTAAACAGATGGATTAAGTGACACATATTTAAAAAAAAATTCAAATACTGCACTATAATTTACATACCTATTTCCATGGGAACACCTCAACAAACCCCCTTATTTTCAGAGGAAACTGGCATTTCACCATGGTCTAAAGGTATTCAGCATTTCTGAAAATGGAGCATCAATTTTGGTGTCTAAACAGGGACTCTTCTAACATACAGCCAGAACCATTATGCATAATTCTGTTCTGGAAAGTGATTTTATATAAAGATAGCACCTTTGCAAATAATCAGATTTGTCCTTTGTGCATATTCAAGGCAATATATCCAAATGTTACTGTCTAAAATCCTGTTTGCTTCCCTCAGGACAGTGGATTATTTTACGTTCTTCTGTCTTGAAATGCTTTAGGTAAACCTCTGTAACCCCATCAGAGTACATGAGTGCACAGAGTGCACAAATGGAAGACATAAAGACACAAATTGGTATATAAAACCAGGTTCGGAGGTGAAATATGAAAGAACTTAGCTTAACTGAAATGTCTTAGTGTGTAGCCACAGCGCTGCCAGCATGAAATGAAAAGTAAAAACAAACCAAAGCTCCACTATATTCAGCTCTAAGCTGCTGAATGCAGAAGTGAAATCTCTAAGATTACATATATATGACACCATGGTGCTATTTTTAAAAGTCAGGTTTCAGAATAGATCTACTTTGTTGCTAGCTGCTATATTCAGAGAGTAAAAGATGCTGCAAAACTCCCAAGCCCAGGATCTACAACATACAAGTGAATAAATTAATTTAAGTCCCTGAAATTTTAGGCAGGATTACATTTTGAAAATTTTACTCTTCATGTAAAATAGTAACTGCATATTGTATTTAGGTATTGTATAAAACATAAAAAATTCGATCTCCCTCGGGAATCATGCACCATCAAGCTCTGCAGCTGCCACTCCCTCTCCCAGGGGTTTGCCTGCCCATAGTCCTAAAAAGTGAATGTTTCAAAGACAGTACGTTCTTTAAAGTTTAATGAAAACCACTCAGCAGCCAGAAAGGAGAAACCCCGTAGTGTGGTTGTTAAGCAGGATGCCATGGCAAGTCTGGCATCATGCAGTGGGCAGGATGTATATCCCTGGAGTCATGGCACGCTGCCTCCAGCTTGATGGATGTGAATATACAGGTGAGAGGCACCTGGAGTGAATGGGAAAGGGATATGAATTAGAAGGAGGGACAAAATTCATGGCAAACTGGGCTGCGTGTGAAGTACATCCGAAAGGTTCTTCCGTGTTGTTACCATAAAACAATAAAACGTGATATAACCTCATAATTTAATTTTTCTGTCTGGCCAAGCCTGAACATTGGAGAAACTAGCGGCAGCTAGTTTTCCTTTCTTGCTTTTACCCGTACTTGACATAATGCTTTGCTTTTATTTTTCCCACTGTATAACACAGGGATCAATTCACAGCTGTATGCAGGATCCAAACCTGCCCGTAAGTCAATGGGCTCTGCACTAGCAGTACAAAAGCCTTCACATGGAAGTTGTATTTATTCTTGAATTACAAATGAAACTATTTTAACTCATTATGAAATATGAAAGTACCATACATTCTTTCCAAAATGTCTTGAATTTTAACTGCTTTACTAGGAACAACAGGTTATGCTAGCTTGACTTTCAATAGATAGCTCATCCTATATCGGTACAGTTCAGAAGCTGCATACCAGCAATCCTGTAAATTGCAAAGTAAACAAGAAAGCTAAAATTGTGCAGAGTTCAAAAAAATGTGAATATGAGAAATAAATAAATAAATAAAAATGAAAACACCACCATCACCAAAAACAGCCAACTAACCAAAGAAAAAACCACCAAAACCAAACCCAGAAAAGATCAAGAAGCAACTCAGAAAGGATAAACGTGCTTCGTGTGGAAAAGGGACACGAACAATCTAAAGGACAGAAGAAAAGAAACAGGAGGGGTCTGAAAAAGGCATCAGAATTCACTGTGCACAAGTGCCTGAAACCCAGACAAAGATACCCAAACCTGCAAACGAAAGCATCTCTCCCTCCCCAAGTACCGGCAGCCCAAGACCTTCACTGAGCAGCACGAATACTCCCAGAGAATCATCCCATTTTGAGAACTCACCTTCATCCCAGCCGCAGCTGCCGGCCCGCTGGGGTCCACAGCCTGGATGTGGCAGGGCTTGCTCCCCCGCACCACAAACCCCCACCCCACTGCATCACCAACAATCTGGAAGGAGGAAAGAAGGACATGATCACCTTCAGGCAGCTTAGTGAAATTTCAGGTTGTAACATCTAAATGGATCAAGGCATAATTTGAACATTTCTGTATTTCCAACACATAGTAAATGACATGTACAGGCTGCTATATCATTCATGAGAAAGGCGCTACCCAAACAACTCCTCTTGCGGTTAATGAACTTCTTTTGTTGAAGTAGGAGGCTGTAAAAAACAATGCTGCCAGTGACTATGTTGAAAAATGTCTTTACAGAAAGGCTTTCTCTAATAGCAAATATGAATCAAAATTTTTGTCCCATCATAATCTAGAAGGGCCTAACTAGAAAAGTTCAGTTTGGATAAGTAATCCACTCCTGTAGTATTAGCAGGAGCACACAATCCAGATGAGTTTGTATAATACAAACATTATTTGCTCTACATAATTTTACACTCCATTTAAGTCAGCAGTATTACATTGGCATAAAGACAGGATAAACAAGTGCAGAATCAGACCTGCAATGTGTGGAAGTACTGATAACGGAGATTGGGATTTTAAAGTACAAACCTTAGCAAATGCACATAAGCTCTAATTTTCCCATCAGAAAATGTCTGTTTAGATTACCTCATGCATACAACACACAGAAAACTAAGAAAAATACTGGAGACATACCGTAAAAGTTTTTCGTACATATGGAGCTCCAGGCATCAGAAGCTCATCAGCAGTCACGGGTCTCTTTAATACTGTGGAGGCACACAAATAAATATTCAATATAAACATTCCTCTGGAGTTTCTCCTAAAAATTAAGATGCAGTGTTGGGATACCACATCTTTTGGTCCCACTTCCCATACACTGTTTCATTTCTTGCAGACTTGCTTGAAAGTAGTAAAAAAGCGGAGGAAATGAGCAGAATAACTCTGAGCACAAATGATGAGAGCTTCGGAAAATCAAGGCATTTAGCCAACAGACTTTGCTGTCTGCAATCAAAATCCACTAAACGCTATCGCAAACATCTGAAGTGGTTGTTCCTGTGTCCAGTGTTGAGACACGTGACCAACCTTCCTGACACGAAGCAGCTTTTCTTCCCAGCTCACTCCATGCATGTCGGATGCTCTCTGCAATTTTATGTGAATCAGTTCCGAATCACAGAATTAAGTAATAAGAAAATTCTGCTTGGGTCAGGAATTATCCCAACAAAGAGACTTCTGCAGTTGTAGGCACAGACATCTAATCCCATTTTATCCATGGACGTTATAGGTAATCTGTAGCTGGTTGGGATTTTACACGAAAGGAAATATACCAATGAGCTTCTGCAGGTGATTCCCCATTGTCTTGCTATATATGAGGTGATTTTTCCATGAATAAAGTAAATGTAAAATTCTACCAAAATAAATTGATACTATTCTGTGTACTACTTTTTATTTGTCTATAAATGCTTCACAAGATGGAAGGCAATGGAAAGATATATGTTGTTCACTGTGTTTGCCTGCTTCACATCTAAAATTACAACTGCTTTTCTTTTAGTGATAAATAATTTTGACGATGTCTGCTTTTTCAGTCAGTCATGGGTAGAAGATAAAATTTACCACAAATGGTATTTGAAGACTTTCATGAGTTTCTTAATGGCACTCACGGGAGCAGGGAGAATTCTAGCATACAAACCAATATCTATTTTTTTACTTTCCATCGGATTTTGACAATCTGTCGTTTAGCCATCGTCACAGTCTGCACAGTGTGCCTGGTCAACGTAAAAAAACTGAACGATGATGGTCATTCAACAAACCAGAATCAGGTAAATCATCCATGCAGGACTCCCTTGTGTGATCTCTATCATTATACCTCCAGATATTTTTTTTCATTTGATGATTGTTTTTCCACATGACTGGTCAAGTCATGACCTGGCTTTTTTTTAAGTGTTTGCCTGCAAGAGAACTCATCTGACAACAAATACATCTCTGCCTTGTGTTTACGAGCATGCAGTTCACTGATATGCTCTGAGTCTGGATAGCAGGAAACTACTTGTGAAAAAAAATCACATTCTAGTCCAGCAAAGGATTAAGAATTCCTCCAAAACATTTACATCTGACAGCCTTATGTTAACCTCTGCAAGACGATGTGTGGATCTCCACTTGCACTATGAGAGAAATTAACTTATGTTGCCTGTAATAGTATAATTCTTGAAAATAAGTCTGTTTATACTTCTGTTGCCATCTTCTTTCAAATATGAGTATGTTAAAGCTATTCAGAGTTTGAAAACTAGTCCTAAGGGAGAATTTTTTTAAAAAATAAAGGGCAACATCAGCCTATCCTTTTTCTTCCAGTGTTGAGTAATCAGCTGCATTAAAATAAACTTGTTCTCACTACTCATTGGTTGACACTCCATATATAATCAGATCCATAAATGAATGGAATAGTTGGCATACTTCAGATAACGCACATTTATGGACATGAATGCTGCTTTATCTATCCCAGAAATTTTTCCAGGATGTGATTAAAGATGTACCACGGCCAAAGAGTTCACTATGCAAAATCTATCAGGATGTTTCTGGGAAATACACCCAAGATATTCTGCCAAAACACGATAACGTGGCACACTTCAAACAGAGACAAACCCATTGCAAATATGGGTAAACATATTTGAAGGTGGTGCCGAATGCACAACAACAGTGCACTCCAAGGATGCAATGGCCACCAGCACTGAGAGCGTCCCCCCAGCATAGACAGCAGGTCTGATGTAGGGGGGTATGGCTTCTGGGCACAAAATCCTGCTGAGTCCTTCACTTTATTTTAATTTAGAGCCTCATATCGAATTCCTAGCAGAGTGTAAGTAGAAGGAAGGAAATGTGCTAAAAGGAGAGAGAAAACATTACCCCCATAACTAAGCCTATCTTTCTGATGGCCACTCTGCACAGCAGGAATGAAATGCACTTTAGCTCACTCATCTCTGCAGTAACTTGTCAATGTTTTGAACAGGATTCATATAGTGCTTGAGGCATTCTCTAGTAATCACTTCAAATGCCAGCATCTCTTTGAAAGCAAAGCTTACACATATCCACTGAAGCCTTCCCCCACTGCACAATGCTCCCCTCACCATCAGCAGAGACCCGGTAAATTTGAAATAATAAGCATAAAGGGTAGCAGGGACTCTGCTTTGAAATTCATGGCTGAGGGAAACAGAGAGGCTGAAACAATATCTATCCTGTTTTGTTTTCCCCTTCCCAGATCTATAGTAAGAAAGAATTTTAAGTGAACTGTGGAAGAATGGGTGTGTTTAATCTTCCGGTGTGGAATAGGAAATCCTTTGAAAAGGAAAATAAGCTTCAACATGACTTTTACCTTCCTAAACAGACTGGTATAAGACCTAAACAAACAAAAATGTTGAAATGGTCCCTGACAGGCTGAAACAATGCTGTGTCTTTCTTTACAGCCTGCTGTTTTCTGAGTTGTGTTATTTCACAGCAACTCAAGCAGCCACTGGATAGTTAAAACTCTTCCCTGGCTGGCACCAAAAGAACATCTCTAGGAGATTTGAATTGTTTTGGAACTCAGCAATGAGGAGGCAGATCTGGGTCTCTGACTGTACGTCCTCCTAAGAGATAAACTGCAGCTCAAACCACAATTATGGGTTTGATGCAGAGATTATTGCAGGCATATGCGTGGCTTGTGTTCAGCAGGACTTCAGGCTAGAAGATCATAAGAGTCCCCTCCGGCCTACAAAACTTGCAATGCTGTGTATTTTTAATGTTTCCTTGAAAAGATAAACTTAGATGCGATGCTAGGCATTCTTCATGTCACCTTCTCCCCAAAGAGATGTCTGTACCCTGGCTCCTGTGCCTCATAAGCAATGCTGGTACTCACCAGATTTTGGATTGCAGAGCACGGGGGGACTGCTGCTGAGTGTTGGGCTACTGCTGAAGTACCCACTGCTGCCACAACTACTCATGCTGCTCCTCCGTACTGCAGACACAATCTTTATCTCCTTGGTGGGACTCACTACAAACAGAGGTAAAATACAGAGAGAGAGAAAGACAACCACTATCATTAAACCCTTTTCCCCTGGTTTCTTTAAAACCACAGCAATAAGCCATGCCTTCACTGACAACACTGGGAAGAAGTTAATGTCTTCTACATAGTTAGCAGAGTCATGGCATGAGTGTAAGGGTGTAGCCAAGGCAATGGCTGAACTGTTCCCATTGCAGTGTCTTCAAGGAGGCGCTTAAATGACAAACTGCTTTGGGCTTGGGGGATTTTAACCAGTTCTGTCTGTTCACAGATACTGAATTTTGATCAGCATCTGAAATGCTATTGATACAGATAAAAAAACACAACAGGGAGCTACAGATTTGGTAAACTGAGGGAATGGACAATCCCTACGAGCAGGGGCACGATACCCATGTGACACATCAGCTGGGTATCTCTGCTCTTTTTCAGACAAGCACTGAAACCCCTTGTCCAAAAAAGACTTTGTTAACAACCCATGAAGTCTCCCTACAGACAACAGTATAGTTGATGAGTCACCTGAGAGAAAACTGGTGTGTTTTCTGTTGTCATGGTTCTGCTTGCGCAGGCAAAATGGGCTGTCCTGGCTTTCTGGCACCAAGCGAGATTTCTCAGTGAGAAGCTCCATTAATCGCCGGCGGCGGCGAAAATTCATTCTGCACTGGTAGAGCAAGTTGCTGTCCATAAAATTGTGCTTGTTGGATACTAGGAAAAGAAACGGATAGAAAGTCTATGCCTGGTAGGACTGAAATCAGATCATATGTATCTGCAAGGTCTAGACTGCACACCTTGGTGTAAGGAAGCAACACTCAGAGCTTTCCCTTCCCTTCTGCACAGTCAGAAAAAGGAGGTAGGTGGTCACCTTCGTGCACCTGGCTTCAATATATATGCTTTTATAGCATCAGTAACAAAGTACGAACTTTAGTGGCCATTGCTAGGAAGGATTTTTTGTACTACCTTGATTAATAACAAACACTTCTTATTGTCAAATGGAAATAGAAGTATTTTATCTTTCCATGACAGATGGCATAACGGTCCATCTCCACGCATGCTCCCTCTGTATGCTGTTTGCTGCTGCTGGTCACTATGGGCCACACTTAGCTCCTTACATTGAGTGCTTTGTAAATTCATCAGTCTAGGGTGGCCCCTGGGAGCTCTGACTGATTATCTTGTTTGGAGCTACAGGGCACAGAGTATCGAGACCTGTGTATTTCCTCTGTCTTGTTCACCACAGACACCGTGTCCCAGACACTTCCTGCAAGCCACTTCCTCCCCTTCATATGGATACGGAAGGTTTGGGAACAGGCACCCGGCCAAAAATAATTTCTTACATAATGAATAAAAGTTTTAATTACAACCTGTTTCGACACTGAGAGCAAATTCCAGGTTGCTGGCGTCAGAGCAAGAGTGCCAAGCCTACCCGCAGACTGCAGCATCGCCATAACATCTGTGTGTTCACTGCCACTGATGCTGCGCCTTAATAGTGATGAAAAATGCAGCAGTTGGATGGAGCTCTGTGCCAGATCCAGAAAGTGCTCTGACTCCTTCAGGGCTTGATTGCATGAAAGCCCTCAGGAATACTCCTGCATTAGTACTGCAGGATCTTAAGTGGCTGCAGTAGATGTTTTGGCTGTGTTTTCTCCATCTTCACCTGTGAACACATTCCACAGAAATTATTTCCACAGTTACCTTTCGCATGAAGGATCTAAATTCTGGATTTACCTAGTTTATAAATTGCACTTCTTCCAATACTGAATCATGAGAACTGGTGGGTTATACTTTTATGTAAAATGTACACATCAACATAGATAGGCACTCAGAGGTCAGTTGTCCTTCATAATGTCCTTCATTGTCCTTCATAATGCAGCATAAAAAAGCAAACTGGAACCTGTTCCAATTTGTTATAAAAGTTAAGGCCATGTCTAACAAGTATAGAACATGCATTTGTCCATGATGACGGTGATGTAAAGAGCAAGGTTGGGTGACCTCGTGGGTTTCTTCTTCCAATTGAATTCACTGGTGCTCATGTGGCAACATGTTCAGGTTACAATGTGCACCTTATGAAACAGGAAGAAACTGTACCAAGGAGAATAAAGAAAATACATGGTGACTGACAACCTCCAAAATCACAAAAATTAATTAAGAGAACTTCAAGTCCTGGAGGGAAAGGCACCAACATTAATTCATAGTCACCAATGTCAAACTTTGGTGGTATGGTCACAACTCACCAGTCTAATCTCCCACAGACATTCTCTCAGAAACAGAATTAAACAGCTATCGTTTAATCTTATGAAGCTATAGTTCAATCTTACTTACAGCAGACTGTAATAATCACTTTGCTCTATTTCTTATTAGCTGTTCAAGCCTTCAGTTGCTTTCCCTGCCAGGTCATAAAGATTTAACTTAAGGATGAATCAAGCTAATTAACTTTAGGTGCTAATCTCTGTACTTTATCACATCTTCATCAGAATGTTACACAAGATCTGGTCAGAAATCTTTGTGAAAGAAAAGTCCACGAAGTGATGAAGCCAACTCTCAAACACATCTTTGATCAGCTAAATAAATAAGGCCCCTTAAATTCTGACTTTGTTTTAGCCCTCCTCAAGTCTTCTTCAGAATTTCTTTATCCTTCCTAAAATCCAGCTATCAGAACTGTATGCTCACAGTTATAGCCTCACTTCCCGTTCTCTTATTTACTGTTGTCTTTTTTATACATCTCGGGCTGGTAGTAATAGTCAATACAAACATACTGCATGAAAAGCATAAGCTGTGAACAACTTATTCAACCTGTACATCCACTTTTCTCTGCACACTGTTACTTCACACCAATAAGCGGAGCCTGTATTTTCATTTCCTAGATGTACTGCCTTCTAGTTATACCATTAGTTATAGGAAAACACATCTCTTTTTGGGTAGAACTCAATCATTTGTTTACTGTCTCATCTATACAGTTTGCAAACTTCAGTGGCAAGGACTTTACCCAGTCATTCCCCATTTCCCCAGAAATTCCCCATTTCTCTGATCAGGATCACCTAACATTGCAGTTCTAGTGGTTCTTGTGCCTGGCTGCTTCACAGTTTCTGTCCAGATACATAAAATTGCAATGTCCATGTGAATCTTCTTTCAGCTTCTCATTCTAATATAAAATTCTGGGATCTGCACAGTGTTCAAACAACCTTTTCTTTTCTTCTTTTGCAAGAAGGCCAATGGTCAGCAGAGATAGAAAAAATAGCTTTACACTGATTTCATAGAACTGAGGAGGCTTTAGAAAATACAAAAGCTTATTTTAATAAATGGCGTGACTCATATCTTAAAAATCAGGCTATTTTCTATAACTGGCTTTTCCCCCAGAACCCTCCCACCTCTTCGGTTCTCCATGATTTTTAGTGCCGATAAGCTATGTATATCCCCACTGCAGTGATTAATGCTTTCTAACAGCCGAAAGCCGCAGTTCCCAGTAGGCCACATCCAGTGATGCACTCCAGCTGCTCTGCATGTCTCCATAAACACAATGCTGTCACCAAGCAAGCCCTTGGCTGGAGCTGGGGAATAGCTGCTCCATGTTGAGGGAATGCTGGGAAAGAGATCAAAGTCCCTTGAGGAGCTGGATGAGGGAGCTGGATGAGCAGCTCTTCTCAAGAGCGCAGAGGAGATGTTTAAGTGTGCACTTGTTTGTTTGTCTGAGCATGTGCTAGTGCTGGGGTTAAGAGGAAGAGGTCATACAAGCATTAGCAGAGTATATGGAGTTTTCAGTGCTGATATGTCATGTCTTTCCTCACTTGAAGACAAAAGCATCACTGGACTCTTTCCAGCAGTGCACAACACATTTCCAAGCCTTTCACTGCCCCAATCTATTTGCAAGTATACTTCATCATTTACTGAGATAGTTTCCTCTGCTAAAATGATGTTAAAGCCAGTTCAAAGCTGCAGGAGATCATTTTGAACCTTCACTTATTACTGTCTGCAGTGATCTGAGGCTTCATATAACAAGTCATAGATGACCATACCAGTTTTGACCTCTGATGTGGCAGCATTGCCCCAAAAGAGTTGAAGTCATATTGAGATCAAATGCAGGATGACACATAAGCTGACAGGCTGCACAGAAGGTGGAGGGGCTACTGGTTTATCTGAAGGAGGGCACGGCCTGAGCTGCACCCACTAGCTTCCAAAGCATGCCTGGGGAAGGGTCTGGCTCCGGTCTCATGTCCTTTTGCTTCCCAACACTAACCCTCTCCTATGCAGACTGGTGTTTAGAAGGGAAAGAAACAAATCAGTGCTGTAAAATAACAGTTCCTTAAAAAAAAGCCTCTCTCTGTGCACGGCACACAGCTTGCTGAGCCCGTCTCCTCTGCACCTCAGGCCTTCTGCCAGCTCTGTTTCGGTCCCTGGCCAGAATTTCAGTGAAAGTACGCATCTACTTTGGCGTTCACTGAGTGAGGAAGAGCCCACAAGCTTGGAAAGCACCAACCAGCTGCTGAGACCCACGCAGCATGGCTCTTGGGTATTCGGCTGTTCCTTGTCCCAGCTCCATGCCACCCACCTCTGCCGTGCAACCCTGCCACTCCTGCCCCACCCCTCTTCCACTCCTGCCTTGCACCAACACATGTGCAGCTGGAGGAGAATAACCAACACTTTGTTCTGCATTGGACAATGCTTTTCCCACTCCTCTGAAACCTTTCCTGTTTTTCTAAAGCTAATCTGGCATCTGCAAATGCATTTTCATAATGGCACCTATTCAGATTAGTTTCCTTTTACACACTGATGAATTCCACCTGCTTGGAGCTCCCTCAAGTCAAGGAAGAGAGACTACACGTGTTCAGCGAACATGGGGCCTTGAGGCCTGGATTCTCTGCACCTTATAAACACGATACCTGCATCTCCATCTTTTATGAATGTACCTATGCTCCGCAGACTGTAGATAAGCCTACCTGTGAAGGTTCTCAACCAGCATGTTAAACTCTTCACAGTGCAACCGTGGTAAACAGTACTTTTTTCTCATTTCGATTACAAGACATTCACTTTGAACGACCATGAACTTAAGCTTGAACTCCTTCTGTCTTGTATAAAACTGCAAGGCAGATCCTGGCCCTGAAATACAAAATTCAGAGACCTGTTCCAGCTCATCCTACCTAAGTGTAAAGCTAGTAAGCGTGTCCAAAAGTTGGTAGGTCCTGAACCTGTAAGCAGATACAGGAAAAAAAGCTGTGTTATAATTAACAGAATCATGTCTCCTAGGCTGTTTTACTGAAACGTGGTGTATTTTGCACATAGTGCAAAAAAAGTGTAGACTACTTTTATACTGCCTTTGAAGCATCAGGATTGCAACAGACATTTGTCAAAAGTTACTTGGGAACTGAAATACAGAGTATCTTGCTCCTATTGAAGTGGTATGTTCTGCTCAGTGCATTAACATTTCTTTTTTTTTCAGCTGCCTTAAAATAGATATGCAGATAAGTGTTTCTGTGTACATTTTGTCTTTCCAGTAGGTTTGCCATCTATTTGCAGCCTATTTTCAAATACACGCGACTTACTCTAGCATGAAAAGCCAGTGTTGAATCACATGTATTTCAGCAGTCTTTTCAGTTTATATATGAGGATTTATCGTCTTTAATTTAACAAGTTTACAGAACATAGCCAACTGCTTTTCTTTGCTTCCAAATAAAGTATGGAAAGTACAGACTGTCGCAAGGGAAGCAGAAGATGAAAAGGCCCATCTGGGTATCTTTTTTCTGTTGCAGCTGTTAAAAACTGAAACCTATTCTCTGTCAGAAAAACAGAATTTGGTAGTTAATATGAAAAGGAATCTTCATATGTTATTTATATAATGCACAGAGCGTGTGGCTCTTTCAAAAACCAAACCCATTCCTGCATTAGATAAATACAACTGCAAGAAAAGCACAACAAGAACACAATGGAATCTGGAAGATTATAAAATTGCATATTAAGTTCTTATTCTCCACCTTTCCTACCAGGGCAAAATATTGAAAAATAGGCAGAGTGGTCTTTATATTTAGCATATGCAGCTGAATTACCGGGGGTGAAGTTACTGTCCCTATGTATGGGAAATGCTAGGGAAGGACTGTCACACGACGAACAATTGAGCCCCTCTGCATGGCATTGTCACAGGGGAAACTGGGCTTATATTGAAAACAAAGTAGTGTTGCAGCACTTCAAAGACTAGCCAAAGGTTTGTGTTTTACTGAGATAAATCAAGGCACTCTCTGTAAAAATGTGATTGTTTATAATTTTTAGCATGGAGTATACAGAGTGAATGCTTGGATACACCCAACAGCTGATGTGATCCAGGTATTAGATCCACTAGAAAAATGATACCAAAAAACCCCTATATGTTAATTTAGAAGGAGAATACCTATGACCTTCTAAGTTAAAGATTTATGAAATAGTTCAATGGCACTTATAAATTGCTATCTGCAGTTGATACTTCCAAGAAAAGGGCTTCTAAAGAGAAATCTAGATTTAAGGAAAAAGTATATATTACATATATATAGCAAGTTTTCACATACAAAGTAAGAGCTAATCATACAAAGTAAGTCAGCTAACCATAAGCAACTGGATAGCTGAAGTAAATATAACAGCACTCACCATGAGAGAGGGGAAATTTGTCAACAAAAGCAAAAGAAGTCATACTCTGTTAAATATTTAATCTACTTCCACAATTATAACAAACTTTCAACTGTATCATGCATCTTGATGCTTAAAAGTAAATGCACCAATCATCTTGCTAACGGAAATTCCGCTGTATAAAAGGCACAAAGTCCTTGCAAAGAAAAAATTAAATTCACATTTTAAGACTTTTCTGCAATGACAGGGAGATAGCATATGTCAATATTTACTGTTCTCACTAAGTCACTACAAAATGTTTGTTTTCATCTCTGAAAGTAATTTGCGCAGGGGAATTTTGCTGATACAAAATTAACTCTTGAGTGGTGGATAAGCACCTGACTCTGTGTTAAGCCAGCAGAACATGTGCCTCCTGGGAATGCATTTGGTCTGAACAGGTGCAAATGACTCAATAAAACTGCATAGGTTACTCTTAGCAGTACTGACCCAATTCTAAAGTGGCAAGTAATTATCACATGAGATTTCAGATCTTAAACATTTCTGCAAGGTGAGCAGCTGTTTCTTCGTGCATTCCCTCTCCCGCAGCTTTCATACCCAGCAAGTCCTCAGAAGAAGACAGGAACGCTTAGTGGGTCACTTTAGTGGTTCTCTGCTGCTGAGGCCAAAGGTGTAGAGGGTAAGTGCTGCAGAAAGCGCCATGAGCAATAATGAACCAAAAAGTCATGCCAGAAAGAGCTCTGTGGTTGCCCTTTTCCTTCTTGGACATCTCAGTATCTCTGTTTTCCAGACTGACCAAGGGCTGTGACTATGTGTGGACATTCACACTCTCCTCCGTCTGCCCTTAGCTCATCCTTACTTTGGTCTGATCTACCCTGGAGCTAGCGGAGAATTTCCTTCTTTTACTGCATGCGAATTTTAACCACAGCAGCTAACCTGTCTCACCATTTCCATAGGAAGAGCCATGGAAGATCCAGTCTCCTAGAGGAAAGCCTTATCTGTTAATACTACAAAGCTCTGTGTATTTCACCATACTAGAAATGGGCTTTTCTACAGCTGAGGAATGTATTCTGTGCACCTTTTGTCCCTGCCCTTATTGAATGTGCATCACTGTGTTTCTAACTCTTCACACAATCTTCATTCCTATATTCTGGCAAATACCATCAATGATGTCCACAAATTCAGAATTACTGGCAATTACATTGCCAACACAAGTCTTCAAGAAATGTACAGTGCATAATACCCTGCTACCTAATTTTATTTTTATTCCACAATACCTGGGGGTACCAGTCTATAGGGAAGAACATCTGGCTCCTATTTGTGAAAATGGTGGTTAGTAGGTTATGATTTGCAAGTTCCAGTGGGACTTTGGAAGGAAACAATTCAGCACTTAAGCACGTTTCATCATTTTCATGTATGGCAGGGGAAATATGTATAGTTATATATGCCCAAAGAGATCAGGAAAATTATTTTTAAACTGAAACATTTGATGTTTTTACAGCACTTATACAATTCCTCTTAAACCACTGTTCTCCTTTTTAGAATTATCATCAGTGTTCATTTCCTGTGTGAAACCTGGTTTGTGTCTGACCAATTAAAGTGAAGATAAATGTGACAGGAAGCTGTTTTGAATACAGTACCTCAGCTGCAAATTAAAGCTTCCCCAAGTAACCGAAATGAAAGTCAATACCATTAAAAATAAATTGCACAATTCAGTTGCGGCTGGAAAATTACTACCCAGACTGGCAACCCAATGCAACTATTTCTATTACTTTTTATTGCATTAAGTAAGGTAATAAATACTTCATAAGAAGAGTAGAGCAAGCTCTATTTTATTCCATATTGTGGGTCTCAAACAATACCACTAGCAAAAGATTGCCTTTAGGGCAGGAAAATGTTATATTCTTCACTCCTGCACAGTCAAGAGTCTTTCTGCTGGTTCTGCCCAACAAGGATGCCAATTAGTGTCAAGTAATATTTTGATACTACTGATGAGATACAAAACAAAGGGAGCATAGTATGGTGAAATGAATTTACTGTACTAAGAGATAGAAAAAAAAACTCTTTTTTTTTTTTTCCTTCACAATTGGACCTAGAATTCAGTGAGACAAGGAGGGAAAAAATACCATTCCTGCTGTTTTACAGTTTATATTCCAGTTCCGTACTGGGAGTTCTCATTTCAAGTTCCCTTCTCAGAAAAAAACGGCATAACATAAACTTAAAATGCACAGATCATACCCATCTGCTAAGGTGAAGCCCAACCCAGCTGCGTGTTAGTACTGCTGGTACCTAACACTATCTAGACAAATTGTGTCAGTGAAATCCAGAGAATGAAATCTGCTTAGGAGTGTGCACAAAACATGTCCACTGCTAAAGATAAATCTCAAGGATGACACAGTTTTATTTTGCCTCCAGCTTCCCCATCAAGCCAGTGTGAAATCCTGAGTTACCTTTCCCCCAGTGACAGTTGAGTGAGGAAGATGATGGTATCTTGAAGTGAAAAGGCCACTTCCTCAGCAATCAACTAATTCCCAGCACCCTGTTTGTGCCTCTTCCCAAGTTTCAAATCACCTTCTACAAGAGCACTTTGTGTGCTCTTTTGAATACTAGAAGAGGATGGGCAGGGGATAAATCCGCAACACTGGCCAGCACAATCCACCAAGGTGAGCAGGACCACTCAGGAATACTCCAGAAACCCAACTTGACAGATGCAAAATCATTTCCCTGCCAATGTGCACTGCTGATCATTAGCCTTCATTAACTAAACAATAGTTGATTTGGAATAAAAGCCACATCCTGACTTTCTGAGCTCTGCAAAGTAAATCCAGCTTTGCACAAGTATCAAGTCCTGACTATTTCTTCTGCAATAACATAAACAGGAGTTTAAATTTCATTTTTGCCCTTTATTTTTTCCATGTTATTTAAGTAAAGTTTACCTCACATATAATACAAAGAAAACACTTGGGTAAAAATAGGAATGAAATAATCAGTTATAAAGAGGAGGGGTAGCACACCTTCCCTATCCGTCAAGCTCCAAGCAGTTGGCACCCTATAAATCAGAGGAAGCACAGAAGTAATTATAGAACTGGAAGCTGATTACTGTAAACATTCAGAAGTAGCTCCTAGTAATTGGAAGCTAAAGATAATGTGAACATGATTACAACCACGAGGGAACTGTGCAGGTCACTTATGCCCCATTTTCTGTCTATTCCTTAAAACTAGGTTTTCTTACAAAGCACCAAGCAACCCAGTCCATCTAGCATCTTGTATAATAACAATCTGATGATCTGGTGAATTGTTCGTTCTCTGACAGAATTAGGGTTGATTTGACAACATTTGAATCACCAAGATCTGCTGTGCACTAACAGCTACTGCCAGTCTGTTCTGTCATCTCCTGGCACCCCTTCGTCAATCCTAGAGGCACCGTGAAATGTCTGAGGTAGAAAATGCTTAGTCAAAAGAAGCGAAACTTGCACTGACAGAAGATGCTGACAACATGCAAAATCGGTTTTAGAGCCAGGGACGTTTGTTTCTTCACCCTCAGGGCAGGATGGAGAGAAAACTCTGTCTCCTCCACCCTTAACAGAGGTAGCTCCTTAGTGAAGGTGCATCTGCCAGACACATTGTGCTGGACCATGAAGAAATATTTGGTTCTTGTGTCAAAGAAGTTACACCACCAGGACAGCTGTAACACTTCAGCTGAAAGCTGTACCTTCTTTCTTGTCCAAACATACTAGAAAAATTCTGCAACCAAGAGGGAAAGCTGCTTTTCTGGCATCAGATTGTGCTCTGTTTCTGTTCTCAAGCAGGAATATATATAGAACCTGTCATTCTTACTCTACACACAAAATTCAGCTTATTTGTGGCTCTAATCCCTACTCAATCCTTACAAAGGTATTTACCTCAGTTACATGTATCACTGATAATAAATTCTATAAGTTAATTATCACAAGTGTAAAGCATCAATTTTCATTTCAAGTATTTAGAACTTGGACATATTACAACCAAGAAGACAACAGCCCTTCCACATGATTTGACCTGAAGAGAGTACTACAAGAAGTGTAGCTTTTGCTACCTGGCAGTAAATTTCTCACCATGCTGTATAATCCCATGCTCCAAAAGTCTGCGGCCAAGCTGCTCTGCTTCGGTCCGTGTCGTGGCCTCTCCTTCTTGGATCAGCCAGTCAATGAACTCCGATGCCACGAAGGTCCGTTCATACTTGACGCCTTCCTCTTCCCTGGCTTGCAGAAGAGTGTTTTCAGAACTCATCAGCCTGGTATGGGGAGAAAAAATTCACAGGGAAAATGATTCTTCAAATAAGCAACTCCAGATTTATTGCGGCAAATCTCACTGATATTAAGCAAACAGATGTGAACCTTTCACTAAATCTTTCCTCAAGCTATCAATCTAAATTTAGGATGTGAATTACAAATGCTCAGTCAAAAAATATTATGTTTTATATCTCTGTGTGAAGTCAATGATTTCTTGTTTTATCCCTAAATGAAAACAAGATTTTTCAGTTTCACATTTCTCCTGTTCAGTTCTTTCACTTCTCTAAAAGTTAATGTATAATGACTTTGAAACAAAATTAGTCTAATTAATTTTTACAGTTCGCAGGACTATGTCCCAAAGTCATGTAGATGATTTTGAAAATTGTCTGCATAATCTTTGAAACAGATGCAGAAAAATGCAAGAGGAAGAAAAAAACGTAGTTCTGTGGCTTTGATGGTTGGTAAGTATTTAGCGTACAACACCCAGTGATGCAGCTGCAATCAGTGAAGTTACAGACCTGAACGCATCTGGGTCTCATAGTCTCTGCGTCTCTGTTGGCTCCACGTAACACCAGAGTTCAGAGGTGTCACCGAACCTCCTAGCAAACAGTACGCACCTAGCTAAATAAACTAATAAAATTCTTCGCTGTTCAAGTAACCTACACAAATGGCATACTATTAAAAAAAAAGCCTCAGTATTTAGTTAATGCAAAGGTAAGGCTGACAGTTTGAGAGAGGAGACAATTTGAAAGAAGAAATGAAGATTGCTCACTTCAATACAGAAGCCTGATATTTTTTGTTTTGAGACTTTTTTTGAGACTGAGCACCACAGCCTCCTTATTTCCTAACTTCATTTTTCTTCATAATTATTTATTATAGTTTAATAATAGGACAAGTGATAAAACTTTCAGAACAGCAGCTCAAGAATGACATGAGTTGTTTTTTTTCCCATATAAGACCAAGTTCTCACCATTATTTTGAAATTAAGGGCACAACTGAACTACAGCAGAAAAATTCTGAAAAGTTCGCTCTACTCATCAAAAATTTGGGTTCGAATTTGAATCCATACATGGGCCATCTCATGGGCAAGTCCAGAATTCATGGAATATAATGTCACCTCCTTTGGAGGCTTCACAAAATTCTGTGCCATAGGAACACAGAGAAAAGCTGCATTTGGAATTAAAATGAGGAGGTTTGACAGGACCCAGCCCTTGTGGTTTCACCTGAAAGATTTATTCTCTTGACTTTAATGAGAGCTAACCAGAAGCCTTAACTGACTGGATCTGACCACCAGGCAGCAGATCATCAAACCAGGCAAAAGCTGCTCAGCCACAGCTGTATGTCATCGGCAGATATAACAAATTGCTAGTTTCAATGTTGGTGTATCCTTGCCAGCACCTATGAGCTGAGTAAGAACTAAGAAAGTCAAAATTAGCTGAAGCCAGCGATGAGGCCAAAAGCAAGAGTATGTGCCACAGGGGACAAGGTATTGACTCCAGATTGCAAAGACTTCATTCTTTTTCATATTTTGATTTAAAAGCATCTGCATGCAGGGAAACATTTTGTCCCACGCTAACCACATCTACAACCAAGGGACTATCTTTAAATGTGTCTCATTCAGCAGGCTTTTTTCCCATCAGAAAAAAATGCAAACCCAAAGCTTGTGTCTTTTCATACCATCTGCTTCATGGTTACCCAGAACTCATTACCCAGGCTCTACAGGCACTAAATAAAAAAACATCGGGATTGTACTAGTTGTTCTTTGATGAGTCTATAATTACTTGACCAGCTCATTGAAGTTGCAGATAGAAAGGTCCTTGAAAAAGAGATGCTAATTGTTAGATTTTTAAAGAGACACAAAAGAAATCTGGAAAAATATCAAGTGGAAAAACACTCAGCTTGACATTTCACACCCTTCTGCATGTGCCCAGAATAGCACTGCAAAGGATTTGGACTTGTGAACAAACAGACACGACAAACTGACAGTTTAACAAACCCAGAAGCAGCAATCCATAGGCTTACACTGCTAAGTGAAGTAAATCACTGTAACTCCACGGCTGTCAACAAAGCTGTGTCAATTTACACCAGCCAAAATCCTGGCTTTTCATTAGCCAGAACTGGATAGTGCCTCTACCTCTTACATTTTCTCTTTGTTTGAAAAAAATATGAGACTACTCATGTCAAAACATATTATTTGCTAAAACTGGTGTTGTCCTGCATTAAGGGAATGTATTTAGCCTAAAAGTGAAATTCAAACCCTTTTCAAAGAAAAATTTAACCTTGTTTTATCTAAATAACCACACCAGAGGATATATTTGACTTAACCACTGATGAGTTAAAATGAAAGTGATTCAAAGAATGCAGTCTCAGAATTATCTGAATGATTTCCTGAAATTAAAACCATAAATCTGCTCTTCTTTCACTGTGCAATCTGGTTGAAAAACCTCAGTTGGAGTCAAGATCTTGAGATGACTTGTAACTCTTAAACCTGACTGCAGCAGAAACAACAATCCCGTGTGCCTGAACAAAGCTTACTGAGAATTGCGAATATCATAAAAATACGATGTCTGAGCAAGTAGATTTTTTTTAAAAAAGCTATGAGAGGTCTGTGATGGATTTACTTAAGATTTGCAGGGAGGGTTTTGTTGAACAGGAAACATGCTTATCTCATTCAATCTATCTGGTCAGTCCTGCAGAGCACGAAAATTAACACTGTGCTTGGACTTAACAAACCATTCAACAATTTTCAGACAAGACTATACAAAATCTAGTAGGCTTCACATTTAGAACTTGAAGTTCAAAGTATGTTCACAGAAAGGATTACCAAAGTTTGCAATGATGTGCAGGGAATCTGAATGGATTTATGATATTCAGGGAAAATGAAGGGAGAATACAACCAGAGACTGATTCTAAATCTAATTTCACAGGTATGGCCACTGAAGATGTCTACGGTAGGTGAAAGAGGAGAGGAGAGGAGAGGAGAGGAGAGGAGAGGAGAGGAGAGGAGAGGAGAGGAGAGGAGAGGAGAGGAGAGGAGAGGAGAGGAGAGGAGAGGAGAGGAGAGGAGAGGAGAGGAGAGGAGAGGAGAGGAGAGGAGAGGAGAGGAGAGGAGAGGAGAGGAGAGGAGAGGAGAGGAGAGGAGAGGAGAGGAGAGGAGAGGAGAGGAGAGGAGAGGAGAGGAGAGGAGAGGAGAGGAGAGGAGAGGAGAGGAGAGGAGAGGAGAGGAGAGGAGAGGAGAGGAGAGGAGAGGAGAGGAGAGGAGAGGAGAGGAGAGGAGAGGATTCAGGCTACAAGGAGCTTTGTGGTCACACAGAAGGGAGATAGGGAAAGGGAACTTCTCAGCAAAGGGACAGTCCTAATGTTCCCATGTCCCAGGGGAGATCACAGGGCATTTACCCAAAACAGTTGTCTGAATGTAGGGAACCTGCGTAACACATCCATTCCTCTGCCTCTGCAACAATCTGCTGGCTTTACTGACGCATTCTGCTCATCTTACCCATTGAGGATACAAATTTGCACAGACTGATGTTGGATAACACTTCCACAATCTTGGCAAGCACAAACTATGCTGGCTTCTGAATGTAACAGTACTCCAGCTCTAATGCAGTGGGCGGAGAAGAGCAGGAAATAATATTATAAGTCTATGTTAAAGCAGCAAAACCTACAAAATCAGCAACATCTACAAAATTAAACAGATTTTAAAATATTGTCGGATTCAAACTGATTTCCTTTGGCTTAGCTACATATCTTTTGAAATTAGGCCTACAGGCATTTTGATAAACAATTTGAATATACTGGCAAGTCACTTCATGTCTGTGCATGAATACTTTTCTCCAGGTGTTGCCATTTAATAACTAGTTTAATTGCACAGAATTAGTATTTTCTTTCTCAACACTATCAGCAAAGCAATTCAACAGGTCTATTATGCCTACACATTTCATTGTAGAACTCCTTCTGTAGTAGTCTGACTTTCAGTATTAAGAGTTCAAAATGCATCCAATGAAACTGTCAAGGTATTGCTAATAACCGCATGGACAAGGAACTTAAGGAAATCCAGGTGCACCACAAGTTCGATTTGCTACAACAAACCAGGTGATGCCCAGATAGCCTAGGTATGCATTCTGACCTTCCATGAATATAAAATATTTCCAATGATCCATGGAGAATTTTTACTAACTCTGACTATCACACTGGTTTTGAAATGCTGTGCATTTTTAATCTATACTATATTTAGCACTCAGGGCTGGTTTTAAAAGTTTCTGAACCCTTTAGATATGTTGCCTAGGAGCCACCCTCTCATGAGAATGCAGTTATATTTAGATATAGGTGCTACTTTTGGCATTAACTCCTTTTCCAAGGTGGGAACAATGCATACTGTTATGAACATTTTTCTGCTTGTACAGCATTGGACAAACTGGACACTAGACATTGGTCTGGGGATAGTTCTAAAGGCAGAGAAATGGATATGGAAGCAGACAGTGGTAGAAGAGAGTTTTTCCCACCGTGGCTCTTTTCACGCAGAGGACTGTCATCAGCTTCACCAACAAAAAATTATTTTTCTCACAGAAGAATCAAAATATAAATATAGAAAACAAATAGAAAAAAGGTTTGCAACTGTAGACACGCTGATTGGTTTTTCATAGTATTGGCCAAGCCTGCAGGCCCTGTGTGTTACAGAGTCTAAAGGAGCAACAGCCATGCTTAGGAAAGCACAGGAGATTTTGGAGATGGGTAATTCAATTCATCTACTCCAGCAGATCCAATGGAAGATTCTTTTCCAGTGGTGTATTTTCTTACGTCTTATGAAGTATTTTACTTTACTTTAAATAGTCAAAGTCACTGAGTCTCAGTTAATTTTATACTATGGGTGCAACAAAGCAAGTGGCATTTACAATTACTGGTTAATTTTTCAGTTTAATTGCTCCTTCACCAAACTGACCTTCAGATCCTTCTGACTTTGAAAACAATATTTATCATCAGCTTTTAAACTTGGGATTTTTCTGAGTGCTTTTTTCTAAGATGGAAAAAAAATTACTCCAGCCAGAAGACACAGCATCTCCTGGTTGCTGCATGTTTCTGCTGTAACCAAACAGAAGAGTGGGTGGGATTCAGTCTGGAGCAATGCTTCAATCTTTTTGTTAAATAACATATCACAACTTTTGTATTAGTTTGTAGTATATGCCAACATGCATTTTATTCACTCTGCTTGAAAGTACCATGTCATGATCTCTACATCCTGAATAAAAATGTCATTAATTATAGATTGGAAAGTATGGTTAAGCTGCCTAGTTATTTGACGGAAGCAATCCAGAGGGATATGCAGTATCTCAGCATAATCATCTGTTTCAAATCTTAATTAAATACTCTTAGTTGGGACTTTTTTGAAACTGCATTTAATATAACTTTCTGATGTAGAAGCTTAGCTTCGCAGACTGGAACACTGAAGATAAATTTCACCTATTATTTAAAATCACTCCTCTCGGTGAAGATAAAAGTCTTAAAAGATATATAGCCACTTGTTCAGGACATGTTGATGTACTAAAATTTTAGGTATTGTGATAACAATTTTACATGACAAATCATCCATTACTGATTATTTTTACAGAATACAGTTCAAGGGCTTAAATTTTCTTATAAAGTTCTTATAAAGTATGCATTCACAACCCAGAACAGAAGAAAATGCAATTTCATTTTAAACAAACTGCTACAAGCGAACATGACAGGAAAGCAAAAGAGAGAGAGAGCAGGGTTATGAAATAAAGTCATGGGATTACCCAGAACCTTTACTACATGATTTTAAACCCTCTCACTATTCAAAAATAGATTAACAAGTATCATTTCCCTCCTGTGGTACTGTTATCAACACATTAGGGATACTGAATGCAACATACTTTTCATATAGTCTTTGTCCTCTCATGAACACCTTCACCTCATTGTCCAGTGGAAACGTCCCATCATCTTTTCTGAAGCGGTAGAACAGTTTGACATCCTTGAATTCCTTATGCTCATCACAGACTGAAATGTAAAATAAGTTAAAAAAATCTTCATATAGACATCAAGGACTTGAGGATCCATTTACCAGCTATTGCTGCTGAACTCCAAATCAAGCATGTATGGAGCCTAAACCCCTGTATTTTTAAGCATACAGCTTTATTGCATTCTAATAACTGATGAAAGGCTATAGAAGACTTTCAGATAGGTAGCCAGATTTCTAGGGGAGGGGGATAAATGTTCATCAGTTTTGTGAGCATTACTACAAACATACAGAGCAAAAAAGCATACTGTGTACCCAGAAAACCTTTTGATCAAAACAGTCTGTTAGCTTGTGCGTTTAAAAGGCCACCAATGTAGAAGACCTAATAATTTAAGGATTGGTAAACTTCTTAAAGTTACTTGTATCCGTTGAGCAATGCTGTAGGAAAACTGAGACAGACTGTAGAAACAGCTAAAATCAAAGCCTTCTCCCCTCTTAAAATTGTCTCGATTGCTCTGCCATGCCAGCTAGCCAATGGTAGTGACAATAGGAGCATACTGAGAAAGGCTAAATACAGATTTTTAAGAGAGCAGCTGACAGTGGACTCTTGTAAATGCGGAACAGAACTCCATCAAGGGCATAAATTAATGGGAAAGACATCCCAACTAAGCAGCTCCTAGCAGAATTGTCAGCCACATAGATGCGCTCACCTTCCACGCCAGAGGAAGGAACTGGTACCCTTTTCACTTAGACAGGAGTTGAAGGGATGCTCTAAGCATCTTGCAGAACCTAACTAAACCTCTCTGAATTTGCCCTAGCTCACTTCACAAACTATTTTATTATATTTCAAAGCAACAAATGAAAATTTTCAAGAAATACCTGCTCTATGTTAATATATACACACATACAGATAAAATCTGCATGGAAGTTGCAGTGTGTGATTGGATCCTGAGGTAGAAAAAATTTAAAGGCTGTTAAAGCTTTAAACAGACATTCAACAATAAAACACTTATTGCTCAATTAAATTAAGTCACTCAGGCTTCCACGCAACCCTTCACTGACATTTTCTCAACAGAGGATTAAGTAGTCAGATTTGAATACCCTATAATTACTATATTCTTTAACTATCTACCAGGAGTCACAGTTTCCATAACAACCCAGAATTTTAATTTAATAGCTGAGCAGAAGCTGTAGAAGTGGCTCTCATTCAATATGTGCATTTCTTCGTTTAATTAAGGTGCTGTTAATGTATTACAGATAGCAGCAGCATTGCTGTACATACAGTGACCTCTGCATAAAGTCAACATTCATCTGTTCACAGTTGCTCTGTTTTCTCTTAAAAAAAAAACCCAAATGGTACATTTTGCCTTTTTTGAGAGGAGTAATACTACACACTTGAAATCAAGGCCTTGGATCTTCTTTGTTTGTGTACTTCCTAGTCTTTCTGTGCACCAAAAGGCAACTAAATGCTACCGCTGAATTAGAAGTCTCCTTTTCATCGGAGTAAATTGTTATTCAAGGAGCTGAAAGGAACAGATCTCCAATAAACAACAAGTTTAGGAGAAAATTAATTGAGGCACAGTTGGACAACTAACTTTCTTGCAACTGTACCAGCACTAATGTTTGTGCAGCTGGTGTGAGGGACAGGGCCAGAGAACTAATCCATGTGAGAAAAATGGTCTTTTTTTGCTGGCTAATTTTTCAGATGGGTTTTTCAGCTGGGAGACTGTGCACCGGGGAGCAGGGAGGCTAAGGCAGTGCGGAGAGAGGCGACAGGATCCAGCTGGGGCTGCTCTGAAGGCAGGAAAGCACAGTATCCAGTGACTTTCCTCCTGCCTTGTACCAACATGGGTAATGTCACTACACACCTCTTCAGCCTCTCTTGGTCCCTCAGGACACAGGGGACCTTGTGGAGCAGCACAGTTCAAGGGAGATGCTCCCATTCAGGCAGGATCCTACCTGTCCTATACTCAGTTGAAGAGCAGGGGCAGGATTTCTTTTTTTGACACCCACCCATAAAATCTAGCTTACAACTTTTTAGCAGCTAATATTGTACTTACCATGGTGGATAATGCTGTGATCCAACAATTTCTGCACCAGTTTAATTGCTGTCTCTCGGTCTGAGGCCTCTTTATGGTCAATAAGCCAGTCGATGAGCTCTTTGGCAACAAAGCAATTAGGGTACGTCTTAAGGTGGTGACGCCGATCTTTAATGACCTTTTCTTCATGCAGTCGGAGCCTGGGGATCAAAGTACCACATAAATATCATGTATAAAGAGCCTTCGTAACTGGCAAGATTGGGAAAAGCGTGGAGCAGATGCACCCAAGTACAGGATGAGCTTTGCAGAAGTTGGATGGAAGAGGAATAGACTTGGTCACATGTCCAACACTGGCGTCTGACCATGAGGCAACCCAGGGCAACCCAAAGCAACCATTCATTTTAACTTTAAACCTCGTACTTGGAAAAAAACTGGTTTTCTGCCCAGTGGAAAAGATTAAAAGATGAAGAACAGCACAGCATACTAAGCCCATTAAAATATTTCTTCTAGGTCAATGAAACTGTCAATAACTTGGAATTAATTTTCCTGTATTACCGCTAATATGTTCCATGTTACTTTTTTATTTTATGGTATCATTACCATAGACTTTTTTTTCAATCTCATTCATATTTTTGTAGCTATATTTTCTTCCTTGGTTGGGTAACTGCATTTTGCCTCCAGCAGTACAACAGGAATAGCACTTATGATTTAAAATTCAGGAGCAAAGCTGTTCCAATGCAATGTGGTCTAGCATGAAAAAGTTGTCCCCTACTCCAAATAAAGGAGAACTGGTTTCTCACTTGGGGAACTGTTGGTAAATGCTATCTATCTGCAAAATCTTGTCCATCATCTTGAAAGCAAACTAGTTGGCTGGTTTTCAGATATTTAGGTCAGAATGCAAGATCCTGATTAAGGTATTCCCTTATTAGCCAGGGTTCTGGCATGTTGCATCTTTATTTTTAGTCTTTTTTCTAAAAATACACAAAATGAGTAACATCACTAAATTAATGGATAGAGATTTTTTAAGTTTAAGTTTTCTGCATTCTTGTTTTCATTTTAATTAAAAATGTTAATAATACTGTTTTTGTAGTACCATGCCTATTCAATAGTTCTGAAGAAAGCATAGAAATCACAGCTCTTGGGCTCCTATCACAAACAGAAATATCGTCGATAATTTCCAAGCGGCCAGGATCCTACCTGGTAAACACTCTCACTGACTTCAAAGAAGTTCTGAATAATGCTATAGTAATTGTAGGGGGTACAGCTATCTCTGTTTTCTAGAAAGGGAGATAGCACAGATGGGTGATCACATGAACATCAAGAAACACAAAGGAGGAGTCCAAACAGTTTTCCTCTCACTGCGATTCCAAGATGAAGCATTTATTCTTCTATAGAATCCAAGTAATGGAAAATTATTGTCTGAAATTAGTGAGGAAATTATTGTTAGGGCATTAGACAAGACTTACACAGGCTTCTACCTAAAAATAGTAGCAAAGCCAGGTTTTTGGTTTGCAGCATTTAGCCTTAAACTGCACTGGAATGACCAATCTCTGATATGAATTCTAACCCAGATTTGTAAACATTATAAAAAAATGATGACTTTTATATTAAAAATACTGATAAACCAGAATTATTCCAGAAAGAAGTGCTGGTAATGCACTGTGACATTCTCTGAGCTACAATACCTCTGCTTAAAGCATATTTTCCAGGTGTGCTCCAACAGCGGTTCCCATACTTAGAAAGAAAAGCCTACACAGTTTTAATTATAGAACATGCAGTTATCAGTATGTCTCATGGAGCTTTTCATTTAAAATATATTCAAAATTCTGTTAACTTTCATCCAGTCTTATGTTGCACAATAATCAGCAAGAACACCACCAGGGAAGGAGTGTATAATACATACACAGACGCCTCGACCCACCTTTCAGTCATCAGTGTTAAGTCTAAATGGACGGATTTCATCTCACATGAGACGGAAATCCCCTTCTATGAAATTCTTTATCCAAAAATCATGTAGTGTGCCAGAACTGGTCTGGTGTTCTACAAAGGAGTCAGTAGCCAAGTGCCCCAGAAAGGAGTATTTATGTCTTAAATTTTGACGGAAGGCTTTCCTGCAGTTGGTGCGCTCTTAAGTATTTTAAGTTCTCTGTTATGTCAAAAGACTTGAGTTCTCACTGCAACCTTTTTTTCTCACTCAGAACACTTATAGGGTTTGTCTATATATCTTTTTGCCTATATTCATACAACTCACAGACATTTCATTACTTTAATTATTTCCACCCACTTGCTAAAGTGGATCCAAATTTGCTAAGAGGTTACAAAAACATTAAGTCAAACATATCACGACCACATAAGCCTCAAGAAACCTGAAAAAAAAAAATTATCCACAATTCCCAAATGGGAGTGGGAACTTCTCCTGCAATCTACAGCAATTGTAAGGATACTGAATTATGTCCAGGCTAATTTTCTTGGAACAAAGAGCAGAAAGGGAATTCAGATTCTCTCCCCGGTGGTGCATGCCATTCTGTCAGGGCTCCCTCACCTCTACAATCCTGCTAAAAATCAAACTATATGGAGGAGAAATAGCTCAATAAAATGAATTTGTACCTGGTATAGGTATAAACTACAAATATAAAAGCCTCAAGTAAAGTTATTGAGCATATATTGCAGTACGCAAACCAAAAGTTTAGGCAGGAATTATAAAACTGTGTCCATGTTCAGAAATATTTATCAGTAGCCAAATTAAACAGGATAAAAAGCAAAAAAAAATGTACTAGTCAATGAAGTTATACACTGGAACCAATGTTCAAGTGAAGTGGTAAATTCTTTATCCCTTGGCACTGAGAAACAGGCTCTCAACAAAAGACCTTGATGTTTTCTGCTTAAGTAATGTTATTCACTTATTGTTAGCTAGTCTGCATGATGACTGTAAACGACCTAACTTGACACCAGTCACACTTCTCTCACTAAAAGAAGTTTTTCTCAAGAGCTGCTAAGGAGAATTAGTTCACTGACAAACCCTCACCAGTCTGAGGGGAGAATGAGAGAAAAGAGAGAGGGTGAACAACAAGGAGCGATGGGGGGACACCTCAATTCCACAAGCCTTTGAAAAGTTGTCCTTCTTTCTACAACTTAATAGCCTAATGCCAGACAACAATCCTGTGTACACCAGTACATCATCTGTAATTCCATATATTATTCAAGATTACCTGCCAAATTTTGCCATTGGTGTCACAATCTCCCCTACCTGCATAAAACAACGTGAGAACTAAAGCCTTTGAGCAATTGCTTGGGAACTGTAACAGGCATAGGCAGCTCTTGAATATTTACAAATGGATATCTGTGGCTATTTTTCATGCTTACAACAAACAAAGACAGTCTACCTTTGCGAGCATGTATGCCAGAACAGTTTTCGTGGGGGCTTGTCTAAACAGGAGTTGCTCCTAATTAACACGTACTGGGCTCTTCCTTCCTTCTCCAAATAGAAGTACCTTCCTCCTTTGTAGCATGGAACAGTCTAACCCAGAACACACTGCTCCTGCTTTGCAGTAAACATGCTCAGAGCTAATCAGGAGCAATGTTATTTGTTGGGAAGCCATTAGGCATTTTCTGTGCCAATTGTCAGAAAAGTCGTGATAATGGAAAAATCAAAATCTTTGCCTAGAAATGAAAGACCAGGCTCTAACTTTGGAAGAAACTGCTCTTGCAGTTACATGAAATTTGCATTTTGCTTTACACCAGGGAAATTATGCATTTTCAAGTTTCTTGCATCTTTTTCTGAAACAGCGGGTAAGGATTTTGCAAAGGCACTGCCTGCAAACGAGTCTAGCTTTCCTTTTAAACCCTGCTGGCTGAAGACAGTAATGATGTCACTAACTAAACCATGGTCCAAATATCTCACCCAGCTATTTCCCTCTATTAAGCCTAGTAGTTCATGCTTGGCTAATATAGATCTTGCAGAGCACCATGCAATCCCGATTTCTATGCATGAAAAGACAAAAAGCCTAATGTTTTCTTGGTAATTTTCTGAATAATTCATCTACCATTTCCTATTACATCTTACATAGTCCCTATGTTCATCTTAGCAAGGCTCAGTAAAAATGCGCAAGGAACACGTTTGTTCCCAACACTTGATAGATAACATAGTATGAAGATTTTCATACTGTGCTCCACTCCTTCATCTAACATTCCTGAAGCAATCATACACACACAAACACACGCACACACACACACATACATATCATAGAATAGTTTGGATTAGAAGGGACCCTTTAAGGTCATTCAGCCCAATCTCCCTGCCATGGGCAGGGATATCTTCAACTAGATCTGGTTGCTCAAAGCTTCACCCAACTCAGTCTTGAACACCTCCAGGAATGGAGTTTCTACTGTCTCTCCAGGCAACCTGTTCCAATGTTTCACCAGCTAAATTGTCAAAAATTTCTCCCTTATGTCTAGTCTAAATCTCCCCTCTTTGACTCTAAAACCCTTACCCCTTGTCCTATCACAAAAGGCACTACTGAAAAGTCTGTCCCCATCTTTCTTACAAGCCCCTTTAAGTACTGAAAATCTGCAATAAGACCTCCCTGGAGTCTTCTCCAAGCTGAACGACCCCAACTCTCTCAGCCTTTCCTTGCAGGAGAGGTGTTCCATCCCTCTGATCATTTCTGTAGCCCTCCTCTAGACCCACTCCAAAAGGTCTGTATCTTTCCTCTGCCGAGGACTCCAGAGCAGGATGTAGTACTCCAGGCAGGATCTCACGGAGGGGCAGAATCACCTCCCTCAACCTGCTGGCCACACTTCTTTTGATGCAGCCCAGGATATCATTAGCCTTCTGGGCTGCGAGTACACATTGCTGGCTCATGTCCGGCTTTTCATCCACCAGTACCCCCAAGGCTTTCTCGGCAGGGCTGTGCTCATTCCCTTCACCACTCCAGCCTGTATTGATACTGAGGATTGCCCCAGCCCAGGTGCAGGACCTTGCACTTGGCCTTTTTGAGATTCACAGGGCCCACTTCTCAACCTTGTCCAGCTCCTCAGGTGTGCCACCCGCACCACTCAGCTTGGTGTCATCTGCAAACTTACTGAGGGTGCACCACTGTCGACATCATTGATAAAGATTTTAAACAGCACTGGTCCCCATACAGATCCCTGAGGGGCAGCACTGGTCACTGATGTCCATGTGGACATTGAGATGTTGACCACTACCCTCAGGATATGACCACCCAACCAATTCCTCATCCACCAAACAGTTCATCCATCAAATCCATATTCCTATAATTTAAAGGTAGGGATGTTGTGGGGGATCATGTCAAAGGCCTTACAGAAGTCCAGATAGATGACACCCATAGCTCTTCCCTTGTCCACTGATGTAGTCATTCCATTACAGAAGGCCACTAGGCTGATCAGGCAAGATCTGCCCTTAGTGAAACCAAGCTATATATAGATAGAGATATAGATATAAATAGGGATAGAGATGATAGATAGAGACAGAAGTACAGAGATGTGTGCATCCATATTTGAATATGGATATTTGTATGATATGATACATTTGTATCTATCATGTATAATGACATATATTATATACCGTATATATTATATAGATCACTGTATCACAGAATAAATCATTATAAAACAAGTTGTTTGGTTTTTTTTAGTTGAAGAAAAAAATGCCATTTAAAATGGAGATTCTTAGCAGAATTTACTAGCTACTGAACAATATTATAATTAGTCATGGCACAAAGCACATCCTGTCCCAGAGTGCTCAACTGCCGCTGATGAGTTCCAGCATGCTCATGCGTTACACCTCGCTTTAGCATATACCCTTGGTTTCAGTGTCTGTCCCAGCTTGAGCATTGCCAGTCAGCATGCATCAAACTACTAGTGTTTTATCGCCTTAAGGTAAACTCTGAGCAAACCCATATTAAATCTCTTGAAAATTAACAATTATAGGCAGAAGGGAAAAGCACTGCAGGTGTTTTCTGCTGTCTTTAAATTCATTCATAAGTTTCACATATTTGGAACTTAAGCCAAGAGAGGGATTTACTTATTTCCAAGCAAAGCAAGTCCTGATGTCCTTTGTGGTGAAAATATGTAGGCAGTAAAAATATTGCCAAAGAGGAGGACAATTCATGGAGGCTAAAGAGGATGGGTTTTCTGCACCTCTTCTCAAGGGACATCATAGGTGCTCCACTGCCAGGTAGAATTGTCCCTTTCTGTTGGAAACAGAACAAATTTGTATCCTCCCAGAGGTCACAAAATTTGGTTGTTTTCTGAACATAAGCATATACCTGTCTGCAGCACAGTAGACAGGCATCTTAATAAAACCAATATTTTCCAAATTGTCTCGGTGCCTTAGAATAATGATTCCCACTCAAAGTTAAAACTCACAGGTCAGCCGCAGACCCAATTCATTACAAAATAAGGGAGCAAACAGTGACATTTGTGTATATGTACACACCTAGAAATATATGGAACTACCTAAAATGTTCTTTACACTAAACTTTTGCGTCTGCACCATCAGCAAAAAAATTAAAATAGGCCACTGGTGATACAAACTTTGTACACAGAGGCGATCGTGAAGGTACTCTGCAAATGCAATGTATATTGCTGGAACAAGCATTTCCAGCCAGGCTTGCCAAGTCTCACTTGAAGTGTCAGCAGTTTGCTGCTGCCTGTTCCTTTTTCTATTTATGCCTCAGCTCTGCAATCACTTAGTTCTGTTACTTGATATTCAAAGGAGCTAAAATACCCTTTAAAACTTGGAGTCATACTGGAAATAGGATGAAGATATTTCTGTGCTGGTAGCTGTGGCAGAGAAGGAATTCTACCATCTGAAATAAGGTTAGAGAGGGTGTCTTCAAAGCATCTCCTGATATCAGTTTTCATCACTGTGTTTATCTCCACTTTTGTGCCCATAGTCATGTAGCCACTATGAGGGGATACCAGAATGCAGAGGCAGATAAAGAGATTTCAAATAAACCATCTCTTGGGTCACTGCAGAGGGATGCCTGAAGCTTCCAAAGGAGTGATAGTTCACCACTGCCCCCGTAGCCTTAAATAAAACATCGGTTATGCCTCTTTTATGAAGTCTTTTTTTTATAAATTCAGAAAGTAATAAGGTCAGTGAGCCTGCAACCGAGCATGTACAGGGACATCTCCAATACTCATAACATGTTACTAACACTGGCGAGGGCCAAAGCAAGCTCTGGGGAACAGCACAGGCACGGCTCAGGCTTTAGAATGAGATTAAATGACGTCTCTTGGAGACATTCTTTCAGCCCAAAAATTAAGGGCAGAAATTCAGACCCACAGCCTCCCTTGTGACTGCTCTACACTGCAGAGGAAATTAGATCTGTCATAAAACTAGACACCAACTGAAAAAAACAAAGTTTGGATTTTTAAGCCTCAGAGGTGAATAATCTAAACAAGACAGCATAAACGTGGTAAAAGTGAATGTCAATAGGGTCTTTAGATAACTTTGATATAAAAGTTTTGGAATGTTTATGTTGGTATTTTTCTACAGTTTGACCCTGTAAGGGAAAGGAACGTGATATAGCCACATGTGAGGGCAGTCTAACATTATCACCAAACCAGAACAATATTTGCTCACCTCTCTTTTTCAAGAAGCAGGAGAACTTAGCAACTTGCAAGGATACCGATTTGACGACACTTTCTCCTCGTGTCCGTAGGAAGCTGTGAAGTGGCTGATCTCACTGCCTGCCAAGCCATTTCATTTTCATTTCACTTTTAATCAAAATGCATACAAACATGAATAATACTTCCAGCTGTCTGCACACTTGAACCTTGAGAGCTTCTGTCTCGCTGGAAAGCATAGAACTGGGATTTACAAAGACAAAACCAAAATGCAGTCAAGTCATTACTTCACCTGCCCCTAGTCACAAGGAAAGTGGAAGTCTGCCTGTCACTCTGGCTGCTTGCTTTCTGGGCTAAAGCTGTCAGAACTCAAGAACTCACAGTTCTCCTTCTTTACAAGGAAGTCAAATATAATTGTGCTTCTCACACACGTACATATGAGCTGGGATGCACACATAAGATGGATACATGCAGGTCAAGGTCCATGTGATACTACTGTGTGGACCCCCAAAAGAACCAACGTACTTTTAACTGAAGAAGAAGCCGTCTTTGCTTATGTCCATCAACTATGTTTCATTCATATTATTTTTCTCTGTCTCTATTGCAAGGATATTCTTAGGCTTATGAAATAAATGAGTCCTTTAGGGATTAATTTTCTTGTCAATGTCTTCCAAAATCTAACCTGAGGAGTTCAGCTGTAAACTAACAAAATTCTGAAGTGCAGACAAGGAACCATAGGCAACTGTTGTTGTAGACATCCCTTGACTGGATTAACACAGTAGTGTAAAGCCCATCAACTCCCACGGACTTATGCTGAAAATCATCGTCAATAAAGACAGTATTTTACAGATAGAAAACTGAGAAAGGAGTAGCATAGGTCTAATGGCAGATCAGTGAAAATCAATACAATTTATGTCATGGAATGCAAATTTGTTATCTCAGTAATAAGGCTGGGAAAAGTGAATGTTCCTTTGAAATGCTAAATGGGCTAAACTGGGCAAATACTGGTCAAACAGCCCAAGCCCTACTGCTACAGCTACTCCTGCTAGCATTGTCATTCAGAAACCTGGAGAGACAGACCGGTAACTAGGGAACGGGATGCTGGTCTGCATCACTGGAGTCCAGAAGAGGGGCTACAGCAAAGACACAAAGGGTTGTGGGTGCCAGAAAGCTCTGCTGTGTGACAACCACTCTCTTGGATGTGCAATGCACACCAAGGGAGTACAGGAGCCAAAAAAAAGCCACAGGCTGAGATCTCTCAAGCGCTAGATATCTTTTCACACTTATCCACAGGGAAAAGCAGAATATGACCCTGCTACGCTCTTGGACAAAATGCAGCAAGTAGCAGCCTTCCTGAGAAATGAGGAGGTCTTTCTACCCACCCATCTCCCAGCACATCTGAGGAAGAGCAGATCTGTAACACCTTGAAAGCACTACAGTACTGAACAGGTTTGCGCTGGAAGTAGTGAAAGGTGTTGTCATCTGCCACAGATAGTGCAAGAAATCCACAGAAGAATTGAAATTAGCCAAGTGCCTTATCTCAAGTGCAGTTGTGATATTTCTCCCACTCTGTCAATGAGCGACAAACAATTTTGCTGAGTTTTATGGTGTTGGGTAACCCCTGATCTCAAAGTCCTTTCCAGCATTGCTGCTCTCAGCCTGAGCACTGCAGATCTGCAAGAGATCTTGTCCTCAATATTTTGTGCACCTCATATTCTTTGCACTCCTTCCAGTGATCCTTAGCAACTCTGCTCAAAGATGGAAAAAAATTCTGCCTTCATCATTAATAATACATCACACTGCAGTAATATCTCAATTGCTTTTAGCACTTGTTTGCTATCTCTACACAAAACTGTTAACCGATTACTGTGCTGTGTAATCACGAGTGTCATTAAGCACAAAAACCCAGTACCTGACAGGTAATAAACTGAGTAATAAAACAGTGCTACCTACTATTATTAATAAATCCAATTTTAAATTGCCGCTGTGATTCAAGACTTCTTACTCACTTCCAACAAATACGTAGTTTCATCTTTAAACTAGTATAAATGCATTACTCTTTCAATATACAGTATGTTGTATCAAAACCATCACACCTTGTTTATCTCTTCTCATTCTAAATCAATAGCTTCCTTTTTTCATGTTTAGTATAATTGCATTGCCAGGCTTTATTTTAAGGAAACTGTGAAAGCAATATGTGAATAAATACTGAATAGAAAAGGCACTCTGTATTGAATTTCTTTAAATAAAACAACAATCTAACCATATTTTGGCACTGATTCATGCTTTTTTTTTTACCTTCTACCTACAGGTGTCTATACTGCAATATGCAGGACGTTACACTGACAGAAGACATGACTTTCCACTGTCTTCCAGAAGTCTATTGAAATCCAGTGGTTGATCAATAACCTACAGAATAAAACTGGAACTGATGCAAATTTTTAAACACTGAAAATAATGATCCATTTGACTGGATCACCTAGAGATGATTAAATTGTTTATGGATGACCTTCACAGTAAAGAAATAGAAATGGAGGAACAGGTAAGACTCTAAATGCAAAGTTGTGCCCTAACAATAAAATGCTCTCCTGAAAACTGCGAACTTACAGGTTGAAAGCAACAGATAGTAAGAAACAGCTGAATACGTAGTAGCTAAACTTTCACTGACTGCTGGCTATCAACATTACAAAACCCAAAGACAATCATGGGTTGTCCTGAGGTATTTTCAGGAATGATGAGAAATGCAGTTGTTGATGTTATTGTACATGACACTACAGGACACGACCTAAATATTGTGTGTTGTTCATGACATTTTCATTCAAGAGCAATAGGTTCAAAGAGAAGCAATGAAGCAGCTCTATGCTGGTATGAGAAATGATGAGCCAGGCTCCTGATCACAGAGAAAAAGATACGGGCTTGGGACACTAGCCTTATCTAAACAAAAGTGACAGGAACAGAATTGCTGTCTATAATCTTTCAGTTGAGTTAAATATAGAGTGCAAGAAAAGCTATTTAAGTGATGCTGAGGGATCCTAAGGTAAAAAATAGGCTAATGTTTTTGAGTAAAAAGTTCTAATTGTTAGTAGAGGCAAGAATTTAAATAACTCTTAGGAAACTGTAATAAATATGCCAACGGATTTTGTGTTATAATATTCTGCAGAAGACCTTCTAGTCCCATGTTATAATTACACGATTTACATTGATATCTATGAACAATCTTGGGAATACTATAAAGAAGAAGAATATCAGAGGCTGGCCTTTGAATGCACTATACCAGGTGTCACAGCCTTCCTAAAGTCCTGTTTCTTGTCAGCTGCAAAACCGAAAAGTTCAAGTACTGTCCATACTAAGACATCTGCTGTTTAAGGCTTTTATTAGAAGTGGGTATGCAGACACACAGACATTCTTCACGTGCTTGCCAAAGCACAGGAGCTGTAAGTATGGTGAGAGATGTACGTATTTGTTAGCATTCTTCCTTGCTTTTGCAACAGGGTGTTATTGGTTCTTCATTTTTACTGTGCAACTGTACAATAGCCCTTATGCGGCTTGGAAGGATACGCATTTTACCATGCAGTCAACACCAGTCTAGTGGCATTTTTTCCTCCAATGTCTGAGGGAAATCCTACAACCTTGGTGACACAACTGTGCCAAAAACAGCTGGGGATCTGCTGTGAGGAAACTCCATCAGTTGGCTAGAAGCATGCACAGGGGACAAGGGTGTGGTCTGCTTCTTTGCTAAATCAAAGCACAGAACCAAGGAGGAGCTAAACAGGCAGAGGATCCCTCTGCCAGCTCCACGGCTCAGCTCTGCAGTCTACCTTCGGTGAAGTCTCTACATGTCTGTATTCAGTTGGATCTCCTGCCTCCACGTGCAACACCCTCTCATCCTGCTGGGACTCAAATCACCAGGTTTGCAGGAACCACCAGCCCCTCACCTGAGATCTTATGAAGCTACCAAACAGAACCTTACTGTATAGTCACAGCTATACTGGTCTTTTTAAACCTGGAAGTTGTCTAATTTTATATAGTGGCACATGTCCCACAGCCTGATCCAGTGGGACGTGTCCCTGCCCATGGCAGGGGGGTTGGAACTAGATGATGTTTAAGGTCCCTTCCAACCCAAACTATTCTATGATTCTATGATGCTATGATTTTTTTAAAAAAAATTAATTTAAAAATGTATATGCAATTATTAAAGTAAATACATCAAAATAGGATAGAAGTCTAAACATACTCATGTTACAGCCTTTTTCAGTTCACGTTTGCTAAAGAAAAACATTTCTTTTAGTGTAAAATACAAGCCAGTATGACCTCCACAGCCAGCGGGAGGCAACGAATCTGTATTATTCTAATTAGCATTCTGCTCATCTCTGTGTGTTTTTCTTAAAGAGACACCTGTAACATCCAATAACGTTTTGCTGCAAGTGCCAAATGCAAAAGAAGAAATTAATCACCTTCTACAGAGAAAAAATGCAAAATGTCTTGGAAAGCTGTTGATTGCCCCAAACTACACTGAATGAATTCCAAATGCATAGAATCATAGAATGGTTTGGGTTAGAGACCTTAAAGATCAGTCACTTCCAAGCCTCTGCTGCGGGCAGGGACACCTCCCACTGGATCAGGTAGCTCAAAGCCTCAGCCAACCTGACCTTGAACACCTCCAGGGATGGAGCTTCCACAACTTCTCTGGGCAACCTGTGCCAGTGCTTCATCACACTCACAGTAAAAAATTTCTTCCTAATATCTACTGTAAATCTCCCCAGCTTAAAACCTTTACCCTTCATCCTATCACTACACTCCCCTCCGCAGCTTTACTGTAGGGCTCAATTTTGGGAGAGCTCCTCAAAGGGAAGAAACTGTTAACAATTCTAATACGTTTTTCCCTCAACACAGGACTGAAAATACACTTTCCACAAGCATATGTGCCAAATGGTAACCATTATTTTACCCAACAATTCTGCAATACAACACTAGTGTGTTCATTTTTTAAACACAGAAAGGATTGCTCTCTCACAAAAATGTTTTAATTATAAAGAACCTCACTATCTGCTTTAAATCTTTCTTTGCCTAGGTCATACAAACACGTAACATGAAGAATTATGGTATATGAATTTAAGGGGATTACTCAATGCCACGAAGTTACTCATTGCTTAAATTCTCACAGGTCAATGAAGAACTTTATCATTAAAGAAAGTATATTAATAAAAAGCCAAGTTAAAGATTAATTCAATTTAAAAGATTTCACTTTTGCGAAAGTCTAGCCCGAGGATGGTTTCTTTTGACAAGCTCAGCATTTTTCTACATCTGATCTATGATATGAACAGATACACATCTGCTGCATAACCATGCTTTATGAATAGTTTCTTCTGTCAGGATGCTATCAAGGATCTTGTCTTGTTTGATTAGCCCTTGTTAAGTGTACAAAAGCTTTGAAAAGATAAATATTACAGAAACGTTCTTCCTCTGCTCTTGAGATTAAATGGAAATTTTCCTTTAAAAACATAAATTTGCCAACAAGGAGCCCATAAAAGTTCTGTTGCTCTACCAAACAGCTTCCTCCCATTGCTGGGCCATGCGTTTGCCATTTCTCACTCCAGGCAAAATTCTCTCTCCGCACATGCAGATAACTCAGTGAACAGTTTACCAAGCAATAGCATCAGCTTTATATATGATATCAGCCTCAGTTGAACGCTGGTAGACTTAGATTACAACAATACAGTTACATTTACAGCATACTCCAAACCCTGGGTCAGGCCTGAACTTGTAATTCAAAACACATGCTGCACAGACAGTTAGGGATAGGCTTCAGATGGGCAAGAGGACAAGAGGAGGTGAGAGGTTAGAGCCTGCACCGTGTCCTTACACAGGCTCAGACATTCACTTGCCAGGAGTGTGAATGGTCCAACACTGTGCGTTAATCCTAAATCCAATTTATTTACTCAAGATAAGCCTTGACATCACCTGTCCTGAAGAAAGGCAGGATCTGTAGGAGCTTGGGTATGGTTGCTCCTCAGGTGCTGTCAAGAACCATGGTTAGGGAGATGGACCATGGACGCTTCTCGCTGTAGCTACCTGGACACGTGGAGGCATGCTCTTTAGCAAGGTTTAGTCCATTACTCTCCCAGGCTATCAAAGCACAATGGAAACAATGACATTTAGGTCTTAATTTGAACATAACTACAAAGATCTTTCTGAATGCTGAACTGTACAAGATTTCAGCCCATGTGTGAGCAGGCAGTGCATATAGGAACTGCTGAAATGCAAAAGGTTTGTGGCCACTGAAGACACAAAACCATTGATCAAGTGACTAACACCTTTCTGTCCCTTTTTCCATAGGTCCATCATTTTCTGAGGCAGAATACTGATAATCTACATGAAAAGATGTACTGTGACAGTCTTCAGTCTGCAAGCAAAGTGTCACAATTTCCAGTCCACTGGATTTTTTCCTTAGCCACTATATGTTTAAACAAATTCCCCCTTCTGTTTTCACTGTGCTTCTCCTAGTTTACGCAATCCTTTTTTCTTCCTCCTTTGCCCCAGTAATGTGTTTCCCAAGAGTACCCTTGTTACTGGCTTCAAATAAACTCAGATGTTTCATATTCATCAGAAAAGAAATCAACACAGAGTACAAACATATTTCTTGTGAAATTATGTAGGATACACTGTTTCAGCTGGTGTTGATTTACAGATTTAACCAAAATAAAGTCATATGCAGTTCCTAATCTGCGAGTTTGGAGCAGCTCTAGCCTCTCCAGAGCCAAACAAAGTGAATGCAAGCAATTATCTTTCCAGTACCACTGTTTGATTCAGTACAGTAGGCCAAAAGTATAGCACTTTGGAAAAGCACCACTTTATAGAAACCTAAAATGATTGGATTTTCCCTCATTATGAAATATTTTTAAAGGATCTAAGCCTTGCAGCATTGTGATAAAACACAACAGCAGAGAAAGCACCGAATCTCATTGCTTTGTGCATACTGAAAGAAATATTATTTTAAAAAAGGTTGGGTAGTGGTTGGGCACATGCCTGATTTAATTATGTCTTTGATCACATCTGTAAACGCAAGGGAACATATCTCATTACCTTTCAAATGGATTTTCAGATGAGACATGCACCTCCAAGAAAAGAAAGTGTCAACAGTTCTAATACATTTTTCAGTCAACATGGGACTGAAAATTCACTTTCCTCATGCAAAGTTGGACCTGTGGGACTATGGAAAATCAGGAATTTATGCGCACAAATAAACTCCCAAACTGGGCCCTTTGTGCAGTGTAAGAGGACCTGAGAGCACTCAACCCATTTGTTGTGTTCTCATGCAGACAGTAAGAACAGAAGAGCAGGTGGCTTGCCCTGAGATTACTGTTCCTCTTGTAATGCCACACAACATAGCCAGCAGGATTTCTGGCACTAACTTGAACTACGGGTCTTACAGCATGTATCACTCTGTACACTGTCTCTAACGTTAGTTTTCTCTACTCTCATCATTCAAAGACCGACATCAAACCATTATGTCCTAAGTATGCACACTTTGGTTTCTGTCCCCCAAGTTCTTGAGAAACAGATCTATAGATAATCTCACAGACATCTTGAAAAGCTCTCTTCGTGGCGGGAAGAGTTATGATATTGGCATCTCATGAATTTTACATGATCTGAGGTAAAATCCTGGCCTGACTTAAGATAGCGTGGTCAGGGGAATAGGGTTCTTACCTTCACAACTTTGTAAAATTCTCAGTTGAAAACAGATACTTCAAAAGTTCTTGGGCACTCATTTGAAAATGGATAAATTTCTCATCCTTGAATTTCCTTGGAAAACTGGATAATGTGAAAAGAGTGATATTGTCAACCACGTCATCCATTGTACAAACTAACCTAGCTGATTTTGCACTGAAATAGGTTAGGAAATATTCTCACAAGCCCTCCCACCAGTGCAATAGAGTAGATAATAATCTCTGGTTACCAGCCAGTAACAAAATGCTGATATGATCAGCCACCACAGTTTAAAAAGACATCATACCATGCCTTCATGAAATATAGAGTAATTCAGGCTGGAAGGGATCTCTGGATTTCATCTGCTCCAACCTACACTGAAAGCATGTAGTACAAGTTGCTCAGGGGCATGTCCAGGCAAGGTTTTAATATCTGAGCTTCTCTGGGCCCCTATTTCATTTTTTTTTATTTGCCCTAACACTGAATAATCGTTTCCAAATATCTAATTAGAAATTACCTTGTAAATTTTGCCCACTGCCTCTTATGCTGCTTCCCTACGCTTTCTATTTTAAGTAGCTGCAGCCAGCACTAAGATCCCTCTGAGCCTTCTCAAGGCTGAACAGACCCAGCCCTCAGCATCTCCTGGTACATCATGTGCTCCAGCCCACCCCTAACCTGAAAGCTTGGGGCTTACTCCAGTGTGTCACTGCATTTCTTCTACTAAGACACGTTTTTGCTGTCTATTTTAGGTAACTGCATAATTTTGCATAAATCAAGGTTGCAATAATAAGCATTTAATAAACCTTGTTTTATTTCTTTTATTCAGCATGCTTTTAGGAGCCTGCTTTCATTGCTTTGTCTAATTAGACAAGCAGTAGTATGACACCAATGGCTCCTATTAGGAAGCCAATTTTCTCATCACAGAGATGTATTAATTTAATCTCATCTATTTCTACCATCTCCCAGAAGACTTGAAAGATCTGAGTTTGTCCATATGCTATTAGTTTGGAAAATAATTTAATTGCCCACAACAAGTCTTTAAGCTTCTAGACCCAAATAATTCTCAAAATGTTATTTGTACAATCTCTTTGGGGAGTTGCACATGATAATGCTATTTTGAACTTCTTCACATCACTATCTCCATTTGCACTGACCAAGCAGCAAAACAGCAGTTAAGGCTAGGAGTTACTCTTTCTACATCTAAGTCTAAATTAATTTCAGCTAGAGGAAAGTATAAATTAATTACATCCTGAGCATCAGGAAACAATTAACAGCTTTCTATGATATCACCCTGATTTCTAAGCTATACAGTTATATTCTACTGCAGAAAAGGATGTGCGAAGGATCTTTTCTGCAAAAAGGAAACTGTTCCACCACTGACAATCAACAGTACAAATAATCCTTAACCAATATCTTCTCAGAAGCCATTTCCATTATTTTGAGTCCTAGCTTTGAGTGATGTGTTGGCCATGTGTCATCAGATTCCCTTTGAAAAAAAAAAAAAAGGATAAGTGTTAAGTGCTGAACTCCTGATTCACCAGACAAGCACTTACAACTTCAGCTTCCTGCAAATATTGTGCAATACTCATTGGAATGAAATTAAAAATAATTGGGTTTATGAACTATGTCGTAATTATGCCTTAAATCAGAAATGAAAGTAGCCTGTGAAAACACAAGGGAATACACAGGCTTGCTTTGTGGAGCCCCAGCACTTTGAAGACACAAGCACTAATGTGAAGAACAACAGATACAACATATGATACGAACACTTTTTGAACTCCTGCCAATAGGCTCATTTGACCCAATATGCAGGAAAGTGGTGCAAACACAGAATCAAACACAGAGCCCTTGGTACAATGGTTCAGCTGAACACTAAAGGAAACATTACAGCAATATATTCATTTTGGCAATGGCCCTTGGTGTGAGAAGCAGTGAAACAAACCCACATAAACCTGCACAATTCCAAGTTGAAGGCCACTGTTCTAGATGGCAGCTGTGTTACGGGGGGTGGGAGAATCTTCCCAAACCAGGCAGATTACATAAGGCCCGTAAGGATAAATACGACACTGTTAGTGTTGCTTATCAGCAGAACAACTTCAGTGCCTGCAGATTCCTCGTGCAATGCAACTCCAGGATAGCTATACCTCTCCTCCAGAAAGTTCAAACTCTGTTCCAAGTTCTCCATTCCTACTATCTTACACATCAAAGCTTCTTCTATGCACTGTCTTTGACAAACATCGTCTTGTCTGGCTCTTATCTAGCTGGAATGTCCTTGGAAAGAGCTGTTGCTCTCAATAATGTGTCCTGATTCCTTCCACTGCCTGCTCCTCTTCTGTCACACCAAACAGTTATTACTGTGCTTATCTTCACTTTCAAGCTCCTACCTTTGCTATCACCATTCCACAGGTGGTCTTGGCTTTTGCTCTTATCAGGCATTTACTTCCAGTTTTGCCACAGTTTTAAACCTTCAAGCAAGCATCTTTAGGCTTGCTGCCTTAATGCACAAGAGGCACCTTCAGCCAAACAGCCACAGAGCCGTCTGGATATAGTTCCCTCAATTCTGCACAGCAATGCTATGATCTCTACCTAAAACCTGACATCTAAACAGAGGTTGGGCAGAGTAAGAATGGATGAAAGGGGTGAGAAGAGGCTCCCGGACTGACGCATCCGTGCTTTAACATCAGGGTTTGACTGCATGAGAAGCCAACCTCACAGGTTCCCCAGTAAAAGGGGGGATCTGTGGAGCTCCTCACCCCCTCACCCCAGTGCAGCTGATCTTATCCCTTACACTGTTATTGGTAAGTCTCCCCAGACTGCTCCCCAGTGGGTCAGGCATGCACTAATGCAGGTGCACCAGGAGCCCCAGTAGGGAAGTCGGGCTGCCCTTTCCTGCAGCAACAGCTCAACACATCAGCTCAATGCTACTATAAAACCCACAGCATGACCTACAATCTCCTCCACAAAAAAACAGGAAACTCTCATGCACCTGTGACATAGCTGTGGTAGCCCACGAAATGACCCAGACAATTGCAAGGAAATGGAGAATTACAGCCCTGAATTACAGCTTCTATATTTGCTCTGAATTAACAAGCCAAATCAGGCGTATTTTTTAATTATTTGTACATGCACCTTTGAGATCTGAATGCATTTACTGGACTGCGACACTATTAAGAAGGAAACTATTATACAAAGACTGTAAAACTATAAGAGTGCTAATTAAGGCAAGGGGTTGCATTCTGAAGCAGTGCTGTCACACTGATAGCACTGTGATCTGCTGGTCACAGAAATTACATAATACTAATTTCAAAAGAGTACAGAAGTAGAAGTCAAAACTTTAAGAGATAAATAAGCCAGGCAAACTGCAAGCATCATTTCTTTTCCTATGTGGTAACATCTGAACTGTGCATTTAAACTCAGCGTGATTTTTTATAGTCTGGCTTCTACTGAAGTTTTTAAATGGGAACCCAGCAAATGTTTGACCCACACTGAATTTAGCCAAATAAAGCACCAAGGGAGCGGTGAAGCAAACCCAGCAGAGGCTCCTGCCACCATTCCCTCTCTCCATCCTCGACCATACATTTCTGCCGGCTCCCTCACCACAGCACTGGCACTGGTCTGACCTCATGCTAAGCTTGTTTAGAAAGTTACTTTTTTCTTATTTGGCTTCAGCTGCTTTAGTTACCTGAACTTCTGACCCAAGATGAACACCAGTGCAAAGTGCAAGGGAAGCAGTAAGAGCAGGAAAGTAGCAGCCTGCAGTTAGAGCCACTGGATCACAAAACCAGAGCCTTAAACCATAGTTCAGAGCCAGCACCCATTTCTCCCCTGGTACTTCTTCAGAGGAAGCTGTTATGTAGTCATGCAGTAAATCTGTTTGTAAAATTGACCCAGCTGAACTATCAGCCATCCAAAATCCCTGCTGATCACTTCCCCAGTGCAGGTCACTGTACTGTGATGGTCCAGAGACGCTTAAGGCAGTCCAAAGAAAGGGAAGCACAGAAAAGGAAACCAGGAGGCAAAAACACCTATGTGAGAGTAGATACAGAAAAGAGAGGACAACTGCTTTCAGTGGCAGTACTAGCTCAAAGTTTTAGCTATCTATACTACTAGCTCCTCTCCACTTCTCGAGCTACAGGCATAGCTGCATCCCTGCACAGCCATATCGTGATGAAGAACCCAGCTGAGGAACAGAGAAATAAATGCGGCAGAAGCAGACCTGCTGATGAGCACTGCCCAGGGAGGCTATTTCAGCTTCACAGGTTTCTCTAGAGCCTTGGTGAGCCTGTGACACAGTCTGTGGGTTATCTTTTCCCTTTCTCCATACTTCCATGCAACTCAATGCTTCAGAGTTTTTAAAAAATAAAAGAGCGAGATTGCACACTATTTTACTTCCATTGCTGCTATATAGCCTTCTCATGGAAGTCTAGGTTTAAATATTTTATTTTTCCTTAGCTCTGACATCAGGTGTTTTTTTTCTGCTGCAAGGAACTAAAGCATATTCACAATACATTCATTTCTCCTTAAGGCCACAGGAAAACGTAGGACTAAAGGGAAACCCCAAATCCCCCAATACTTTGAAAAATATTTAAAAAATCAAAAGTTAGGACTGTTGTTGACACTTATGAAATCCGTTAAATATCACTTCTCAGCTTTCCTTCTACTAGGTAGTGAAGGCAACCTGCCTTTTGTAAATCTGTCTCTCCAGTCTATTAACACACCAGTAGTCTTAGTTGAATCAATATAACTAACTGAATCAGTGTAACTTGTGAGCCTGTGTTCAAACAGGTTTAAGCTATATTTAATTCTAGTAGTTTATACATTGAAATTGTTTAAAATAGACGGTTTATATGTCCTCCTCTTGCTTAAGGAACAAAATCCCAACAACCCATGACTAACATGAAGTGCATCCTTCACTCAACTAACACCAGTATTCTGCAGAGACCTGAAACTTTGTAGTTTCTGTCTTATTAATCTTTAAAGCCTCAATGCAGTTTTTCTTCAGAGACCGGGTACCTGAACCAGACCTGCTTAACTTTTGCTTTTTATCCAGCCTTTCATCAACTTTGCCAATTCTTCATCACTTCAATGTCTTACCACAAAAGTTTACTTTGAGGACACGACTATATTCATCCCTGGCCTCAAACACGTTAATGAAAGTATCTTTCATCTAGCAAAAGGGCTCACACAATCCTGTCCAGCTAGGAAGAAAGAGGCAAAAGAGTTAACACAACTACAACACAAGGGTTGCGAAAATAGAAAGAAGAATAAATGGCAAGAAAGGTAGATGGGCCCACAGTCTCAGGATGGAATATATGTTTCTGCAAGCAGACCTAAGCCAAGAGCTACCACTCAAGCCAGCACTCGGTGCCTGGACACTCAGTAATGGGATGAAGAAGTCTATATCATGAACGTAGCTGGACTGTGGAGAGGCTAATGTTTGCTGCTGTGACAATATCCATCACTTTCTTAGTTTTACATCACTGAAATTCTTAAGTTTTACATTTCAAAAAGTACTAGAGTCTACAAATATAAGAAATACTTCAATTAAAATGAGATGCAGAGATTCCTTCCTAGTCCTTGTCCATTTACCCAACAGAGAAAGCTGGCTGACACTCCTCCTGGCTTCAGTCTGCTCCTTCACTCTATGGGTGTGACTTTGGAGGAAGAAAAGTGCAGATCCTTTCCTGAACACAGTATCCAGCGCTTCCCACCCATCTCAGCACACAGAGTTATCACCTCTGCCACTTCCACACTTCAGAGGTATTTTTCTCTGTGCTTTTGGAATGCCACTTTTGGCTTCCAAACCAGAAATCCCAATCTCAACAGAGTCCCACTTTGGTTCTCTGAGTTTGGTGGCTTCACATAAACCCTTCTTTGCTTGCCAGAACCCACTACTGCTGCAAGAAGCCAGTATCAATTACAGCCAAGATTTGTGTTGCAAGGACTTTATTTTATTTCAGAGCATACAGTGCCTACCTTGGCCGGGACTCAATAAACAGCTCAAATTCCAAGGCGCTGTTGCGACACAAATAGTAAATAATAAGAACAAGTGATAGAAGGAATTCTCTGTCATGGTGCCAGCCTAAGGCCACTGCCCCCACAACAGCCCTGACTGTGTAGTAAATGCAAAGCTAGATTGCTTTTGGCACATCAATTCTGCCTTCCATGCACAAGCATCAACATCAAAACAGTCTCCTCCACCTGCTCATGGGCAGCTCCTCTAATATAAAAAAAAAGTTAAAAATTCTTTCACATGCTACACACGTCCAGGATCCTTTGCTTGCCTGCTGATCTCTGCTAACCTGAGACAAAAGTTAATGATTGACTCCATCTGGAATGGAATACATAAAATATACAGCAGAAACCACTTGTACAACATCCGCCTTCTTGTGTACTTAGCAAAAGAGCGATCACTGTTTGCACATGCGTTGTTAACTACTTGATCTCTGAGTTGTGCTTGACAAAAGCTGTTGACGGGAAGGACTAAATTATTGAAAAGCATAGCTTAAAGGAAATAACTAAGCAAACACAAGAGTCACATCTTGATTTCTAGAAATGTTGAACAGCCACAAATTTCACTGACGGGCAGGAGAAATTGGGATTCCTGGCCCAGGAATCATAAACATATACATCGTATACATATATGTGCATATATACATATGTATCTATGCATGCACGCATGCTTATGTATACGTATGGGACTTGACATCATTAAAATTAGTGCAAACGGGCACAAAAATTGAAACACATGAGAAGGTGTATCAGGTATTAAAGATTCCAGAAAAAAATTAATATATAAAGAGAGAGACACAGGCTTTTTATAAAATTAAAATAATTTATATTAACTAAAATCTATAACTGAAAGTGTTGTGATAGGGCAGAGTTAGTGGGAAACTTCTTGATGGAAGAGCACTTCATTTTTCAGCTTTACCAATCTTCACTATGAAACGCTTTCTTTCAGTGTATCATTCCAGTGAAACTTCACTGAGAAGATTGACAATTTTTTGGTTGCTTAATCTTGGGAAACAAATTAATAAAAGTTAAATTATTTGGCCAGAGAGCTCTGGAGCACTCAGTTCCACAGTGATCTGATGATATAATCTCCTGTGTCCTATCTGCCCTGAAGGAGTCAGTAGAGAAGTGCCTTCTTGTCTACTTGTCAGACAACTGAAAAATGCTTTTTCCAGGGTTAATTCTGAGCCCTATTAGTAGCTCTTGGCTAAGGGAAACACAGCCACTGGTAGACAACTAAGGAGGCTACAAGAACAAGGTGCAGGGCATAGGAAAACACATCACCCCATTAGGTGGAAGTACAGTATTGAATTGGCTTAGGCAGATCACAAAATCTCATCTTAATGAATTCTGTTTCTAAAAATGGCATATATGTTTGTTTACTATCTGAAGATTGGTCAGGATCTGACTTGATAGGAAGTCACCTCTAGACAATTCTATGTGTTAAATCATTACACTCCTTTTAGTGTATAAGTTTACACAGTTGTAGTAGTCCATCACCAGTGTGTTAATATACTTCCAAACACAGTGATAGCATTTAATAAATTATGTAGCTATACAGTTAATATATTTCTATATTATAGCAATACATTAATGTGAATTCTCTCTTGATTACATTTCTCTACAAACTGTTATTTTTATGTGCCCTGGATTCTTTGCACCTTAGACTGCTAATGAATTTTTGAACCCTACCCCTGTGAAAAACGTTGATTATTTATTACTCGGAATAAGAAAAAAATTTACAGATCTGTAGGTTCTATCATCCCTCAGAAATTACTGACTGAAAGTTATGCACTCCAATACATTAAGTATTCTTAAAGTGATATTCTTGATGAAGCAAGACCTTTGGAAGAGTAGTGAAAATTGGCTTTGACTTGTCTTGCAGCTTCAAGATGTATAACTGTTCACCATGTAAAAGCTCTTTTGCAAGATGAAAATTCTCTATGAATTCTGATAAAAAGGCAAACATATTGGAAGGAACCATACCTTGCATTTTGTCTCTTCCAAAGGAAAGAAAAGTCTCTAAGAACAATGCTTCATATTTCCCCAAGCAGAAAGAAAGAAAATGCTGAATTATAAGAACTAATAATAGCTGATCTGACAAGTTTCCCAATTATTTACTCAAACACTTAACAGAAGTACGAATCAGGAAAGGTGTCACCTCTTGTAAAGGCTGATGATAAAGTGGTATCCAAAAGTCTGCAGAGACATTAAATGTCATTCAAGTTATAACCTACTACAGAGAATTGCAATGTATATACAATGGCAACTTCCAATTTTAAGGAAAAAAAGTGCTCTTTTAATATTGCTGTTTGGTCAACTGAAGCCTGAAGACATCCTGAATGACTAGGCACATTTTCTGCAAGAAATGAGGGACTCTTGGAAGATATACCAGATTTTGGTGGCAATCTGGCATCTAGAAACAATTAGCAGACAAAGAAGATTTTAGGCACTTCTGAATTGTAAGACAGGCAGCCAGTCTGTATATCAAAACATGAAACTGCTTTTAGTTGCCAGAGGCAAGATCAGCTCTAAGTTAATGCCCAAACCCAGGCAGATACTTTAATCCTTCTGCCGAACAGTGCTGAAATGGGCACAAGCTGTTGCCTTCAATCAGGAGGAAAACAAGCTTGGAATTGCTCTGCTTCCAGTAAAATTCCTATTGACTTCAGTAATGTCACTATACGTTCCCATTACTGTGCTTCCAACGATAACCACCCAAAGCTCCAAGGCTGTGACACCTTCCCTCGGGCACACCCAGCAAGACCAAAGAAGTGCAGGGATAATCACTTCTCCAGGGCTGCGCCCAGGCAGAGGTTTGCAGACAGGAATGTAGCGGGGTGAAGGCTTCAAAGGGCTCTCCTGATCACAAGGAAGCTGAAGGCCCTGCAGTCCTCTTGGGCACAGCTCGCATTTTCTTCAGGAGACAGGTCCATACTCATCATTTGTAACTTATGGAGTCTTTTAAGGTCAGTTCTGTTGCAGCCATCCTCAAAAGAAAGAGCTCACCACTGAGCGACTAAAGGGTCTCTGACGCTGCAGCAGAACAGGAGGGAATAGCTGGGGTCTCAGGTGCTTGGATCTGTCAGGCATCCAGAGCCCTGGCACTTTGTCCTTGCAGGGCCATCAGTGCCTGGAGAGCAACAGCTGGACTGTGCCCATCCCAGCTCTTGCCTTGCTCTTCCTCGTCTCCTGCACAGCAGCGACACGCTGCCGAAGGGTCTGTCCTCAAGTGCCACACTGCTGATATCCTCAGCTTTGTTTCATGGCTGTCAGCCTGATAATTTAAAGGCTTGTCAAGAGCGAAACTTCAGAAATACTCACTTTAAAAAATATGTGTCTATCAATTGAAAGTAAGAGTTGGGTATTCAATCAGCCAGATGCAGGGTACCGAGGTAAAGGACGCTACTGGATGTAAGAATTTACTATGTTAGCTAAAATATGGCTCAGGAACCTGTTTCTTTTTCCATAAATCACCCCAACCATGGACCACGATTTCCATCGTGGCCTCGTCTCCTACAAAGCCCAGAGCTGGCACATGGCAGCAGGCAGCTTCCTGGGTGCCAGATGACAGAACGCACACTGGGGCAGAGGCTCCTGACTGCACAAGGGAGAAACACAGATCACAAGCATTCAAAGGATCGTAACAAGAAAGAAAACACTCTTCAGCCTCCTCCTCTTCCTCACCAGGCCAACATGCATTTGCCTGGGGAGAAGAAGGGCTTCCATCCCCACCACTGGCACTGCCAGTGTGCAAAGCCAGTCTTGCCAAGGTGCTGCTTAGGTGACTTCTGCCCCCACTGCATGAAGTCCCTGCCAGAAAGGGACAGATGTGCCACAAACAGACCACAGGAATGCGGGCTACAAGGCAACACATAAGGCTGGGGTAAGATGGCTAGTAGGATCTTTGTAAGGAATTTAAATCAAGCAGCTCTCATGAGTATTTGAGTTCAGACACACATGCTGTTTGGTCTAGTGTAAGAGTGCTTTAAATACCCACACCAGTTTTGTATAAGCAACACCATGCTCAGAGTTTCATTTTACACTTGTACTCCTAAATTATGTGTTCATCTTGCAGTATGCAACACATGCTCATGTGCACTTTCACCCAAATACACACAATCACCTGTCTGGCTGCATCACCCCTCTGCTTATCTCGCATTTGTAAGCATCACTAAGAATAGAGTACAGTATGTTTCCTTGAGTGCATGTGTGTGCTGGTTCTCTATCATCTGTTTGCCTGCCCCAAAGGCTGCTGAGATAGCCTGTCTTTGATCCTGAAAACCCTCCACATTTTCATTTAGCCTTAACAATTATACTCTTATCTTGGACAGGAAAAGGGAAACTTTAAATGCAGGGTTGGCTAAAAATTGTCTACCAGCCAGTTTTCTACCACACATTTTGCAGCTTTTATTGTCTGGAAACCTGAAAAAAAACTAACCCTTTGCACAGAGTATCCCAACAGAGAAACAGAACAAAGCTAATTAAAAAAAATGGGGGTAAAGAGGAAATTTTGGGTGCAGTTTCACAAGGCTGCAGCAGTAGGCTGACCCAACAGCCTACTGCTGGCAAAACAGGAGATCTCACTTTTCCTCCACTACCTCCTCTTCCTGCTCCCAACTCCACATTCGTACCGTTGATCTTCTTTGAGTTCTGGCACCCAGCAGCCCACAAAACTATCCTATCCACCAGATTGCCACGTTGGATCTACTCCCAGGAAGGTTTAAGAAGTACACAAACAGGCAGGAAGGAGCAGGTGGGACTACACAGCCGGAGTGCAGAGTAGGAACAGGGTCATGGGGAGAATGGATCTCCCTATTCAGCAGTAGCTAGACACTATGCAGGTCAAGTTGTTCATGAAGCCACAGTCCAAAGAGATCCAGGTCACTTCCTGCAGAGTCACAAAGGAATACCCAGAGGTAACTTCACAGGATGGAGAATATTTTCTATCTATAGATCATCCTGGCCAAAACTGGCACCATGTTTCATTACCGTAATAAACAAGATGACAAATGTCATCCTCAGTTATGAGACTAACAACCTGACCTGAGGAGCTAGATTTGTTGAAGTTTCCTCAGTCTTTTCTCTGAGGAAAGATTGCAAAGCTTTTGCTTTTACGTTCATCTATGAGGTATACAGAAAGATTAATGTGATCTTAACAGAAATGTTCTATTAGCCTTGAATGTTCAACTTCCAGTGAGATAAATTAGGAAGATCAGGATCTTTATCAGACACTGGGATGAACAACTCTGCACTAAGTCCACCACTCAGAGTCTGTGTGATGGTGCACCCTTGTCACCCTAGGTTTCACTTCAGGTTACTTTGAAGAGGAATCTCAAGCTTGGAGCAGACACTTGTGTGTACTGGAGCCAGTCCATGAAAACAATGCTTAGTCCCCACACACGGATATCACTGGTGTGCATCACAAGGTGTGAATGTCAATTATTGCTCTCTACAACTATCTGAAAGGGAGGTGGGTGCTGGCCTTTTCTCCCAAGTGACAGGGGACAGGACAAGGGGGAATGGCCTCAAGCTGCACCAGGGGAGGTTCAGACTGAATATCAGGAAAAAGTTTTTCACAGAAATGGTCATTGGGTACTGGAACAGACTGCCCAGGGAAGAGGTTTGGTCTCATCCCTGGAGGTATTTAAAATATGGGTAGATGAGGTGCTCAGGGACATGGTTTAGTGGCAGATAGGAATGGCTGGACTCGATGATCTAAGAGGTCTTTTCCAACCTAGTGACTCTATGATGCCAATGGTCCTTACCACATCGATGTGACCGGTAACAACGTGTCAGTACGATGCAATGACAGCATCTCTCCAACACAGAAACATCACTATCATTCTGCAGTGTCTGTCTGGCATTTGAGCAAAAAGTTCAAAGAAAATGCAAGCAAAAACTGGTGGGTGAATAGTTCTACAGTCTCTTTCTAATCACACATGTAACATACAATACTAATAGTATTTTTCTTCCTGAATCACAATATGTTCCGGCAACAAGATGAAAATTCCTTTTTCTCCTCTATAGTGTCTGGGCACACTAGATACGTCACAGAAATTGAAAACGAACTGAGTCAGGCATTTTTTGTTAGCAGTTTCTGCGCCGCACACAGCTCCAGCCCCACGGCACGGCGAGTTCCTGCTGGCACCGGGGCTGGGATCCCCTGCAGGGGTACCGGCTGATGCCAAAGGCAGCCCGGGGGCAGGGGGAGCCCTGGCAGCAGGGAACAGTCCCGGGAGCAGGGGGAGCCTTGGGAGCAGGGAACGGCCCCGGGAGCTGGGGAAGCCTTGGGAGCAGGGAACGGCCCCGGGAGCAGGGGGAGCCCTGGGAGCAGGGGGAGACCAGGGAGCAGGGAACAGCCCCGAGACAGGGTGAGCCCTGGGAGCAGGGAACAGCCGCGGGAGCAGGGAACAGCCCCGGGACAGGGTGAGCTCTGCTGTGCTCTGTCCGGGCTGCCGCAGCGGGACTCTGCGCTCCTCCTATTTCTCGCCGGAGCGCTCAAGCCCTTCATCGCTTAGAGTGTCTCTGAGGCTTTTTAAAGGTGCATCTCGTCTTCCAAGCGAAGCCGCAGCCTTTTCCCGGAACGCTCCCGTCCCACGGGTGGGAGGAGAGGTGCCCGGGGCAGAACACCGGGGCCCTCCTCGCTGCCGCCTCCCCTCCTCCTCGCTGCGGAAAGCGGAGCCGGAGCCCGGGGAGCCGGGCAGGTGCTCCCATGCAAGGAAAGCCCGAGAGGACAGACCCTCGCCCTCCTCCAAACCTCACCTTCCCCGGCAAAGCGTGTGGGGGGGGATGCAGCGCTTACCGGAGCTGCTCGCCGGTGAGCAGGACCTCGGCCATGTGCTCCAGCTCCGCCGCTTTCTGCTGCATGCTGCTCATGCCCTCCTCCATCGCCGCGATCGGCACCGGGGCACGGCGCCTGCCTCTCCTCCAGCGCCGCTCACCTGAGCGGGACAGGTCCCTGTTCCCCTGGACAGGCTCGGATCCCCCCTCTCCGCCCCGCTTCCCGTGTTATTGTGTCACGGGCAGGCGGAGAAACGCGCGGCTGCAGCCGCCGCAGCCGGGGCAGCAGCGTCCCCCCCCGGCTGTCACACGGCAGGGTCGGCGCTGGCGGCTACCCCGGGGGGGCACCGGGTGCGAGCAGGGAGCGAGGGGGCTCCGAGCGGCCCTCCCGAGGCTGCCTTCCACGCGGGGCAAAGCGCGATTCCTTTCAACGCGGGGGCAAAGCGCGATTCCCTTTAATACGGATGCAAAGTGCGATTCCCCTCCCGCGGGTGCAAAGCGCGATTCCCTTCAATGCGGGTGCAAAATGCGAATTCCCCTCCCGCGGGTGCAAAGCGCGATTCCCTTCCATGCGGTGCTAAGCCCCGCGCCTTCCCCCCACCGGCGCTGCCGGGGATGGATGGAGGCGATGCGCCCGCTCGGGCTGTGCGCACTGTGCTCTCCTTACCCACACGGAGATAGGGCTGAGAGGGAGAGCTTCGTCCCGATTTTCACCCTCAAAACCTGCCGCTGCTCTCCCACCGTCCTGGTTTCAGCTCACCTGGTGCCCTGGGGTTGTTCTCAGAGATTGGTACCTTGTTCATCTCACCTCTTTGTCTCCAGGCGACAGTGGATGCAGGATTCCTGAGGGCAGAGGAGTGTTTCTCTCCGCGTTTCGTCTTGCCACTGGGAAGTAAAGTGCAAGGTCATGAGCACTATTTGATGGGGAAAAACTGTCCAGGAGGCATCTTCTGCAGTGGTCCAACCGTGGTTTTCATTTACTGCTACGTGCGATTAAAACAGACCTTGAATGCCCACTCATTGCCTTTATTTCAGGCTGCAGAAATTGTGTGCATGGAAATTCCATGTGCTTAACTGTTTGCAATATTGTCATTGTTTCAGGACCAGACCTTCAGGACCAAGAGAAGAACTAAGAGGGAATCAAATGAACCTAGAAGAAACCAAGCTGCTGACGATGGGAAGGAGATGGTTCTCTGCACAGCTCATAGGGGATTTGCAGTATTTATTAGCAAAGGAGGCCCTGGATATAAAAGAATGCACTTGGATTCAAGGAGAAAATGGACTTGGGAAAGAACGCTACAGAAATTTACAGAGGGTTACTAAGCAGACAGCAGCTACATCCAGCTCAGGAAATTCTCTGTGCTAAAAATAATTGAAAGCTAGACAAGCACTTCTGAAGCGTTTCATATACGCTTTCCCTGCTGATCCCTAACCATCTGTTTATAGCCATTTGTGAGATTAATACTGGACTAGATGGACCCTTGGTTCAACCCAGTATAGTCGTTTTAATGAGCACCTTTCATAGAATCATGGAATCGTTTATGTTGGAAAAGACCTTTAAGATCATAGAGTCCAACCGTTAATGTAACATGGCCCAGTCCACCACTAAACCACATCCCTAAGCGCCATATGTATTTGTCTTTTAAATACCTCCAGGGATGGTGACTCCACCACTTCCCTGGGCAGCCTGTTCCAATGCTTGACAACCCTTTTGGTGAAATAATTTTTCCCATCAACCAGTCTAAATCTCTCCTGGCACAACTTGAGGGTGTTTCCTCTTGTCCCATCACTTATGACTTGGGAGAAGAGATCAGCACCCACCTCACTACAACCTCCTTTCAGGTAATTGTAGAGGACAATTACATCTCCCCTCAGCTTCCTTTTTTCCAGGCTAAACACCTCCAGTTCCCTCAGCCTCCCCTCATAAAACTTGTGCTCCAGACCCTTCACCAAATTCATTACTCTTTTCTGCACATGCTCCAGCACCTCAATGTCTTTTCTTGTGGTGAAGGGCCCAAAACATCAGAGGCGCAGCATCATGAACACTGGTTACAGGGGAACAATCACTTCCCTTTGTGGGTCTCAAAGACCACTAAAGATGTATGGATGGTAGAGGAAGAAAAATGGAATCTGTCTTCATTTCATCCATGAAATGGGCTGGAGGGGACACCATAGGACTGTAAACACTACAACATGAGCTTCCTTGCTGTAAATCCAGATGACATGTTTGATGTGAATACTTGCAAACACCCTCTAATTCCACTCATACTGGAAACATACAAAGTACAGATTCATAGCACAGGAAACAAAAAGGGAATTGAAACAATCATCTCATATGACCTTATCTTTAGGACAAAGAAATTACACAGTAATTTTTATCAAACACTTCAACTCATGACTGAAGGAAGGGCAATTTCAAAGGAATGCGATTGTACATTGCAGACCATTTCTGGGTAAGCCCTCAGCTCCATCACCTGGGTTTGGCTGATTCACCTGCTAAAAGGGGAAACATTGCACTTCTGGGCTCTGGTGGCACGGTCTGCGATGTGTCTTATGCTAGTTCTCCCCCATTTAGGACATCTACTTGCTGCAATTAAATTCACTGAAAGGGTAGGAGAATACCAGAAATTGGAGAGATTCTTCTGAGCAAATGAGCAGAGCTGTGCAGATGGCTGTACTGTGTAACGAGCGCCAGAGCTGGCCCCAAGGTGGAGTGGGTCTGGACAGCTGGGAGCAGGAACAAAAGAAGAGGAAGAGGGAGAGGAAAAGAGGGAAGAAGCTGTCTTCAGGCAGTGACAAGCAATGAGCTTGATTCAGGGTGCTTGAGGAACTACAGCTTGAAATGCCTATCTTTCCTTGCATAGTCTTGCAGCTTGGAAAATGCAGGCCAGTGCGATTTCCTGCACTGAATTATTTAATGTTTATATATAGCATGTTTGCCTTTACGCACTGATATCTCATTTGTAATATGTTCCACATGTTCACACTGAAGTTTCTTACCGTTAGAGTGTGCCTAAAAGAAAGATGTTAGGTATCAATCACCCCAAATTTGCTGGCACCCAAAAATGGTTAATTAACATAATCCCAAAGGATCACATTTCAGCCAAGAGCCAGTAATGAGCTAAAATACCATGGTTAGATGTTTGTATCTTGTTTTTCATGTACAGACTGCTACAGAACATAAGGTCTAGCAAAACTATAAGCTGTCTTGACCCTTCCTCCCTGGGGAGACTGGTTACCAAAACTAAGATGCTTCTCTAAGCAATGGGACAGCATGTGCAGAGCCTGAAATTCTGACAGCAAGAGAGAGAAACATCCCTCTGAGGCAACCTCCAGGAAGTAGATAGATTTTTTTTTTATATAGACATAGGATCAATTTTAGGAGTTGGTGTCTATTTTAGATATGAATACATATTTACATTTTACCTTAGCATGGCTGGAATTAAGGGAAATGAAGATAGCTAGCTAACAGTAAGGCATTCCTCATCCAAGAGCATGACTGATCTTGAGCTGGAGCCCTGGGATGCTTTAAAACTCATTCTCCACAACATCAAGAGAGTAAGAACTGCATTGGTCTGGTGGAGAGTCGGTATTACAGACATAAGAGAAAGATCAAGTGTCTTCCAGTGAGTTTTGATGGTGCTGGAGCTTCTCTGGCATGCAGTAAGGTATTGAGCTACACATTTGAACCCCCAAGGTTGTGGAGGTCTGTGGAACATCATGCATGAATAGGGACATTGTATTAGAGTACTGGTTTTAGAAAACATTCTAGTAATTTGTATAAACTTTCTTATCTCACTGAGTAAATGCCCAAGTGGTGAAAAGTTAAATGTTTACATAGTGAAATAAGAATATTGCTTTCACTGCTTTAAAGACTATTGCATCTGCAGCCTACAACTTGACTTCGTAAATTAATCTGAAATTCGATAAATTAATTCTTTAGTCTAATTAATTTTCTGCAAGCTTATTTTAGCACAAGACATTCGCATGAAAAAAAATACCAATATTCACGTGTGTACTTCTCATTTCTCCTACAGCATTGTTCCTGAGTCTCACACAAGGTTGTCTTTCTCTTGCTGTGATGACTGGATATTTTTAAACAGGAAAATGACAGACAGATCATTAAAGCATTGATCACCTCATGCAAAAGATAGTGAAGCACTTGAGGGAGAAAAGGCAATAGCAGATGAGCTGTTTAATGGGTTTAACAGTTTTGTTTCTCCTAACAAATTTTGTATAAGAGACAGCATTATGTAAACATCAAATTTAAAAATACTCGTTCCCTCTCTTACTGAGGAAGGCAAATACAAAATAAGGTTTGGGCTTCTAAGTTGGGCTTTCATTTAAGTAACATTCATGGAAAATTAGTGGGTTTTTTTCTATATTCCTATGCTTCTTTTAAAAGAGAATTTGCTTGTCTCTGTTTCAACTGGTTTGCTTCCTTAGCACTAGGGGCCTGGCAAGGGGAACCAGAGGAACTACCAGGTATTGTCCAGCCTCCCCTTCTCTTTTCAGGCTACATACAATAGTGTTTCCCATTCTTGGCAGTGCACAGATTACATTCATTGCTGCTCATTTGCTGCTTTTCAAACAACATAAGTTGTCTGCTAGGAACTGCTCAGAAGAATCAGTGCTCGTGTGATTCAAAGGACTGAATGCATCTGGCCATGCTAATTTTAGTCTTGTGATAAACCACAGGAAAAGTTAGTAAGTTTCCAGAAAAAAAAAAAAAAAAAGAATGGTATGTTTTAAACTTCCCTTTTTCTAACACCCAAGTTCCTGCAAAAGCCACCATGGTGAGATAAATTGAGGAATTTTTCGCAATGTGTCCAACATTTCATGCCTAGACTAAGACTCATATATCTGTTTAGATTCTTAGATTTCATGCGGCGTTGACCTGGTAATCATTATCACAGTGAGCTGAAGTGCAGAGGAAAAGGCATTTTGATCCTGAGATATGCAGAGACAATCTGAAAGGGGCTATGAAAGTAAGCCTGTCCTTACTCAGCTTATCCAATTTGTATTAAATGCTCAAGCACTCACTGGGCCAGACAGATAGCAAGATTCATGTGCAGACTGATGGCTAAAGCATGACCAAGTAATGGATACATGTTTTAGTGCTTGCTGCTGTGAACAGATAAATGTTTTATGGGAACAAACAGCTTCAGTAAGAAAAAAAATCAGAAATTCACATCAGCCCAGCAGACCCAGTAAGTCAAGTTGACAGTGTGGTCTGCTAAACAAGCATTTTGCACCATCCAATACTAGTGATGCCATTTGTTCTATACGCTCAAGTCCCTCTACTTATCGATTATAGTCAGAATATTTTCTAGTTCTTCTTTTTTTGTATATTAAGTAGTTTTACACTAATGTCTAATTTTGAGCATCACAAACATACCTGTCTGGCAAAAACCACCTGTAAAACTGGCTGAATCCTTAACCTTTGAATATTTCATATGTATTTCCCATAGTTCTTTTTTGGTTGGTTTCTCTTTATTTTATTCTGCATTTAATGGATAGCAATTATGAACTCATTTACCCTGAGCTGTCTGCATCAGATATTTAGCCCAGGTTGTAGTAGAGGGCTTTTGTAGTATCCAGCTTAGTGCATATGCTGGGAGGTGTGAGTCAGCTGGGAATTGTGACTAAGCTGAAAAGGAACTGCTTTCTAAACCACATCTCAAGTGTGAAGACAACACCTACTAGCTAAGTGGTAAAAGCCAGCTTCTTTAGCTGTCTCCCAGCTATATCTACATTAATGCGCTCTGATGTCTGGTTGTGAGATAAAAAACGTTTATTTCAACCACTGTGGCTTGAATTAGTAGTTTGACTCTGTACTGTGACCAGCCCTGAACACTCAGGCACTTTTTTTTTACTCCTTTGGAGGCAACATCTAAGAGCTGAGATTCAGTCTAAGACACTGTTCCTTCCTAGTCCTTTGCATCTATTCCTGATTCTCAGCTCAAGTTTCTGTTAACTGTGGCTTTTTCCACACTCTGCCTTTGGAGTGTGGCTCTTCTGTGCCCTAGAGCAAACACCACAGCCAGTGTTTGGGCTGGGTGCTGGGTGCAAGCATGCAATGTGCACGTAGCTGTGGATATGTGGTTCTAGCGGCAGGAACAGATGCAAACAGTTTGACAGGATGCCAAACAGCTGCTGCCATGAGATACAGCATCAAATTCCCCTATGACTGATGAGACTTTTAATAAAGTCTGTCAAACAATACTCTACAGAGCAGAGGTTTCAGCATTTTCTCCATCCTTAACCACATCGCATCCTGTCGTTAGGTGAGGCCGTGTGGTGCATGGAGGCATCCCGTGGCTGAGAAACACCCACCAGCAGCACTGCTCCTCTGACTGACAGACCTCTCTGGGGCACAGCCAGCAGGCATGGTGCATTGCAATTATGCTACCATTGCTGCGAGATGTCAGAAACCCTACAAACCAATGGCATCACTCAGCTCCGCTTGGATAATCACCAACTGCAGCTACTCTGGGTTGCCCAGCTCCTGTCTGTTTTCATCTGTGGATTAAACTGTTTCCAGTAGACATGTTTTTAATCACTCTGCCACCCTGTGGTCCTTTCAAGAAATCATGAAAAAGCCAGTTAAGAAAATTGCTGTGAATTGACGCTCGACAAAAGCAAAAGACTGTTAAATTAAGCTAACGGTAATTTTATGAGGGAATAATCTTTAGACAACACAATTTTGGCACAAGGTTACAAACACAAACATACTTGAGTCCATCATTAATTTCCCTCCACAATGAACACCAAAATAACAAAATGAAAAATTAAAGCCAGTAAAATACTAGATAAGTCAACATTCTCTTTTACAAAGCACCTCACAAGGAAGTGTTTGTCTGGGACCTCCTGGGTTCTCAAAATATTTAAAGATCTCTTGGAGTGCTGAAGCAATGAGATAAACTCAGTAAAATACGTTTCTAAAATAAATCAGATACTGCATTGCGCCGACATATATCAAAATGATTGGATATGACCAGTCCCTTTATTGAAACAAAGAGAAGGTATTTTTGGTGCTACAGAGAACCAGAATTCTTTGCTGCAGCTCTATATCAGGGAAACTGGGTGCCAAAGGAACCGGTGGAAGGAGGCACCAACAGACACAACTGGGATGAAGCAGAAGCATAGCGAGGTCTTTTAAAATACAGAATCTGGTAATAATATTGCCAAGGCTGAACTGTACTGTGAACACTGTCACATTCTCAATATCTCAGCAGAAAAAAAAAGCATCCAAAAATCAGTCAGTCTGCAGTTGTGTCTGGGGAGAACTTCACTAAGGTGGTTTCACCCTCAGGGAAGTGGGGTGAAATGAGGAGAAAAAGGTACAGGGAAAAACTGTGAAGATGAGAGGAATGAGGAGAAGAAAGTCCCACTAAGAACACAAGTGGGACTTCAGCTGAAGAAAAGACAGGGAGAGAATCAGGAAGAGAAGAGAAGAGAAGAGAAGAGAAGAGAAGAGAAGAGAAGAGAAGAGAAGAGAAGAGAAGAGAAGAGAAGAGAAGAGAAGAGAAAAGAAGAAGTTCAAGGAAAACAGCAGTAGCAAAGCCAGGCTGAGGGAAGAGGTGGGAGGAATAAATTTTCTTTGTGATGTCCCTCAGAGCTTTTCCTCTCTGTATTACACTGTCCTCACAGTGGGATGCTGCCTGTCTCCACAACAACCAGCAGAGAGATGAGACCTTTCCTCCCTGTCTGCATTGACTCTTCTGTCTGGAGAGAAGCACTCTGAATTGTCACTCTTAAAAATGTCAGTATAGAAAACCAGTCCAGAAGCATCTCATAAGATCGACTTATTGCTCATCCCTACTATGGAACACGATCAGCTACACCTATAGTTTTCCTGTAACACGATTTGGCAAGCTCCAGCGCTCACTCCCCCAGAAATGGAACTTGCATAGAATTTTTAATTAAAAACTTCTAAGTTTCTTAAATGCCTTTGATGTTTACCTCATTCAAACTAAATTTGGGAGAAAAACTAATTTAGCTCTTCAAGGAGGGCTTAAAGAGCAGTACCTCCCCTTAGGCCTTGCACAGTAACTCTTCTCAAGCAGTTCATGGTGAAAGCAACCTCACTATCCACCTACCAAATTATTTCCAAGAGAAAGGCAATTCTCTTAGGTAAAGCCCACACCAAAACTGGGGACCTCGATTCTAGAGGGGAGAAATGAGGGGACAAGATCTTTCTTAACTGTGCAGGCGATGTAGATATTTTCTGAGTTCAGAGTCACTGCAGATCTGAGAGGCCAAAGCATCCGATGAATGGAAAGTTACTTCTGTTGTTCAGTTATAGCTTACCCATGCTGTCTGCAGGAACAGAAAAAACACAGAAAACAAATAGCATTGATAGAAGAACATTCGTGCTTTAGGCATAGGCCCTAGTAATACCTAAAGAGGGGAGGAAATGGAAATCAATATATTAACTACTAAAAAATGTTTCTAAGGTTACTGCTATGCAGATATATTCAATCAAGTAATGAACCAATATGATAACTTGCCAGATGACATATACCGATGTTTAGTATGCCACTATAAATAAGGCCTCCAAACTGAGCCTTGAAATTAGCCACAAAACACTCTGCACTGTATTTTTTTAAAAAAATTACATTTCATTCCATTTATCTGCAGACATTTATCTCCTAGATACTAATGATAACACTATCTTAAATAATTTTAGCAGCAAGTGTATTATGTGATTAAATTTTACAGCCTACAGTAAAGTATTGCTGTTAATTTTGCCAACAGCTGAGTCTGAATCACAATTTGTGCTGTGGTAGAAGCACTCTGGAGATCTATCCAGAAAATGTTGATGGAGTAAAGGATTATCACTGTGTAGTCATGCATTAAATGACACGCACACCTGTCTTATACTTTAAATCTAAAAGGGACTGTGTCCCTATAATTACTATACTCTGGAAAAACACGTCCTGCTCTTTCATGCCAATGTTAACAGAAATCATAGCACCTTCCCACCATTGCATCACTGTTCAGCCTGTGAGGACATGCTCTGTAGCTAAGCATGTCCTGGCTGAGACTTAGAAGAAGTATGAATGTAGGCCAGGTACCAGCTTGTCCAGGTTTACCACACCTTATCATGACTGACATCACTGTGGCATGACTCCTTCTCTGGCTTTGTTTGCCATTACATGTGCTGTCCTTGCAGAGAAATGACAAAATAAAATGGGTATCTCAGTGCTAGTTGTTTCATAGGCATTGGGCATTTGGGTTCTTATTCATCACAGCGACGTCCTGTGAAACTCTCAAGTAATTTTCTTACATTCAAAACAGACTTAGACCATCATTGTTCAAGATACCATAGTATCATAGAATCACTAGGTTGGAAAAGACCTTTGAGATCATCAAGTCCAACCATAACTCTCCACTACTAAACCATATTCCTGAGCACATCATCTACTTGTCTTTCCAATACCTCCAGGGATGGTGACTCAACCACCTTCCTGGGCAGTGGGCAGCCCGATAACCCTTTTGGTGAAGGAATTTTTCCTGATGTCTAATCGGAACCTCCTCTGGTGCAACTTGAGACCATTCCCTCTCATCCTATCACCTATCAGTTGGGTGAAGAGACCAACACCCACCTCTCTACAGCCTCCTTTCAGATAGCTGTAGACAGTGATAACATCTCCTCTCAGCCTCCTTTTCTCCAGGCTAAACAACCCCAGTTCCCTCAGCTGCTACTCATAAGACTTGTTCTCCAGACCCTTCACCACCTTCGCTGCCTTCCTCTGTACAAGCTCCGGGACCTTGATGTCTTTCTTGTAGTGAGGGGCCCAGAACTAAACACAATATTTGAAGTGTGGTCTCACCTGAGTACAAGGGCACAATCCATCCCTGGTCCTGCTGGCCATGCTGTTTCTGATACAGACCAAAATGCCACTGGCTTTCTTCACCACCTGGGCATGCTGCTAGCTCATGTTCAGCCAGCCATTAATCAGCATTCCCAGGTCCTTCTCTTCCAGCCACTCTTCCCCAAGCCTGTAGCGCTGCATGGGATTGTTGTGTCCCAAGTGCAGGACCCAGCACTTGGCCTTGTTGAACGTAATCCCATTGGCCTCAGCCTATTGATCCACCCTGTTCAGATCCCTTTGGAGAGTCTCCTTGCCCTTAAGCAGATCAACACTTCCTCCCAGCTTAGTGTCATACGCAAACTTACTAAGGGTATATTCAATCCCTTCATCCAAGCCACTGGTAAGTGTATGTGTACACCATTGTTCTATAAGCATATTTTATGGTGTTTTTTTTCTCTTTCTTGTTTCCCCAGGAAAGAAATGTAGCACATTCATCATAGACAGTTAACTGCCAGTGTCTCACCGGGGTCTGGGATATGCTGAAATGGCATTCAGAGCTCTTGTGTTCCAACTACAGCCACAGTTACTGATCCAATTGTCAGGGTCACCTTCTACATTGAAACACAGTGGCATGTCCACTGACAGCTGTTTCTAGACAATAAG